>NC_133332.1:230174071-230478686 GCF_042186555.1 Aquarana catesbeiana | reverse complement strand
ATCTGTCCACCGAATCGGTCGATCGACTGACCTTCATAAAAATGAATCAGTCTTGGATCACCACCAGCTACCAAGCACCTGATGCTAATGTAACCGAATAATTTTTTTTTTAAATCTCAGATCCCTTCAAAGACTGCCTATGCTGATGCTGAGTGACTATCCTGAGTAATTATCCTCTTCCTCCTCAATGATCACACTGATAGCTTGTAAGAACATTTTTGGTTCTGGGCGCCACCACCAGTGCCTAAGGCCCAATTTTTCAGCCCCTGTTTAACAGGGGCGTGTAATTACAATTTTTGATGCAATACTTTGCAGCAGGGCTCGTTCCTGCGTTCCAACTAGAGTATCTGTGAGGGGTTGCAGTGTTGTGGCACCAGCACCAGTGCCTAAGGCCTAATTTTTCAGCCCCTGTTTAACAGGGGCATGTAATTACAATTTTTGATGCAATACTTTGCAGCAGGGCTTGTTCCTGCGTTCCAACTAGATTATCTGTGAGGGGTTGCAGTGTTGTGGCACCAGCACCAGTGCCTAAGGCCTAATTTTTTAGCCCCTGTTCAACAGGGGCATGTAATTACAATTCTTGATCTAATATTTCACAGCAGGGCCCATTTCTGCGCCCACCAAGAGCGAGTGAGGACTTACAGTGTTGTGGCACCAGCACCACCACCACCACCAAAGGCCCAATTTTTCTGCCCTTGTTCAACAGGGGCATGTAATTACAATTCTTGATCTAATATTTCACAGCAGGGCCCGTTTCTGCGCCCACCAAGAGCAAGTGAGGACTTACAGTGTTGTGGCACCAGCACCACCACCACCACCAAAGGCCCAATTTTTCAGCCCTTGTTCAACAGGGTCATGTAATTACAATTCTTGAATTAATATTTGACAGCAGGGCCCTGTGAGGGCTTACAGTGTTGTGGCCACAACAACACCTAAGGCCCAAATTTCTGCTGAGTATATAGGGCAGGCCCCTACTTTCAAACATCTAACTTACAAACGACTCCTACTTGCAAACGGAAGGAGACAACAGGAAGTGAGATGAAATCTACCCCTAGGAAGGGAAATTCTCTCCTGTAAGGGTTAATATGGGAAAAACCTTTCTCCTTTCCACTGATGCTTTATAACCAATCCTTGTTTCACAAAAAAACCCAAATTTTCAAAAAACATTTGTCATTGGGAGGTGAAATCTTCTGAAGAGGAGCACAGACAGCAAAACAAATGTCACAGGGGTGATAACATTTCCCTATGTTTTCCAAAAAGCTTAAAATAGATTTTTTGGCTGGAGCTAAACACATTAAAAATGTACCAGTTCAAAATTACAAACAGATTCTACTTAACAAACCTACAGTCCTTGTCTTGTTTGTACCGCCTGTATACTGCTGTTCAGAGTACAGAGCCTGTATACTGCTGTTTCCTTTTTTTATTTGGGTGCGGGGTTCCCCTTAATATCCATACAAGACCCAAAGGGCCTGGTAATGGACTGGGGGATACCCATGCCGTTTGCCTCACTGATTTTCATCCATATTGCCAGGACCCGACATTACATTAAAGCCGCAAGCAGTTTTAAATGACTTTTATTCCTTTAAAAATGACATTTTGTGCAGGGACTGTTCTAAGCATGGGAAACACGCGCCACTTTACAGGTATACTATAGACACCCCCAGGTACGATATTTAAGGAATATTTCACTTTTTTTTTTACTTTAAGCATCATTAAAATCACTGCTCCCGAAAAAACGGACGTTTTTAAAAGTTTTTTTTGCATTGATACATGTCCCCTGGGACAGGACCCGGGTCCCCAAACCCTTGTTAGGACAATACCATTCAAATTAGCCTTTAAAATGAGCACTTTTGATTTCGAACGTTCGAGTCCCATAGACGTCAATGGGGTTCTAACGTTCGTGCGAATTTTCGGTCCGTTCGCAGGTTCTGGTGCGAACCGAACCGGGGGGTGTTCGGCTCATCCCTAATGCTGACTGTTCCAAAAGCTTTAAGTTTAATCAAAGACATAGCCTGAGAGATCGCTTTAGAGGATTGCTAAGGGGACTGCATGAAGTTTTCATGTAAAGAAAGTGAGTCCCTATACCCTGTGTTAGCCCACCTAGCAGTGGCAGCTGATGGTATTTTTTTGGTGGGGGCAGCAAACAAGCCAACCCGCCCCCAAAACCCCCCTCTGGTCGGGTCACCAGCCCCGCACTTACCCCATCTAGGCAGCGCTTCCCCTGGGCGGCAGCTTCACGCTGCTTCTTCTCCTCCTGGGCTTCGGCGGCTTCCCCGGCGTCTCCTCCTCCTTCCTCCTCCTCGAAGGCCAATAGGATCACTTCTCCTCTCAGCCAATCGGGTGACGTGTCTTACACGGGAGGAGAATCAGGCAAACAGTTGCAAATATTAATTCGCTATTGTCACACAACTGGGTGGGCTCAGGGTGCAGTGCTCTATGCTCCAAGCCCAAAAAACTGAGTTCCTCTTTTTTGGCCACCTTGGTCTCCAATAGCCAAATTATGGAATACAATTTCTTTCTCTTGAAATGAAAACTGTAACAACTTTTATATAAATAAGGAAAGGATAATTTTTCCTACAGTGGTTAAAGTTCAGAGATGCTCATATGTAACTTGAAGTATGGGAACCATCTAGCCAAGAATAAGCTCTGGGAACAATACAACCACCCCACAGAATCAGTAGAATGATGCATGGCACACAGATTTCGTAAAATGTATTATTTTTTTCAATGGAACTGGTCTGTGACCCACTGGTGAGACTTTCTTTAACTGCTGTCCTTGTGAGACCAATCCTAGAAATGAAAGGTTAGGTTGTTCTAAAGAATGAATGGCAGCGGAGGCACCCTGCATCCTAGAAACTGAAGAAGAAGACAGCGCACCACTAACTTGCAGTAAACGTCTTGATAAAGCCTTTTTTCTGCAAGTCACTGGTGTGCTGGCTACTTCTTCAGTCTCTTTTTAGTAACACAGTGCACCACAATGCTTGTATGTTGTGGTGCAGTCTGAATCATTTGTTAACTTATTCTGTACATTGTATTGGGTTTTGTGTAAAATGAATGGAACCACAACACACCACACGTAGAGCAGGTGCATTGCCACAACACATGCCGCAAAATGTGAATGAAATGATTTAATGATTTTTGGTAAATAAAATTTTTGTAGGTTTTCAGACTTTGTAGTTTATTACCTGCATCGTTTTCTTCCTTGTATAAATTCTATATTTTATAAATAAATATTTATTAAAGAGTACATACATTCCATTAGATTCACTTCTGCACATGGACACAGACAAATATACAGGGATTTCTTCAGAATAACAAAAGGTGGGAATCTGCAACAGTTTGTCAAAATCCCTGTAATGTACATACTGCATACTGTAGATCACCCAGAGGGGAATGTATTTTTCTCTACAAAAGTGGAGTTACACTTTAACAACTTGCGGACCGCCCGTCTGCATTATACGGCAGCTGTTTGAAGTGGAATACCATTGTTGTGGCAGCAGCTAGCTGTCATAACCCCTGTATCCTCTTCAAAAGCGGGTGGTCTGCTTTCAGATAAAAGTGGTCTCAGCGGCAGATTTGCCGCAAGATCACTTTTATCGGGGGCGGGAGACGGTTGGGTCCTCTCCCCTCAGAGGCTGAATGCCGAGTGAGGGAAAGATGGCCCCCTCTTGGCTCCACACCAATGGATGGGGGAAGCGATGTCAAACGTCACTTCCACCCAATGGTCTTAAAGAGAAAAAAATGTTTTTGCATTTTTGGGCAAATGTTAGATCTGAGGTCTTTTTGACCCCAGATCTCATATTTAAGAGGTCCTGTCATGCTTTTTTTCTATTACAAGGGATATTTACATTTCTTGTATTAGGAATAAACGTGACACATTTTATTTTTAAAAGGACAGTGTCAAAATAAAAATAAAAAGTAAAATAAATAATAAAAAAAAGTAAAGTGCCTCCCGCCAAGCTTGCATGCAGTAGCGAACGCATATGTTTGTTGTGCCCGCATATGAAAATGGTGTTCAAACCACACATGTGAGGTATTGCCGCAATCATTAGAGCAAGAGCAATAATTCTAGCACTGGACTTCCTGTGTAACTCAAAACTGGTAACCTGTAGAAATTTTTAACCGTTACCTATGGAGATTTTTAAGGGTCAAAGTTTGTCGCCATTCCATGAGCGGGCGCAATTTTGAAGCGTGAAATGTTGGATATCAGTTTAATTGGCGAAACATCATCTTTCTCAATATAAAAAAAAATTGGGCTAATTTTACTGTCTTATTTTTTAATTAAAAAAAGGTTATTCTTTTTTCCCAAAAAATTGCGCTTGTAAGACTGCTACACAAATACGGTGTGACATAAAGTATTGCAACAACCGCCATTTTATTCTCTAGGGTGTCTGAAAAAAAAGTATAATGTTTGGGGGTTCTAAGTAATTTTCTAGCAAAAAAAAAAAAATGATTTTAACTTGTAAACACCAAGTCTGAAAAAAGGTCTGGTCCTTAAGTGGTTAAAGGAAAATACCAAAACTAATCTTTTTTTAATAAACCTTCTCTTACTCATTTTGAAAATCATTTTATTGTAAAATGTTGGAAATTTACAAAGTTCTGCTCATGTTAGTTTTGCAGTCCCACGCTGACTCTGCTTTGCTAGGACTGACACACACATCATTAACTCACTTGAAAATGGGCATGTTAACCCTCCTTCCTATCAAGGCCATTGTTAAGTTTTCAGAACTGTCATACTTTGACTGATGATTACTTGGTCATGCAACACTGTACCCAAATGAATTTTTCTTATCTTTTTTTGAGACAGAGAACTTTCTGATATTAAATGACCTCTGGGTTTTTGTTTTGTTTGTGGAAAAAAAACAAATTTGGAAAAAACTTAAGTTTCTGCTGTGAAACTTTGCAAGAAAATAATCCTAAATGTAGGCTAAAATGTATTCTTCTACATTTCTTTGGTAAAAAGTTATCGCAACTACAAACTATGGTTTACACTACAGTACATGAATGTGAAAATAACAATCCTGATGTCTGATTTCTCGAGGCCCTAAAGTGCCAAGACAGTACAAACAGCCTCAGAATTACACATTTTGGCAGTCAAATGTATTTAGTAAGAGGTATGGTGAGTTTTTTGAAGTTGTAGATTTTTTTGCCACAATTTTTTGGAAAATAAAGAATGTAAATTAAATTTGATATTATTTCACATAGTTGACGGACACAATAAAGGTCTCACTGCATTACCATTCTTACAATTACACTCCAAAACACATTCAGCTGTGGAAAGTGCTGGATAGTAGGCAGAAACCATGTAGATGGGAGCATGAATATTCATACAGCCCCGGCCAATTAGAAGGAGAGATACCCTGGGCATGCTGGGTGCCTGTATTTATGTTCGAGGAGCATATGGGCTCTTGGTCTCCCCTAGCAGAGGATTGCACCAGGCTGGGGGGAGAGACGTTGCTTCCCCCGACATTTGCTACCATGTGGCCTCAGGTGGGTGACCTGAGGGCTTGAAGGCTGTGTGGCTGACCCTGGTCCTACCATAGCTGACAGGGAGAGTCTACATTGCATCTGGTCTGGTGTCATGGAGAGAGAAGGCTGCTGGTGGTGCTTCAGGAGCATTGTGGGTACAGACACCCTAAGGAGCCTTAGGCAGTTACCCCCCTTTTGTGCTTTAAAAAAGAAGTATGGGTTTGGGGTTATTGCAGAAACATACTTACCTAGGTGGATGCAGCATCGGTCCGATGCTGCATCTGTCCCCCAGCACCTCTTCACTGAGAACCGAGCGGTCGAACATCACCGATGGCTTGGTTATCTCAGCTCCCCAAGCAGAGAGCTGCTGTCTGTCAGTCAGCAGCTCTCCTCTCTGCTCCTCCACGCTCACTGGAGTGCTGAGCTGTGGAGGGGCGGGGAGCGGCCGTCTCATCGGCTCGCTGAGAGGCTGAGACAGCCATCAGTCCAGGCTCATGGCGGATCCAGACTCCCGGCGGATCCAGACTCCCAAAGTCGGGATGAAGCGGTGCCTGGACTGATCTTTGTGACGTCAGCAGAAAGCAGACTTCAGTCCGCTCTCTGCTAAAAATGAGTCACAGGAGTGCAAAACGAATTACACTCCTGTAAACCGTAGGAGAAGCCCAGCCAAACGAGCTCAGGCTGTAGTTCTCCTTTAAGTCAGCTGAAGTTCCACACACAAAGAGAACACTAGCTAGTGTTCTTAGAGCTTAGTCCAGGACTGTCCACTACTTTACTAAGTAACATTGCTCAGTTCTGCAATCAGTGTGATGCTGCTGTGAAAAAGTCTTTATGGGCCTTCTGCAAGGACTTCAGCCAAGTTTCACTAGAAAGGAAGGTAGCGTTCTCGGTGTGAACAGTTCAATTTGGAGTATCCTACTATATCCATTCCATATCCGAGTTCTCCAATAAAACAAAACCCCTAGACTGGTCATTAGAGACACTGAGCAGAAGTGTGTGTGTGCACCTGGCTTTCTGAATCTACCTTGTGCCTGGATGCGGAGCAAAAAGTGGTGGAGACCCAGGAAAAATACCAGCGACTCCTGGGGGGGTTAGCAATACGCTCATGTGAGATAGTTTTCTGCATAGATAAGCCCAAAATCCAAGGAGCACCTTCAGGCTTTCGAGGGGCAAAAACAATGCATCTGATTTGCTGACTACCTACACATTTCCATAGTGCCACGCAGAGTCTGCTCCAGCAGGAACACAACAGGGATTGTGTCACTGATGCATGCATTGTTACAGCTCACCATCCTTGTCGCCGCCTCAAAGGGTGGCTTTACAGTGCATGCATCCTTTATCATCAGCCATTGACGTGAGGGAAAAAAGCAGAGCCGCCTTGAGCCTGTTGTTGTGCCATACTCACACAGGTACTCATTGACAGTCCTCTGCTGCATGTGCAGCTGCTGTAGCATTGCCAAAGTTGAGCTCCACCTGGTGTGCATGTCACAAATCAGGCATTTTACAGGCTGGTGGAATTCCCACAGAATCTCAGCCAACTGAACACTGGCTGTGTACTTTTCTGGCCTGCTTCAGAAGATCTTGTAACCCTGGGTACCTGTTAAAGAAACGGCAGGACATGTGTGCCTGTTGAAGGGTGGACAGGAGGTTAGTGCCATTATCGCACACCACCATTCCAGGCTCAAGCTGGCATGGCATGAACCACCTGCCTTTGCAGAGCTGAAAGAATCTCTGCTCCGGTGTGACTCCTTCCCCCTGGACAGACCAGCTGAAGCACTGCATGGCATCTTTTAGCCTGACTCGTTGAATAGCCCCTTGAACGCCTAGTGGGTATTGGTGGTTCATAGGACAATTCAGCAGAGGAGGGCATGGAGTAGGAGCGGGTGGAGCTGACAAATCTCATATCATCACCCCCAGCTGTGTGGAGACATGGCAGCAAAACAAGCTTCAACACAGAGCCCTGTCCTGCATCCTTCCTAGTTGCAAGCAGAGTTACCGATGTGGGCTGTGAAGGAAATACTGTAGCCTCCCTGACCATGCTTGCTGGACCATGTGACGGCAGTAAGGTGGACCTTGCTGCTGACTGCTTTGCCCAACAATGCCACAAAATTGTATGAAAATAAAAAGTGCATGTCAGGTCACCTTGAGGCTAGGTGACAGATGCACTCTGTAGGAGTCAGAAGTGCACCGCTAGGTAGTTGACCCTAGGACTGACTGCTGCGGATAAACCCCTGGGAGGTTCAGGAAGCAGGTCTACTGGATCACTGACACAGATCCCACTGGGAGCTAGAGCATAGATTCCCCAGGGCACGGAGTCTAAGAGCCAGCAGGTGTTCACCAGAGCCTTTAATGGTAAGGATGGACTGCGCTGCAGTCTGGCTCCAGGTCGCGGCCCCCAGGGTCTCACAGCTCACGCTCACAGTAGACTACAGGAGAAGAGGAAGGAGGCAGCAGGCTGGAACAACAAGGAAGTAAGGGACAAGCCAAGGTCGGGGCCACAAGCAGATAAGGACAACAGAGTACACACCAAGGTTCAGGGTCACAGGCAAACAGGGATGGTCGGGGACACGCCAAAGGTCAGGGTCACGAGCAGACAGGAATAGTTAAGAACAGGCCAAAGTCGGTAACAGGAATCAGACGTAGGAAACACAGCAAGTACACACGGAGGCTAACACACAATGGTTGATCAGCACTGCTGGCTTGCAGTGCACAGGTTAATATAGGGTTCCCTGATAAGCAGTCAGGTGAGGGGCAGCTGGTCTCTAGAGATGAACACATGGAGACAGGTAGGCTGATCGACAAACTCTATTGCATAACCATGACAGTGTAACTAAAGGACCTACAATTCAATTCCAAACGATTCAGCCAGCAATCAGGTCACCGATTCGTCCATAGGACGGGTACCTCCTCAACATATAGAATCAGATAAGCAGTAAAACCGAGGCCCAAAGAGAGTAACTCAGAAAAGAAGTTAGATATGGAGGACCATCCACAGTGTACCACAAACGGAAAAATTCTTTATTTGAAAAATCGTTGACTCACAATACAAAAATGATATATCCAAATTTGGAATGTGCCCCACATTCAAATACCCCCACCAATTAAAAATGATCAAAAGGCAATGTTGTCACAAAACGCCACACTCCAAGGTCCACCATAGCCACACATACAGTACATACATACAGACCTGGGGTGAGACTCAGATTGAATATAAAATGTCCTGTGCTCCACATATCTATACCCAAATGTTCAGTGTTATGCAAGCCCAGTGGGGCATTGAACAACCGTAGTGCACTGAAGGAAACGTGCAATCATCAGAGCCTAGTAGAGTCAGAATGTGGAGCTACAGGGGTGGCCACCAAATGTCCAGAATGTCACTCATGACAGCTGGAAAAACTACACAGCTTGTGGATGGTACTGTATGAGATTAATGGTATAAATGTATTGGGATGGCATGCTAGCTCTAGTTTCAGACTGAATATTAGATGAAAGATGCTTGGAAAGTTCACATTATAGTGTAAAGTAGTTCCAATAATACTGGGAAGTTGGTCACAAAAGCAATGCAAATCATATATGGAGAAGAAATAGCTCTGTTGATGGTATCACACTTGAAATTGCTGTGAGTGCAATCATCCTGAAACAAGCCAAACTGGCTATGGAATAGGGCATCTATTCAGCTTCATAACAGTCCCGTACAAGACACCATAAACGATCAGACCATTCACTTGGTTTGCTCATCAATGCTGTTAGTGCCCACTACAGGGGCATACGGTGATAAAACAAAAAGTCATGCAGCTAGTGGCAATTCAAAAAGGCTCTACAGCATGTTGGATTAGGACTAAGACACGGCTAATAGTTCATTGCACAATGCTGAAATGACTATGAAGTTCTGCCCGGAGGCTCTCACCACTCCGCGGTGCTGTTACATGTGTCCTTAATAAAAACATAAAAAAAGGTCTGGTGTCACCCCAACATCACCTCCATCCCCAATACAATACATATGTACAAAGGATTCGCCCTGGACCTTTAAATGAAGTGAGTATGGTTAGCCAAGAAACATATTATGAGTAGGGATGAGCTTCGAGTTCGAGTCGAACTCATGTTCGACTCGAACATCGGCTGTTCGCCAGTTCGCCGAACAGCGAACAATTTGGGGTGTTCGCGGCAAATTCGAAAGCCGCAGAACACCCTTTAAAAGTCTATGAGAGAAATCAAAAGTGCTAATTTTAAAGTGTTATATGCATGGTATTGTCATAAAAAGTGTTTGGGGACCTGGGTCCTGCCCCAGGGAACATGTATCAATGCAAAAAGAAGTTTTAAAAACGTCAGTTTTTTCGGGAGCAGTGATTTTAATAATGCTTAAAGTGAAACAATAAATGTGTAATATTCCGTTAAATTTCGTAGTCATTTAAAACTACTCGCGGCTATAATGAATTGTGGGTCCGACAATACACATAAAAGTTCATTGATAAAAACGGCATGGGATTTCCCCACAGGGGAACCCCGAACCAATATATAAAAAATGTGTGGGGGTCCCCCTAAATTCCATACCAGGCCCTTCAGGTCTGCTATAGATATTAAGGGGAACCACGCGCCAAAATTAAAAAAAAAATGGCGTGGGGGTCCCCCTAAATTCCATACCAGGCCCTTCAGGTCTGATATATATAGTAAGGGGAACCCCGCGCCAAATTTAAAAAAAAATGGCATGGGGGTGCCCCTCAAAATCCATACCAGACCCTTCAGGGAACCCCGTGCCAAAATTAAAAAAAAAATGGCATGGGGTCCCCCGAAAATCCATACCAGACCCTTATCCGAGCACGCAACCTGGCAGGCCACAGGAAAAGAGAGGGGGATGAGAGAGCGCCCCCCCGGAACCGTACCAGGCCACATGCCCTCAACATTGGGAGGGTGCTTTGAAGTAGCCCGCCACAGCACCTTGTTCCCATGTTGATGGGGAGAAGGGCCTCATCCCCACAACCCTTGCCCGGTGGTTGTGGGGGTCTGCGGGTGGGGGGGCTTATCGGAATCTGGAAGCCCCCTTTAACAAGGGGGCCCCCATATCCCCACCCCCCCATGTGAATTGGTAATGGGGTACAAAAAGAAATGTCAGAAGAAGTGAAGCGTCACACGGCTGAAGACTCCCACTGAGGCGGATCGCGCAGACAGAGCGGAGAAGAAGCCTGGAGGAAGATGCGGGATGAGAAGAGCAGAGGAAGAAGAAGATGGAGGAAGAAGAAGAAGATGGAGGAAGAAGAACACCGAAAGAACACCAGAAGAAAGAGGATGGAAGAAGAAGCCCAAAGAAGAAGAAATTAATAAAGGACTTGTCAAAAACTGTCTCTTGTGCTTTTTAACCTTTTTTGACACTTCTTTTGTGAAATGGTAGGGGTACATTTGTACCTCATTACCAATTCACATGGGGGGTCCGGGATCTGGGAGTCCCCTTGTTAAAGGGGGCTTCCGGATTCCGATAAGCCCCTGCTCGCAGACCCCCACAACCACCGGGCAAGGGTTGTAGGGATGAGGCCCTTCTCCCCATCAACAAGGGGACAAGGTGCTTTGGGGGGCTACCTCAAAGCACCCTCTCAATGTCATTTTGCTGTCAGACTGTTCTAAACATGGGAAACATGTGCCCCTTTACAGGCATACTATCGACACCCCCCAGGTATGAAATTTAAAGGAATATTACACTTTTATTGTTTCACTTTAAGCATTATTAAAATCACTGCTCACGAAAAAATGGCTATTTTTAAAACTTCTTTTTGCATTGATACATGTCCCCTGGGGCAGGACCCAGGTCCCCAAACACTTTTTATGACAATAACTTGCATATAAGCCTTTAAAATGAGCACTTTTGATTATTCATGTTCGTGTCCCATGGGCTTTAACGGTGTTCGCGTGTTCGAACAAATTTTTTGCCTGTTAGCATGTTCTGATGCGAACCGAACCGGGGGGTGTTTGGCTCATCCCTAATCATGAGTATATAAAAAGTACATTTATTGCAAATTGTCATGCATGTGCAACACAACAGCAGTAGATGCAGGCCGATGGGGTATACAAAACATTATGAAAAGAGAACAATCCATATGCATTGATAAATAACTCGTATATAAAAGCAGTATACAGGTATCAGAATTATATGCAGGCATCAGTAGTACCCCCTTGCTTGCTCTTCAGGGGTAGATGCTTTAATATATCTGCAATAAAAGTAGTAAACTAAATAAATGTATGTTGCACAACATTTGCAGAGAGGTGAGTGATCATAGGGGTCTGGATGTAGGACCCACCAATGGGCTGGGCCAGGTCAACAATCACTGACTCCACAGGTGGCGGCAGCAACAGACATCCAGCACGGGAGCTGGGGGGGCAGAGCAACTGGCAACCCCAATAGGGGAACAACCGGAGAACCGACATGGCTTTGATGGGTGCAAGTGTCTATAGAAGTCTCACATCGTCCATGATGAAAGACTGCTGAAAAGTATTCAAAAAAAGTATATGTGTGTTTTAAAAAGACCCTGCAAGTGCAGATAAATTGAATGCAGTAAATTGGTATGCATATGAATATACATTAACCAGCATAAGGTAAATGCTGGTATGGACTAGGGGGACCGAAGGGACAGTAAAGTATCTTGTTACAAAAATGTGAAAGGATATTGGCAAGTAGTGTAAGGTTGCAATGTGGATGAAAATGATGTGAGGTATGAAGGAAAAATGTACTGGGGTGTGAGCTAAACTAAAAAACAACAGTGATTACCTGAGTGCAGTATGAAAACCAGAGGATGATGTCTTCCCCTCATGGAGGTGCTACTGTTGTGTGCGTGGTCAGGCTGTGAATGGGAAACACTGCCATATCAGGCTCCAATTTGTGCCCCCAAGGGGACCAGACGCCTGCATATAATTCTGATACCTGTATGCTGCTTTTATAAGATTTATTTATCAATGCATGTGGATTGTTCTCTTTTCATAATGTTTTGTATACCCCATCGGCCTGCATCTATTGCTGTTATGTTGCACATGCACGACAATTTAAAATAAATTTGCTTTTTATATACTTATGATATGTTTCTTGGTTAACCATACTCACCTCGTTTAAAGTTCCAGGGCGAATCCTTTGTATATATGCATGTGTCCTTAATAGATCAGCATCACTTTCTGTGGGTCCATCTGTCCGATTATCCTCAGCTGCTGTATTCAAATGACCTTGCTGGTAAGTGGGAAGTGCCTCTGCATATGCCTGATGGATTGTGGCCACCTGGAGTCTGTGTGATCATAGTACCGGTCTGTGCGGGTGGCGGATTAGATGACACTTAGATGCTGGGACGCATGGTGGAGGGCAGGGCCCTGCGGCGCTGCCTACATCAACGCATTTTGCACACGTGATCGTATGCTTTGTCAGGACGGATGCCGCAACATTGCCTTCCACGTGACGGTACAGAGCTGGAATGGCCTTGCATGCAAAGAAATAGCAACTGGGAACCTGCCATTGTGGTACAGCACATACTGCAAAATCACAGAAGGGGGCAGAATCCACCAGATGGAAAGGCAGGAGTTCTAAAGCCAGCAGCTTGGACAAGCTGGAATTTAGACGCTGGGCATGTGGGTGGCAGTGACTGTATTTCTTTTTTCGCTGCTGCAGCTGGGGCAGAGAGATATTTGCCTGCTATACTCTACAGCTGGTGGTGTGCTGCTGGTGGCAGACGTGCTGCAAGGACCTGTGACACCCTTCACTATACCGTCATCCCTGTCAGTGGAGGCTGCTGAGAGGTTATGAGATATAGTGGGGGTAGACCTGCAAGGGGAGGAGTGAGGAGGAAAAGAAATGGGTCCCTTTTGTGTGGCTTTCAGGTGCTCCTGCCAATGGGCTGAGTGGTGAGGGGTTAAATGCCTTGTCAAGCATGTGGTACCCAAATGGCTGGTGTTTTTTCTAAGCTTGATCCGCTTGAGGCAAAGTTTGCAAATTGCAACAGTGTGATCGGCTGCACATGCTAAAAAGGCCCAGACAGCTGAGCTGTGGGAAGTGGGCCAGGAGATAACAGCTCCACAATCTGATGCAATAGGGTGGCTGCTCTCTACTCTTTCACGATGGCTGCCGCTGGAGGGCATCCTGCCTTGTTGGGGTTATGCCTCACCTTCACTTTCCTCCTCTGCTCTATCCGGCACCCAAGTCACATCAATGACCTCATCATCATCATCCCCTCCATCCTCATCATCACTGGAGCCAACTTGGCAATACGCTGCGGCTGGGGGAACATGACCGCTAATTTGTTGTTTGTCAGTGTTCTCCCCTCTCTGTAGGCTCATGTTCCTACCTTCCTCAACCTCAGAACCAACATCAGAATCAAATATTGCCTGTGCATCGTCAAGGAGCAAGTGGCTAATTCTGTGTACAAATAACCCAGCTGACTCCTTCTTGCATGATGCTGGGGCTATGGCAAGAGTAGCTGTGGACAAGGAGGCAGAATAAGCCACTCTGACAGCTGTGATGGACTGTGCACACACCAGTCTCTGCTTTCTGTAGTAGAAGAGGAGGAGGATGAGGATGGTTTAGTAAGCCACTCTACCACCTCCTCTGCATGTTGTGGCTGGATAGCACGGGCAAAATCGCTAAACAGAAAAAATGGTGCCCTGCCTGAGGATGGACCACAACCACCTTTGCCTGTGTCACAAACGCTGCTGGTCCCCTTACAGTGGCATGGGAATGTCTGCTTCTCCTTGTTGGCCTCCCATACATTATTGCGAGGAGCTTATTAGCAAAATGTAATAAAGACAGGGAAATGTGTAATTGGATGCACTTTGAAAACAACCTGCGGCGAAACAATCTTAGGATTGTGGGCCTTCCTGAATCAGAACCCAGGAGACTTTGTTGAAACCTGCTCAGAAACACATTTCCCAATACTAATTTCTCCACTGCATTTGTGGTTGCAAAGGCTCATAGCAGTGGCGGAACTATCACCGTCGCAGCAGTCGCTCTTGCAATGGCCCTACTGCTTTGGTGCTGTGGGGGGGAGCCAAGACCCGGCATCTCCCCCTGCAACTCTGGCTGTCCGTTTAGAATGCAGTGGGGGAGGTGAGAGGCAACGATCACATAGTTACCAACTGTCCCGGATTTCCTGGGACATTCCCGGGATTTAGACTATATTCCCAATTTTATAGTTTCCTGGGAAATGTACCGAGAAATCCTGTTCTTCACGGATTTTCACCGCCGCCGCCTGCCGCCACTAGAGGTCCGTCTCTGCTGGCCGCCATTTTTGAGAAGATCAGGAGGATAGCTGTGGGGGGCTAGATGGAGCTCCTGCATCGCCGCCCACCCTCTGCCCTGCTCTGCCTCACCCCGCCTACTCCCCTCCCCGCTGCTGGTCTGTTATGGAAAGGGGCGGGGGTTCTAATGTAAACATGTGGCCGGCGGAGGGAGACAGTATTGTGTATACCCCCTCCTACCAAGACACCTGAGGTAAGGGGGGGCACCGCTGGGGGCATCTGATGTAAGGGGGGCTCCACTGGGGACACCTAATGTGAGGGGGGCTCCACTGGGGACACCTGATTTGAGGGGGGCTCCAGTGGGGACACCTGATGTGAGGGGGGCTCCACTGGGGACAACTGATGTGAGGGGGGCTCCACTGGGGACACCTGATGTGAGGGGGGCTCCGCTGGGGACTCCTGATGTGAGGGGGGCTCCGCTGGGGACATCTGATGTGAGTGGGGCTGCACTGGGGACACCTGATGTGAGTGGGGGCTCCACTGGGCACACCTGATATGAGGGGGGCTCCGCTGGGGACTCCTGATGTGATGGGGGGATCCGCTGAGGACTCATGATGTGAGGGGGCTCCGCTGGGGACTGCTGATGTGAGGGGGGCTCCGCTGAGGACTCCTGATGTGAGGGGGGCTCTGCTGGGGACTCCTGATGTGAAGGGGGCTCCGCTGGGGACTCCTGGTGTGAGTGGGGCTCCGCTGGGGCCTCCTGATGTGAGGGGGGCTCCGCTGGGGACATCTGATGTAAGGGGGGCTCTGCTGGGGACATCTGATGTAAGGGGGGGCTCCACTGGGGACTCCTGATGTGAGGGGGGCTCCGCTGGGGACTCCTGATGTGAGGGGGGCTCCGCTGGGGACTTCTGGTGTGAGGGGGGCTCCACTGGGGACTCCTGGTGTGAGGGGGACTCTGCTGGGGACTCCTGATGTAAGGGGGGTCTGCTGGGGACTCCTGGTATGAGGGGGGGCTCCGCTGGGGACTCCTGATGTGAGGGGGGCTCCGCTGAGGACTCCTGATGTGAGGGGGGCTCCGCTGGGGACTCCTAATGTGAAGGGGGGCTCCGCTGAGGACTGCTGATGTGAGGGGGGCTCTGCTGGGGACTCCTGATGTGAGGGGGCTCCGCTGGGGACTCCTGATGTGAGGGGGTCTCTGCTGGGGACTCCTGATGTGAGGGGGCTCCGCTGGGGACTCCTGATGTGAGGGGGGCTCCGCTGGGGACTCCTGGTATGAGGGGGGCTCCGCTGGGGACTCCTGATGTGAGGGGGGCTCCGCTGAGGACTCCTGATGTGAGGGGGGGCTCTGATGGGGACACCTGATGTGAGGGGGGCCCCGCTGGGGACTCCTGATGTGATGGGGGATCCGCTGAGGACTCCTGATGTGAGGGGGGCTCTGCTGGGGACTGCTGATGTGAGGGGGGCTCCGCTGAGGACTCCTGATGTGAGGGGGGCTCCGCTGGGGACTCCTGATGTGAAGGGGGCTCTGCTGGGGACTCCTGGTGTGAGGGGGGCTCCGCTGGGGACTCCTGATGTGAGGGGGGCTCCACTGGGGACATCTGATGTAAGGGGGGGCTCCGCTGTGACACCTGATGTAAGGGGGGGCTCCGCTGGGGACTCCTGATGTGAGGGTGGGCTCCGCTGGAGACACCTGATGTGAGGGGGGCTTCGCTGGGGACTCCTGATGTGAGGGGGGCTGCACCGGGGACTCCTGATGTGAGGGGGGCTCTGCTGGGGACTCCTGATGTGAGGGGGTCTGCTGGGGACTCCTGGTATGAGGGGGGCTCCGCTGGTGACTCCTGATGTAAGGGGGGCTGTGCTGAGGACTCCTGATGTGAGGGGGGCTCCGCTGGGGACTCCTAATGTGAAGGGGGGCTCCACTGAGGACTGCTGATGTGAGGGGGGCTCTGCTGGGGACTCCTGATGTGAGGGGGCTCTGCTGGGGACTCCTGATGTGAGGGGGGCTCTGCTGGGGACTCCTGATGTGAGAGGAGGCTCCGCTGGGGACTCCTGATGTGAAGGGGGCTCCGCTGGGGACTTCTGGTGTGAGGGGGGCTCCGCTGGGGCCTCCTGATGTGAAGGGGGCTCCGCTGGGGACATCTGATGTAAGGGGGGCTCTGCTGGGGACATCTGATGTAAGGGGGGGCTCCACTGGGGACTCCTGATGTGAGGGGGGCACCGCTGGGGACTCCTGATGTGAGGGGGGCTCCGCTGGGGACTTCTGGTGTGAGGGGGGCTCCACTGGGGACTCCTGGTGTGAGGGGGACTCTGCTGGGGACTCCTGATGTAAGGGGGGTCTGCTGGGGACTCCTGGTATGAGGGGGGCTCCGCTGGGGACTCCTGATGTGAGGGGGGCTCCGCTGAGGACTCCTGATGTGAGGGGGGCTCCGCTGGGGACTCCTAATGTGAAGGGGGGCTCCGCTGAGGACTGCTGATGTGAGGGGGGCTCTGCTGGGGACTCCTGATGTGAGGGGGCTCCGCTGGGGACTACTGATGTGAGGGGGTCTCTGCTGGGGACTCCTGATGGGAGGGGGCTCCGCTGGGGACTCCTGATGTGAGGGGGCTCCGCTGGGGACTCCTGGTATGAGGGGGGCTCCGCTGGGGACTCCTGATGTGAGGGGGGCTCCGCTGAGGACTCCTGATGTGAGGGGGGGCTCCGTTGGGGACTCCTGATGTGAGGGGGCCCCGCTGGGGACTCCTGATGTGAGGGGGGATCCGCTGAGGACTCCTGATGTGAGGGGGGCTCTGCTGGGGACTGCTGATGTGAGGGGGCTCCGCTGAGGACTCCTGATGTGAGGGGGGCTCCGCTGGGGACTCCTGATGTGAAGGGGGCTCTGCTGGGGACTCCTGGTGTGAGGGGGGCTCTGCTGGGGACTCCTGATGTGAGGGGGGCTCCACTGGGGACATCTGATGTAAGGGGGGGCTCCGCTGGTGACACCTGATGTGAGGGGGGCTCCGCTGCAGACTCCTGATGTGAGGGGGGCTCCGCTGGGGACACCTGATGTGAGGGTGGGCTCCGCTGGAGACACCTGATGTGAGGGGGTCTTCGCTGTTGATAAGGTTGGAAATAATAGGTTGGAGTTCTACTTAAGTTGTTTTTCATTTATTTTTCTACATAATGTGTGCGTGTCAGTTGTAAGACGTAGCTTAAGTTTTTCCAGATGTGTAAGTCTAGCGTCATGTATGTTGAAATTATACTGCTTGTTACCTTATATGGAAATTTGCTCAAACTGATGCTTCTGTAACCAGCCTATAAAAAGCCCCAATAAAGAGCCGACAGGTTCAGTTGAGAGTACGGGACCTTTAAGGCTCGGATCTGATATACAGAAACCTATATTCTGTGTCTTATTTCTTTGATAGCTAAATTTGGCAAAGCAATATAAACTAGAAGCAGTTAAGTTGAAAACTGCACCTAACAATTCTGGCGCCCGAACAGGGACGCACCGATGATACTTCAAGAGGTGGATGAATTGGACTGACGGAACAAAAGGACAGGCATTCCGGGAACCACAGATTGAAAACCTGCGCAGGTAAGAAAAAGCTTTATTTTTCTTATATTCTGTGCTCCCCTGATTTGTGCCTATCCGTTCTGTCAGTTACGGTTCTCCTGGTTTTAAAACACCAGCCTCTGTAGTGGTGAGTCTAGAATTATTGTATATTGTGGTTTATATTGCTGGAATTAATTGTTGTTTGTTGTCTGTCTGTCTTGTTGAGAAAGTGAATGAGCCTTGCCAAGGTTGGTATGAATTGAAAGAATATCATCCCAATGAGCAGTGGAATGCGCCCTTACCTCGCAAGAGGACTTTGGGGGTCTGCCGCTTAAGTTTGATATTCAATTTAATTCATAAACCATAGACGGGTTGAAAGTATAAGCCCTGTCTGCTCCATAAAGCAGGGATAAGAGTGTATGAGAGGGATCCCAGATACAGGGGGAATGAGGTCTCCATAAGCCCGGAGATCTAGTCGGATACCTGATCACTTAAAGGAATGCTTGTATATGTGTAGCTGTCAGTCTGGTCATAATATTTGTGCGTTGGCTAGCATATAAAGTAATTCGATTTCAGAAATCTCATCCGGAGAGGTTTTTAGTATTCTGGCACCCTAGGAGGAAGGCAACGAGGAACTAGTGTAGCTTTTTTAGTATTTAGTACTGTACACTAAGTGTCCCACACGCTACCTAGGCACGGACTGTCAGAATGGGCCAGCAGAACACGAAACCCCGTCAGGGAATTGTGGTGCATTATACGGTGCCACAGATAATTAAGAACATCTATGGGAAAGATGAAGTATAGGACTTAAAGGATGTCCTTCGTAAATTTAAGGTGAAAGGAGCAGCGGGTTTAGACCTGGATGTATGGAGTGAAATAAAAAGGGACAGACAAGGAGAGGTGTTAGAGAAGCAATGGATGCGTCAGGTTCAATGCTTAATTAAAGTCTCAAATAGAGCAAAAGAAGAGGGGTGGAAATATAATCCAGATTGTGATGGTTGGGATATGAAAGACAGAAGAATAAAAAAAAAAAAAAAAAATGTTGAAATTTTAAGTAATCTTAGTTCAGCCATCCCACCCCCATATACTGACATAGTACGTAAACTACACAAGATATATCCTGAAATTGAGGGTAGAGGATAGGTTTTGTATAGCAAAGCCAGCTGCTTTCTGTAGATTTTTTTTTTTTTTGTGACACAGTTAATGAATACACATGAAGCAACCTGTCAGGATGGGGAGGATTTATGCAGACATAAAATGACTCTGACCCTGTTTAACTAGTTTATGACCGACCTGCAGACTGAGCTGAGGGGGGATGGCAATTTAGAGACAGGAGGTCAGACACATAGACTCAAGGGCTCCTTTTATTGCTAGATTAGAAGCTTTCTGTCAGGCAAAACAACAGGAGAGGGGGTCAATATCACTCATGAAACAAATGCCAGGACAGACTGTATCAGAATTTTACTTATCTATGGAAAGTATGATGGCAGATGAGGGATTGGATTTGGCTCTGCCAGTCACGATCTGAGCCTTCAATAGACAGTTTATGGAAGGATCAATTCCACAGATAAGTGAAAGACTGAAAGCTTGCATACCACCCTTAATTGTTGCGATTTTTGGCAGAAAAAGGTTGCAAGGTTAATAAGAAAAAGTTGCAAGTGTGTCAGGAAAAAGTTATCTTTTTGGGACATTGTATATCACAGGGTACAAGACATCTCACTGAGGAGAGGGTTCAAGTGATAAAGGGAATGTTACCCCCACGGAATTTCAAACAATTGCGTATGTTTTTAGGTATTGTGTCACACTGTAGACAATGGATACCACATGCTAGCGCTTTGATGCAGCCATTATACGATTGTTTGAAAATTGTACCGTATATGCTTACAGAAGTAGCTTATGAGTCGTTTGTCACTTTGAAAAGGTTGTTGATTTCTGCCCCGGCTATTGATATTCCAGATTACACCAAGACATTTTATTTGTACATTGCTGAGATCACTGGACACGCCACAGGTGTTTTGACACAGGCACATGTAAAACAAAGACCCGTTGCTTAATTTTCAGCAGCATTAGATCCAGTGTCCAGAGGTTCACCGTCCTGTGTATGGGCGGTAGCAGCGGTGTCGATAATCCTAGATAAGTCATCAGAGATTGTTCTAGACAATCCAGTTGTAGTGCACAGCACACATGACATACATGCAATCTTGTCTCAAGTTCAGCCCAAACACATTTCAATGGCTAGGCAACTAAGGTTACAGTGTACTTTACTTTTACCTCCAAATGTTACTTTTCAGCGCTGTACAACTTTAAATTTGGCCACCTTTTTGCCTCTTCAGTCACCAGATTTGGCAAGGGGGAATAATAGTGCTAATAAGGAAGAAGAAGAGGAAAAAGAAAAAAAAAATTCTCGAACCTCTGATAAGAGAGGACATTCTAAAAACAATGGACTTTTTAGTTTTTTTGACTACTGATGAAATAATTTATCCATCAGATATGTTGCAGTTTTTATATATCATTTTTTATGTGACAGGACATGTTTATTATATCAAGATGAGATATTTTTTACACGTCATTTTTTACATTCATATATAGTGTATTTTTAGAGTTGAAAGGGTTAAACATCCCTACAATAGAGTAATTCTAGTTAGAAGGAACATCTGGTGTTAATTAAGACAGAGTACATTTTTTCTTAAAGGTACATGTTACAGATACACCAATCTTAAATGCTGAGCACACTTTGTACATAGATGGTAGTAGGTTTGCTGATGACAAGGGTAAATATCACACAGGGTATGCTGTAGTGACTGACACAGGTGATTGAAACACAGCCCTTACCAGCCCATATGTCAGCACAAGAAGCAGAATTAAAAGCTTTAGAACAAGCCCTAGAATACTTAAAAGGACGAGAAGGGAATATTTATACTGACTCTGCCTACGCTTATGGTGTAGCACATGATTATGGCCACATATGGAGAAGGGATTAAGAGAGTTCTGAACAATCTTCAAAAGGTTAAACGAGTGTCCATTATGAAGATAGCGGCACACACGAGCGCAAAAACAATTGAGGCAAAAGGAAATGCATTTGCAGATTTGACTGCAAAACAGGCAGCTCTAGGGGAAGGAAGCCCTGAAACCTTAGCAGCGGTAGAGGTGAGTATCCCAGAACCAACATGGCAGCAGTTGAGTAAATTACAGGAGCAAGCAGGGGAGAGCGAGAAAGATAAGTGGGTCAGGATGGGAGCAGCACCAGACCTTGACAATGTATGGAGGGAAGGAGGCAAAATATGCCTGCCTGCCTCTCTGTACCCAGCAATGGCAGCGGCAGTTCACCTACCCACACATGTGAAGTTCCAATTCCATGTATAGGATTGTGAACCAAGGATGGCTCGCCCCTGGATTCAGTAGTACTGCGAGAAACTACTGTGCAGCCTGCCAAATCTGTCTCCTGAATAACCCAGGATAGAGAGTAAAAACCCCACGAAAACACCAGGTTCAGGCCCAATACCCTTTCCAGAGACTGCAAATTGACTACATACAAATGCCTAAGAGCGGCCCCTTTGAATTTGTCCTCGTGTGTATCTATTTATTCTCAGGTTGGCCCGAAAGTTATCCAGTAAAATAAGCTACAGCAAAAGTCACAGCCAAGAAACTGATCACTGAGTTAATACCTAGGTTTGGTCTTCCTGAAACAATAGAATCAGATAGGGGATATGCACTTTACAAGAGAAATCATGCAGAATGTGATGACCATGTTAGGGGTTCAACAAAGTTTTCACACCCGTTATCATCCACAGAGTTCAGGATCAGTGGAAAGAGTAAATGGGACAATAAAGTTGAAAATACAAAAAGCCATGCAAGAGTTAAACAAACCCATATGAAATACTTTTTGGGAATGCACCTAGATTAGGTCTATACTTTCCACAGAGTATGCAATTGCAATGTGATAGTTTGACTGCATATGTGATACAATTACAACAACGTCTAACTAAGATCCACAAAAGTGTGTATTCTTCTCTTCCAGACCCTAACTCAATAGCAGGTACACATACACTGCTACCAGGAGATTATGTATATGTAAAGAAACACACCAGAAAGACATTGGAACCTAGATTTGAAGGTCCTTATCAAGTGCTTTTGACCACAGCCACTTCAGTGAAATTGGAAGGAAAAGCAGCCTGGATCCACGCATCACACTGCAAAAAGAGTCTTGAACCGAGAGAAACAGAATGAAGATTCTCCTAACTATGATCATAATGCTTGAATGTTTTCAAATGTTTGTTTATACATGGACTCCCGGTATCAATGTAACAGTTCATGAAAATAGTACTGATCTTAGATGGGTAAATCAGGATAAGAGTATAACACAATATCATTACTACGAATGGTATTTTGTACCAGAAAGGAAATGGGAAAGCACAACAGGAGGATATATATACAATGGCAACATTATGGTTTCAATATAAAGATAGAAGACGCTCTACCCACCATCTTCGAATCCTCTGTATTAATTCCTATTCCTAGATCTTGCATAAATGTTTCGGTATCACAACAGAAAACAAAAATCAAATTTAATGTAACTTTTCCCCAGCTACCAGAATAATGGTATCGCCGAGAATGGTATGATACAGTTCTGGGAGCTGCAGGAACTGGAATGGGAATAATGAATGGGATACAGATGGAAATGATACAAAATTAGTGGAAATGTGCAGGAAGTCACATAGCTGATAGTTTAATAATCACAAGCAAATGGTTACCTACAACATTCGAAACACAAATTAGCCAGGTACAATTAACTAAATATCTCAATATTATGGTTAATCACACAGCACTAGCTAGTCTGGAGTTGTGGAAAGAAAATCAGGAGTTCATAAACATTACTCAATGTGCTTTTTCTACACTATCTTATCACATTCAAATCGCACTTGGATGAACTATTTTAAGGGTTTAAATTTAGAAAGTACATGGTTTGAAGTACCAGGAAAAGAAGTTGAATGTGAGGAAAGATGGTGTGCTGGAAGGTTTGATGTATATAAAGTGGAGGAGGTCCAGGTAATGTGTAAGTTAATAGTGATGCCACTCCTGATAGGAAAGGATCTACCTGAATTTTGGTATTCTGACATTTATGGACACTATGTAGATACACAAAACATGACTCATGATCTAAGTTTATGTGCTAAAACTAATAAGGGAATAGTCTGTGGAAGAAGTTCTCCAGTCTATGAACCTTGCTTATTGAAACATCAATCTAACATATGTAAGTTTCAGAGATTACCAGTAGGTGTAGGAAACAGATTTATGGAGATAGGAACACAACATATTTGTTTAGTCACAAATGATCAGGAAACTATGGAAAGTTTAAATAAAACGGCCCCTTTTTCAGGATGCGTAAAGAATGTTAAAATGCTTAAATGACAAAATGACACTTTCCTTTTTGAACCAGATGCACATAGAATATTTAATCTAGAATGGACGGTAGATAATCTTACTGATACTACTCCTTTTATAATATCATTAGAGCTCTTACGGCAAATCTTAAATGAGTCCGAAATACTTCGAAAACACATAGAGACACAAGAACATACCCTTCAAAATAATCTAATATCTGCGGTTATAGATAAAGGGAAATTAATACATTTATCCTCACAAATAAGAGATAAAACAACACATCATTGGTATGATGTATTTGCTGGACGATCACCCAGTGCTACGGCAATTTTTAATTGGATGCTCAATCCGATACTTATTCTAATTTTAGTTTTTGTACTGCTTACCGTGATAAACTGTTGCTTATATAGGAAGATTAAGGTATGAACAGATAGAATGGAAAGAGAAAGGTATTAGGAACTCCAATGACAAAAAGGGTAACTTGACATCACCCCTTTTCTATTCTCTTTGCTTATAAGATGCAGGTATGGATTTGAGGGATGAGGGTAAATAAAGAAGACTTATCCTCCTCTGACAACCCGCGGTCAGGGATAGCACTCTTTGAAGTATCGGCTGTTCACTTGTTTGCAAGGACCCAGAATCGTGGAGGGGATGATGTCAAAGGGGGAAATTGATAAGGTTGGAAATAATAGGTTGGAGTTCTACTTAAGTTGTTTTTCATTTTTCTACATAATGTGTGCGTGTCAGTTGTAAGACGTAGCTTAAGTTTTTCCAGATGTGTAAGTCTAGCGTCATGTATGTTGAAATTATACTGCTTGTTACCTTATATGGAAATTTGCTCAAACTGATGCTTCTGTAACCAGCCCATAAAAAGCCCCAATAAAGAGCCGACAGGTTCAGTTGAGAGTACGGGACCTTTAAGGCTCGGATCTGATATACAGAAACCTATATTCTGTGTCTTATTTCTTTGATAGCTAAATTTGGCAAAGCAATATAAACTAGAAGCAGTTAAGTTGAAAACTGCACCTAACACTGGGGACTCCTGATGTGAGGGGGGCTGCACCGGGGACTCCTGATGTGAGGGGGGCTCTGCTGGGGACTCCTGATGTAAGGGGGGTCTGCTGGGGACTCCTGGTATGAGGGGGGGCTCCGCTGGGGACTCCTGATGTGAGGGGGGGCTCCGCTGAGGACTCCTGATGTGAGGGGGGCTCCGCTGGGGACTCCTAATGTGAAGGGGGGCTCCGCTGAGGACTGCTGATGTGAGGGGGGCTCTGCTGGGGACTCCTGATGTGAGGGGGCTCCGCTGGGGACTCCTGATGTGAGGGGGTCTCTGCTGGGGACTCCTGATGGGAGGGGGCTCCGCTGGGGACTCCTGATGTGAGGGGGCTCCGCTGGGGACTCCTGGTATGAGGGGGGCTCAGCTGGGGACTCCTGATGTGAGGGGGGCTCCGCTGAGGACTCCTGATGTGAGGGGGGGCTCCGCTGGGGACTCCTGATGTGAGGGGGCCCCGCTGGGGACTCCTGATGTGAGGGGGGATCCGATGAGGACTCCTGATGTGAGGGGGGCTCTGCTGGGGACTGCTGATGTGAGGGGGCTCCGCTGAGGACTCCTGATGTGAGGGGGGCTCCGCTGGGGACTCCTGGTGTAAAGGGGGCTCTGCTGGGGACTCCTGGTGTGAGGGGGGCTCTGCTGGGGACTCCTGATGTGAGGGGGGCTCCACTGGGGACATCTGATGTAAGGGGGGGCTCCGCTGGTGACACCTGATGTGAGGGGGGCTCCGCTGCAGACTCCTGATGTGAGGGGGGCTCCGCTGGGGACACCTGATGTGAGGGTGGGCTCCGCTGGAGACACCTGATGTGAGGGGGTCTTCGCTGGGGACTCCTGATGTGAGGGGGGCTGCACCGGGGACTCCTGATGTGAGGGGGGCTCTGCTGGGGACTCCTGATGTGAGGGGGTCTGCTGGGGACTCCTGGTATGAGGGGGGCTCCGCTGGTGACTCCTGATGTGAGGGGGGCTGTGCTGAGGACTCCTGATGTGAGGGGGGCTCCACTGGGGACTCCTAATGTGAAGGGGGGCTCCACTGAGGACTGCTGATGTGAGGGGGGCTCTGCTGGGGACTCATGATGTGAGGGGGCTCTGCTGGGGACTCCTGATGTGAGGGGGTCTCTGCTGGGGACTCCTGATGTGAGAGGGGGCTCCGCTGGGGACTCCTGATGTGAGGGGGCTCCGCTGGGGACTCCTGATGTGAGGGGGGGCTCCGCTGAGGACTCCTGATGTGAGGGGGCTCCGCTGGGGACTCCTGATGTGAAGGGGAGCTCCGCTGAGGACAACTAATGTGAGGGGGGCTCCGCTGGGGACTCCTGATTTGAGAGGGGCTCCGCTGGGGACTCCTGATGTGAGGGGGGCTCTGCTGGGGACTTCTGGTGTGAAGGGGGCTCCGCTGGGGACTCCTGAAGTGAGGGGGGCTCCGCTGGGGACTCCTGATGTGAGGGGGGCTCTGCTGGGGACTCCTGATGTGAGGGGGGCTCCACTGGGGACTCCTGGTATGAGGGGGGCTCCGCTGGGGACTCCTGATGTGAGGGGGGCTCTGCTGAGGACTCCTAATGTGAGGGGGCTCCGCTGGGTACTCCTGATGTGAAGGGGGCTCCGCTGGGGACTCCTGATGTGAGGGGGGCTCCGCAGCAGACTCCTGATGTGAGGGGGCTCCGCTGGGAACTCCTGGTATGAGGGGGGCTTCACTGGGGACTCCTGATGTGAGGGGGCTCTGCTGAGGACTTCTGATGTGAGGGGGGCTCCGCTGGGGACTCCTGATGTGAAGGGGGCTCCGCTGGGGACTCCTGATGTGAGGGGGCTCCGCTGGGGACTCCTGGTGTGAGGGGGCTCCGCTGGGGACATCTGATGTGAGGGGGCTCCGCTGGGGACTCCTGATGTGAGGGGGGCTCCTCTGGTGACTCCTGATGTGAGGGGGGCTCCGTTGGGGACTCCTGATGTGAGGTGGGCTCCGCTGCATACTCCTGATGAGAGGGGGCTCCGCTGGGGACACCTGATGTGAGGGTGGGCTCCGCTGGAGACACCTGATGTGAGAGGGGCTCCGCTGGGGACTCCTGGTGTGAAGGGGGCTCTGCTGGGGACTCCTGGTGTGAGGGGGGCTCTGCTGGGGACTCCTGATGTGAGGGGGGCTCCACTGGGGACATCTGATGTAAGGGGGGGCTCCGCTGGTGACACCTGATGTGAGGGGGGCTCCGCTGCAGACTCCTGATGTGAGGGGGGCTCCGCTGGGGACACCTGATGTGAGGGTGGGCTCCGCTGGAGACACCTGATGTGAGGGGGTCTTCGCTGGGGACTCCTGATGTGAGGGGGGCTCCACTGGGGACTCCTAATGTGAAGGGGGGCTCCACTGAGGACTGCTGATGTGAGGGGGGCTCTGCTGGGGACTCATGATGTGAGGGGGCTCTGCTGGGGACTCCTGATGTGAGGGGGTCTCTGCTGGGGACTCCTGATGTGAGAGGGGGCTCCGCTGGGGACTCCTGATGTGAGGGGGCTCCGCTGGGGACTCCTGATGTGAGGGGGGGCTCCGCTGAGGACTCCTGATGTGAGGGGGCTCCGCTGGGGACTCCTGATGTGAAGGGGAGCTCCGCTGAGGACAACTAATGTGAGGGGGGCTCCGCTGGGGACTCCTGATTTGAGAGGGGCTCCGCTGGGGACTCCTGATGTGAGGGGGGCTCTGCTGGGGACTTCTGGTGTGAAGGGGGCTCCGCTGGGGACTCCTGAAGTGAGGGGGGCTCCGCTGGGGACTCCTGATGTGAGGGGGGCTCTGCTGGGGACTCCTGATGTGAGGGGGGCTCCACTGGGGACTCCTGGTATGAGGGGGGCTCCGCTGGGGACTCCTGATGTGAGGGGGGCTCTGCTGAGGACTCCTAATGTGAGGGGGCTCCGCTGGGTACTCCTGATGTGAAGGGGGCTCCGCTGGGGACTCCTGATGTGAGGGGGGCTCCGCAGCAGACTCCTGATGTGAGGGGGCTCCGCTGGGAACTCCTGGTATGAGGGGGGCTTCACTGGGGACTCCTGATGTGAGGGGGCTCTGCTGAGGACTTCTGATGTGAGGGGGGCTCCGCTGGGGACTCCTGATGTGAAGGGGGCTCCGCTGGGGACTCCTGATGTGAGGGGGCTCCGCTGGGGACTCCTGGTGTGAGGGGGCTCCGCTGGGGACATCTGATGTGAGGGGGCTCCGCTGGGGACTCCTGATGTGAGGGGGGCTCCTCTGGTGACTCCTGATGTGAGGGGGGCTCCGTTGGGGACTCCTGATGTGAGGTGGGCTCCGCTGCATACTCCTGATGAGAGGGGGCTCCGCTGGGGACACCTGATGTGAGGGTGGGCTCCGCTGGAGACACCTGATGTGAGAGGGGCTCCGCTGGGGACTCCTGATGTGAGGGGTGCTGCGCCGGGGACTCCTGATGTTAGGGGGGCTCCGCTGGGGACTCCTGATGTGAGGGGGGCTCTGCTGGGGACACCTGATGTGAGGGGTCTCCGCTGGAGACACCTGATGTGAGGGGGGCTCCGCTGGGGACACCTGATGTAAAGGGGGGCTCCGCTGGGGACTCCTGGTGTGAGGGGGCTCTGCTGAGGACTCCTGATGTGAGGGGGGCCTCCGCTGGGGACACCTGATGTGAGGGGGGATTCCCTTGGGGACACCTGATGTGAGGGGGGCTCCGCTGGGGACTCCTGATGTGGGGGGGCTCCGCTGGGGACTCTTGATGTAAGGGGGGCTCCGCTGGGGACTCCTGATGTGAGGGGGGCTCCACTGGGGACTCCTGATGTGAGGGGGGCTGCGCTGGGGACTCCTGATGTGAGGGGGGCTGCACCGGGGACTCCTGATGTGAGGGGGGCTCTGCTGGGGATTCCTGATGTGAGGGGGTCTGCTGGGGACTCCTGGTATGAGGGGGGCTCCGCTGGTGACTCCTGATGTAAGGGGGGCTGTGCTGAGGACTCCTGATGTGAGGGGGGCTCTGCTGGGGACTCCTAATGTGAAGGGGGGCTCCACTGAGGACTGCTGATGTGAGGGGGGCTCTGCTGGGGACTCCTGATGTGAGGGGGCTCTGCTGGGGACTCCTGATGTGAGGGGGGCTCTGCTGGGGACTCCTGATGTGAGAAGGGGCTCTACTGGGGACTCCTGATGTGAGGGGGCTCCGCTGGGGACTCCTGAAGTGAGGGGGGCTCCGCTGAGGACTCCTGATGCGAGGGGGCTCCGCTGGGGACTCCTGATGTGAAGGGGAGCTCCGCTGAGGACTCCTAATGTGAGGGGGGCTCCGCTGGGGACTCCTGATTTGAGGGGGGCTCCGCTGGGGACTCCTGATGTGAGTGGGGGCTCTGCTGGGGACTTCTGGTGTGAAGGGGGCTCCGCTGGGGACTCCTGAAGTGAGGGGGGCTCCACCGGGGACTCCTGATGTGAGGGGGGCTCTGCTGGGGACTCCTGATGTGAGGGGGGCTCCACTGGGGACTCCTGGTATGAGGGGGGCTCCGCTGGGGACTCCTGATGTGAGGGGGGCTCTGCTGAGGACTCCTAATGTGAGGGGGCTCAGCTGGGGACTCCTGATGTGAAGGGGGCTCCGCTGGGGACTCCTGATGTGAGGGGGGCTCCGCTGGGGACTCCTGGTGTGAGGGGGCTCCGCTGGGGACTCCTGATGTGAGGGGGCTCCACTGGGGACTCCTGATGTGAGGGGGGCTCCGCTGGGGACTCCTGATGTGAGAGGGGCTCCGCTGGGGACTCCTGATATGAGGGGGGCTCCGCTGGGGACTCCTGATGTGAGGGGGGCTCCGCTGAGGACTCACGATGTGAGGGGGGCTCCGCTGGGGACTCCTGATGTGAGGGGGGCCCGCTGGGGACTCCTGATGTGATGGGTGTTAGGGAAATAATTCACCGTCTCAGACCGTCCTCGGGCATCAAGGTAATATTTATTGCATATGCAAGAGAAATGAATTGCATTACATGTTCATGCTGTCATCGTCATTTCTGAAGAGAATACTGTGGTACATGTCTTTTTTATAAGCCCTGGACACCCCCCTTTCCTGTCTTAAAACATGCCCAGTCTCATGTATTTTCAACTTTATTCTGGACGCAACATGTTGTGGAAAATTTTATATTAATGTGTTGTCATAAGTCTCCCAGTGTGTCTGATCAACCACAGCCCGTTCTAAAGAACTGACTGGGGCAGATCGATGCTGGCTGAGACCTGTTAGGTAGTGGAAAACTTCCTGGTGTTTGGAGAGAGGTGTTTGCGGAGAGAGGACATGTCCGCCACTAAAAGGGCCCCTGTGCAATGCACAGAACGATCGTCTGGTGGGGATGCGTTCGCTCTGCAAAGACATTATCGGTTTAGAGGTGTTTTGCTCTTGTCACCCCTGGTATGCCTGATCAACATGTTTGGGGTGCCATGACGTATACCTGCAGATAATCTCCCATGCACAGGGAACTTTAGTCATCGTCATTTAGTATATTGTATCATGTCCTGTAGTCATTGTTCATTGGTTGTTTTGTATTCTGTTGTTAAATCCTTATATGGTCACTTACATCCTGTGAGGTCACACCCTGTGAAGGAAACGATTGGCTGTTGGGGCCAGGGCTTCCTGTTTGTGATTGCTTTTGTGGTCTTTTGAATAAAGGAGGCAGACAGAGCTGTAAAGGCCAGTCTTGCTGAGATGAGAATGTAAGAACCATGTGTTTTGTCTTGTTGGATGGCTGGGGCACACACCAGAGGATGGATACGATCAAAAGGTGAGATGCATTGCATGTATTTCATTAGACGAAATTGCTATTATGTTTAGAAACAGGAGATTTGGCTGTGTGCTTTGCGTACAACCAAATTTCGCTAACAGCATGGCGAGCCAGAACGTAGGAGTGAACAGAACCTCCTTCAGAATCGGATCATTAAAATGTGCTGGGGAGGGTCTGCTTCGCAAAAACAACAAATTTTTCGTCTTTTGAAATAATGCTGGAAGTTTGATCGTATGTCTGGTGTGTGCCTCTCGGTGTGTGTGTGTGATTTGTATCTCAAATCTTTGTGTAAGGAGACTGTGTGTGTGTGTGACTGATGCTGTGTAGCAAGTTTGTAATGCATATGAGAAATATAAATGTATGAATTGATATTATTTGCAGCCTGCAATGTGTGTGTGTGTGGCTGAGTAGTTTTGTAAGTAGCTGAACCTGTTTGTAAAGATGAGTTTAGTGAAGGGGCAGGCATTGTTGTTTTTGTATTGAAAGGGGCTACACCCTGGGGGAAGGGAACTATAATGTACTGAACAGACATTGCAAGCATTCACTGTCTGTATCTTTCAATGTTTTGGTTCCTGTGAAAACTGATGTGAACTGAGTTTGAGGGTATGTTACAGCCGTGTAATTGTGGGTTATGTGGCTTGGTTGTTTCACTGGATAGCATGTGTTCCTAAGTTGTGCTTTTTGTAACTTTAACACTTTTAAATATTTGTCTAAGCGTTCATTTAGTATCTCAAATGTGTACATTTTTGGGGAGACATTTTTGGTTTTGGCAGGAAAATGTTTTTTGTCTGCTACTTCCTTTTGTTCTCTTGTTGTTGTTGTCTACCATGTGACTACGGTTGGCCATTTTCTTTTCCTTTGTGTGTGAACTTTGAAATGTTTATCCATCTTGGTCAGTTTTGGCGGGAAAATGCGCCATTTTGTTGGGGTCTGGCCTTTGTTGTGGTCACCATGTGCATCGGCGGCCATTTTGAAGACCTGTGAGCTCCCCCTGGAGCTGCTCCATTGTGTATTCATTTGTGTGTGCAAAGCCATGTGCTTTAAGCTACAATCTGGCTTTTAGGCACCATTTTGTAAATTATTGGTTTTAAGTTGAAATGCCTGTCGCATATCCAAGTGCCCATGCATTGTTGGGACATCACAATAGGAGCTGTTTACACACTGTGGGGGTCTCAGGTTTCTAGGTAATAACATGGGGGGAGTTCTAACTCTCAGAGTCAAATAGTGTATTGTTTAAGAAATCCTGGTTTGTCTTGTCATTTGTTAATGTCGGCCATTTTTCTGTAGTCCGGGTTTCATTCACCATTTTGCCATGGACCGATTTTCGATTGCTGCAACTGCCTTTTTGTTTCTGCTGATTTTAGTCTTGAGCGAAATATCTCTGGGTTTGTACTGAATTCCAGTTCCAGTAGAATCATTTAGGTTTTTATACCAGTTGTTTTAAAGAAGTTTATGTTTCCAGTGAAGAAATCTCGATTTTGGCGGGATCAACAACTAAATTTCATGTGTTAATGGCACCATTTTGTTTGTGGCTGCAGTGGAAGGGAAAAGAACTCCTTCAGCCATCTTTTTGCAGGAGTTTCAGTTTTTGGCTTTTGTTACACTGTTGTGTGGTATTTCGGTCAAAACTTGTGGTTTTCCTAGGGGATATGTGAGTCAAGGGGGATTCCCTCCCATTTGCAATATGGGGGCTTATTCCACCCACTCCGGGACAAAAAGTTTTTATCTGTTGATGTTAGCCATAGATTTTTCTAATGTTTTGATAGACAAAATATGAAGCTATTTGAGGCTTCCCCTCCCCCTCCCTCTTCCTACTCAGGTGTGCAACAGGAAGTTGGTGGGAGGGGCTTGGGGTCTTTTGACTTGTGTTTGGAAGGACGAAATCATTTTTATTTTTAAATTATATTAAGGTTTATACTGTAATACAGTTTTGGGTAGAGAGCAAACAGGAGGTATCCAAGTTATTATTGTAATATCTGGGTACAGATAGAAGCCATAAGTTTGTTTTTGTTTTGAATAGCGGAGGATTTCATGGTGTTTTTGTAGTTGTCGGACAAACACGTTTAGAGGGCTGTATATTGTGAGACTGGTGGGGCCGTGTATAATAGTCGGAACTCCAGTTCGCGATTGTATTAGCATAAACGTGAGGAGTAGTACGCTAACAGCCCCGCTCAGGCAGTGTATAATAATCGGAATGCGGGGGTCGATTATGGTGATAAAGGCGCAAACCATAATCGTTCCGAAAATAAAGCGCAGGGTTCTCTGGACGCAGAGTTCGCCAAAAAAAGCGATTTGAATCGTCATGGGCAATAGGTCGTCCATGCACCCCAGTCAGACAGCTACATAATACATGAAATCTGAGTTCTGAGGAAAAGGCCATTAAACCCCAGAAAGATTGACATAGGTGGTCCAAGGATACTATTTTGGGTATCCCTCTGGAGTTGATGTTGCGCGACTGTGGCTTCAGAAATCTGTAATGTTGAGTGAGTTGAGGGATGCGTAGTACACATTTGTGTGATTAAAAATACACAGGCCTGTTTTTGAACTTTGTGTGGCTGGTCCATGCAAAGATTTTGAAATGCTCTCGTGCTTTTCAAATTGTATTCTTTTTCTATTGCTAAAAGAGTGAAGGCAGCATTCCATCTGGTCGTTTTTATTTTTCATTTTCATTTTTTGGGAACTATGATATATCTCCCCCACATTTGTACCTAAATGTTTGTCTTTGTTTCAATGTTTGTATGTGGTAACAAGATGTTTGAACCTCCCGTGACAGCCCTCTTGCGTGTCGCGGCTGTTGTATTTTAGCAAAAAAAAAAAAAACGTGAAAGTAAGATTTACAGAGGGTTTAGTTATTATCGGTTTTGTGGAATGTCGGTGACAATTTACCAATGTACATGAATGTTGTATTGTTTACCTTTCTTTGAAGGATAGAGTAATAACCTTTGTTTATAAGTGTCTTTTCGGGTCCAGTTTCTGGAAGTGTGTGTACAGGTGTATAAGAAGGTAAAAGTATCATAGGCTATTTCACTGTTTTATTCTGCACCATTCCAAACCCTGCATGTCTTCCTCCAGTTTGTAATGAGGAGGGAAGAAAAGGGGGGATGAGAGTGGTGAGAATGACACATTTTCAAACCAACAATACTAACCGCTCTAATTCTAACCAAGTCTGTGCCAAGATTGTCTTTCTTTCATGGAATTTGAATCAGCAAGCAGCAGTCTGGTGAAAGAGGCTCCCATCCCAGATGCTAAGAACCTTTTTGTCACTGGTTCCAGGTATTACACCCCGGATGGTAAGCCACGCACAGGTTATGCAGTGACCACAGTCCCGATGTCTGGGTTATTGTCATATGAGGTTTGTTTGAAGGTCAACCAAAAACAGAATTGTACTTTCCTCATTAGCTGTCACCTACATTCTCAGCTGATGGGGTAGGTGCAATCACTGTAACATGAACTTCAAAAGGTCCACCACAGGGTTCACGAGTCCATCCCGGACCCTGACACAATAACCAGTTTACATTCTTTCCAACCAGGTGACTGGGTCATTATAAAGAAGCTTGAGGGATGAGACCACATCAGCCACTGCAAGAAGCGGATCAACTACAAAGAGTAGAGGAGTATCTTTGTTCATTTATATTTTTTTGTTTAATAAATTTTGGCAAGGGTAACGATGGAAAGCATCCCAACTAGCTAAGAAAGAGAACAGGACACATGGTCGGGTATTAGTGCCCCAGCGATGACGGCGGTACATGCTATATGTGACGTTCATATTGGTGTGAGGAGTTTTGACAAACTAGTAAAATCCAAACAGACACCAAAAGAACTTAACAACAAAACATTTCTAGAGGGTAAAATTAGTTATAATTTTAACAATAGCTCTGGTTCTTGCCAGCTTTGGTATCGGGATAACGAGGTAGCCCACAAGTGTGCTACAACTGTAGTTTGGTATTAATGCGGATCTACAGCTTTATAAGGTAATTCCCCGTAAGGCAAGAGGTTCATGTGTGCTGGTGAAACTCGTCCCAGCATCTTATGTCACGGCCGATCGTGAGGATCTGATGGCGTGAGAGAAGGTAAGAATGGCAGGGACAGCTGGAAGGGAATTGCTTGTACACGGTGGGGGCTTGAGCTTATGAAACACTTGAACAATTTCTCATCCATTGAGGATGAGATGTTTTCATGTAACTGTTGAAGCTACAAGGAAGTTCCCACAGTCCAAGGGGGTTTCTGGGAATTCATAAGTAAAGATTGTTATATCTGGATCAGGGATAGTAGTGACAAAGTTCAGGCCCATATGGATAAGGTTTAGATCCCTGCAAGGCAAAGCCAGAGCTATACCTAGTGAAGGTTGGAATCCTTTTTAAGGGTTTGGGAATCGTTGGAGTTTTAATTTTTATCTTGCAGCGGATCATAGTGAAGGAAGTAGGGGTATATATACTCATGTTGTTTTTGTTTCTATTCCTTCTATATGCCATGATGAGGTGCTCCTGTTGCCTAATTGGACGCGTGACCAGAGCCTGAGCAGATGACCACATCTTCCCTGATGAGATGCCCCGAAGCCCGACCCACGTACAAGATACAGAGGATCCCAGACCGACCGGCGACTACTACAGCTCACCACGTCATCTCCAACAGAGTCTACATGTCAAGCCGTGTTTTACTTTTTATGGACTAAGAAGAAGATCAGGATTCATCGAGGGACACATGGGATCATATGACAAGAGGAGGGACTGTTGTGGAAAATTTTATATTAATGTGTTGTCATAAGTCTCCCAGTGTGTCTGATCAACCACAGCCCATTCTAAAGAACTGACTGGGGCAGATCGATGCTGGCTGAGACCTGTTAGGTAGTGGAAAACTTCCTGGTGTTAGGAGAGAGGTGTTTGCGGAGAGAGGACATGTCCGCCAGCAAAAGGGCCCCTGTGCAATGCACAGAACGATCGTCTGGTGGGGATGCGTTCGCTCTGCAAAGACATTATCGGTTTAGAGGTGTTTTGCTCTTGTCACCCCTGGTATGCCTGATCAACATGTTTGGGGTGCCATGACGTATACCTGCAGATAATCTCCCATGCACAGGGAACTTTAGTCATCATCATTTAGTATATTGTATCATGTCCTGTAGTCATTGTTCATTGGTTGTTTTGTATTCTGTTGTTAAATCCTTATATGGTCACTTACATCCTGTGAGGTCACACCCTGTGAAGGAAACGATTGGCTGTTGGGGCCAGGGCTTCCTGTTTGTGATTGCTTTTGCGGTCTTTTGAATAAAGGAGGCAGACAGAGCTGTAAAGGCCAGTCTTGCTGAGATGAGAATGTAAGAACCATGTGTTTTGTCTTGTTGGATGGCTGGGGCACACACCAGAGGATGGATACGATCAAAAGGTGAGATGCATTGCATTTATTTCATTAGACGAAATTGCTATTATGTTTAGAAACAGGAGATTTGGCTGTGTGCTTTGCGTACAACCAAATTTCGCTAACAAACAGGAAAGGTGGAAGTGTCTGTTACAGACTTTATCTTCATCTAACAATGGTTACAGGATACTGACTTGAAAACTCCCCAAGTCAACACAAAAGTACAGGATATATGCAAAACTGCAGATCTAAGCATTTTATATTACTGAGTCTATATATTGCTGACTCCATATTATCTATAGTTTATTTCTAGGCCATTATAAACAAAATGGCGTCTTTCATAACTGACATTTAAAGTATAATTTCTCTAACATCTCCCCCCTTTTATACTCATAATGTCAATACTTCAAATATCCAGGTTATTTTATTTTACCAGGTATTATCATTTAGACAGATGAGTCCTTAGCGAGAGTTGTTAATTCATCATCAGGTTCCGAGTATAGTTCCGTGTCGCTCTGGAGGAGCATAGTTTTTGTTAAAGATGTGTCAATCAGTCTTTGAAGAATTCCCCTCATACAGGGAATGCAGCAACATCCACACAATGTAAGAACTGCGGCTGCCATGACAATAGAGATAAGCAAACTTTTTGCAAGATCACCCCATTTACCAAACCATTTTTCAAAAAGTCTCGTCAGGGGGTTCTCTACACCAGAGTTCTCAGCTAATTCTTCAGATAGCATTTGTAGGCCTTATAAGGCTTTGGTGATACTTCCATCAGGTGCCGTATTGTTTGGAATGAAAGTGCAGCAGAAGGTGCCGAACATTTTGCATACCCCGCCCCTTTCTGCCAGCAACATATCCAACGCTATACGGTTCTGCCACGCTGTTAAAGAGGTGGCGTCCAATTGTGCTGCCTGCTATGCCTTTGATAGCATCTCTGGTGTAATTCACAAACCTCTGCTGGTTGTAGTAGATGTAGTTTATCCAGTCGATGTTCTTGTTGGGTTGGACTCATATGAAGAGTGAGGGGAGTCATGCTGTTATTTGATTCTGCGCTTTTATTTCATCTGGAACTCCTCGTGGAACACCTATTTCGTCTATATACACTCGGTTGTCAAATGATCCTTGTAGTGTTTCTCGCTTAATTCCTTTAAAAAAGTATTTACCTGGTAGTTTCATTGATTTATCACTCATAGGAACTATATAAAAGGGAAGCAGCAATCGGGTAAGGGCACATCTACCCTCCCATCTAGGTGGTAGTCTGGGCCTTAGTCTCTTATCTCCACACAAACACCAAACATCAGCCAATTGCTGTTTTTGTTCCTGAAACCATTTTAGTTCATACTTAATGTCTGTAGTAAGGGTTGTAGTTGCACAGTATTCAGGGGATAGGGTGCCAACATTTGTACCATTACTGTCATTGTTAGAGAAACAAGTAAAATTTAAAAGTAAAAGTACTGCTTGTACTGATGGGGGTATACTTTGCATTTTAGTCTTTGGGTAGCTCTTTTTCTCATTTACACATTCTGACCCAGTTATATTTTATGAAAACATTCTTATTATACAAGTCAAGTCTATTTCCTCTTTAGGGAGAGGAACGGTGGCTAGTTGTGGAATATAATAAGGTTTACAATACAACATTTCATACGGTGTTAGTCTTTTAGCAGTAGGGGTAATTCTTATACTCAACAATGCCATTGGCAAACACTAAACCCATTTATTTTTCCCTGTTTCCTTCAACAATTTTCTTAGTTTACTCTTTAAGATACCATTGTGTCTCTGAACTGTGCCCACAGATTGTGGGTGGTAGACACAGTGTTTTTTTTAGGTCAATATTGTACCATTTACCAATTTGTTGTATTGTTCGGTTTACAAAATGGGAGCCATTGTCACTGTAAATCACAGAGGGGATCCCATGAAGTGGAATCACCTCTTTAATAAGTACTTTGGCTACTGACTGCCCATTTGGGTGTGTCATAGGAAAAGCTTCCGCCCACTTTATAAACAACAATAATCATAAAATCCATGCATTTCGTGTGAAAGGGATAAGAGGGTTGTGGGAAATGACCTCTTAAGGGTATTAGGGCACCTTGAGCATGGTATCTGGTACAAAGCGGACATGTGAGGCAAAAATTTGACATGTGAGTCGTTCGTAAACCCATATGTTGTGAACACCTTGTTGATCACCTGCACCATCCCTCCTTTTGAGATATGGGCTTGCCCATGGCTCAATAACGCAGCATATCTAAACAGTGATGTAGGTAAGATGGGTTTATCTTCTGTACTTGTGTATATACCATTGACCAGCGTTGCCCCTTTAGATAACCACTTTTGTTTTTTCACCTGCCGGTGATGTTTTCTGCATTTCTGATAACCATGTTTTATCAATAGCTTTCCGTACCTCATCATTTTCTTGGGGACCTGTATAGTATATGTGTGTTTTTTTGCGGTCCTGTAGCAGCTTCCCTTGCGGTCTTTGTCTTCTTAGTGCATTCCCTAATTGGATCTGTTCCCTTTCTGTGTGCTGTACATTTACAAATAGCCACTTGTGTTGGTTTCTGTACATTTTCTAGAAGGGCCAGGATAAGATCTTTATGTGAGATTGGTTTACCTGTGGACGTAATCATACCCCTATTTTTCCATTGCTGGGCAAATATGTGTATAGTAGAAAAAGCGTATTGGTTGTCTGTATAAATATTTATTTTCTTCCCTTCCCCTAGACTACAGGCCCTGGATAGGGCAATAATTTCAGTTTGTTGTGTAGAGTAGGAACTGGGAAGGGGTCTGGCTTCAATGATCTGGTCATGTGTTACTATAGCATATGCCGTTTGATGTACCCCTTTATCGTCCTTTTTACAAGATCCATCAACACAAAAGGTAATGTCAGCATCTAGAAAGGGAACATCCGTGAGATCCTTCCTTACAATCTACAGTCTGATAAAAGGTTTTACTGTAATTAGGAAGGCTAAGCATAACCCACAATGAGGTGCTTTACCTTCGTAAATGCATCCTCTGCTTGCACATTCCACTGAATGGAATCTTTTGCAGCCATTAGTGAACCATAGATGAGATCAGAAAGAGGCTCCACCCCCGTAGCATAATTTGCTATCCATGCTCTACAGACATTTGCCATGCCAAGAAATGACATCATTTATTTTTTGGTATGTGATTTGGGGACTTGAAGGATGGCCTCTTTTCGGATCTCATGCAAAAGTCTACCTTCTTGAGATAAAATGTAACCCAGGTATTTCACCTTTTCTTTCCACAGTTGTAATTTGTCTTTGCTGACCTTTTGACCTTGGTCTGCGAGGAAATGCATCAGAACCATGGTAATTTTACATACATTACTACCAGAATGTCATCCACATACAAGAGAATTTAACTCACACTGGGAGGTACAAACCGAGACAAATTATTGGACATTCTTTCTGAGAAGGTAGTTGGACTTTCACAATTTCCCTGGGATAACCTAGTGTATGTGTACCTTTTTTTTTTTTTTTTCAGTGTACATAAATGCAACCCAGAACTGACTGTCTTTGTGTAAGGGAATGGAAAAGAAGGATTACTGTTATCGATAACATAAAATACTTCGTTCTCTGGGTAGAGCTCGTTCAGGAGTACATGCATGTCTGGGACCACCGGGGCCCTCGGTAATACGGCCCTATTGACTGCCTGTAAATCCTGCACGAGTCTCCATCCATCTTTCTCTCCCTTATGCCTCCTATACCTCTGAATCCCTCTGGATTTTAGTTTCTCATCTGTCAGTTGGACCCAGTTCGTGATAAATTCTCCTAGCTCATGCCATGATACCTTGGGATTCTGGGTGACCGAAACTCAAGGACAGTATCCTGCCTGTATATTTGCAGAATAGGCTGTGGTAGGAGACAAGTAGCCACGCTATTTCCTTCATTATCACAGTACAGACATTTTAAGAGAACTTCAGTGTTAGTGAGACTCATTAACTGTTTCTCATAGGACTTATCAGGCCCAGAGATCTTTCTGTAGTACATGGTGCAATAGAGGTTTGTCTGGACCTTATACCTTTTCCTCACAGACTCTTTGTCAATTATTTCTGCCAAGGTTTTGGGTATATTTAATCCCTCAGTTTGCAAATTCCAGGCTGTACCAGTATCGGGGCTCATTATCCACAGCTGTGATTTGTTTTTCACACAGCCGATGGGCTCTGAGACCTCCCTCCACTGGTACGACAGAAATATCAAGAGCGTGCAACATGTCTCTACCCAACAAATTAACAGGACATTTAGTCAAAATGACAATTTTACACTGATCCTTTTTACCTGTCTGTGGATCTTCCACAGTAAGGCCTTCAGACATGACCTCCTGGTGCATCAACCCATTTTGCAGATTTTACATATACTACACCTTTTTCTTTACCTTTTTCATATCCAGCGGGTGTATTAGGGTCCTACAAGCCCCAGTATCACAGAGAAATGTTAGCCATCTACCCTTCACAACCAAGGTTATTTCTGACTTGACTTTAGCATGCAAACAAGTTTCAACAGTGCATACATCCAAAATTTCAGATTCTTTCTCATCATTTTCTTCTGTATCTCTCTCTCTGCAGACATACCAACATCTTCTAGTCATGCTTCTTCCTCTCTGTTTGACCTACATTCTTTTGCCAAATGACCTCTTTTACCTCACAGGAAACACTCCCCTCTCTTTTTTTTTTTTCTCATAGTCCTGAATGCGGGGCCTTTTTCAGGTGTTTCTCATCCTTCTGTTCTCCTTCTCAATGACATACACATCATTACCTTCACCTACATAAACACTTTCCATTTCTTTACTCTCTTTTTTGATTGGAAGTGCCGCTCAGCATGCCTCGTATACTCAATCAGCTCCTGAAGTCTGCAGATCCTATGGTTGATCATGTGTTTGGTAACAAACTTGATATAGTGGCAAACAGCTCCTTCAAGATTGCATCCTTTAGCTGTTGCTCATATGGGCTATCGTTTACTTGATTTACTGGGACTTCTATTCCTGAGTGATTATTGAAAATCTCCCTCATCCTAACAATGAAATTGTCCACTGTTTCCTCTTCTCCCAATAAGATGATAGTTAGCAATCATTCCCATGATACCATCCCTGATTTGAGCTATGTTGACCTTGGGATGTGGTACCCCTTCAGTAGTTTTTTTAACATCCTCAGGGGTCCAGGGGCGATATACCATCATAGTGTTGGGGACTACTATACCTCCTACATTTTGTCCTGCTCTAGGTTTGGGAACTTCAAATAGTGGAAACTCTTCCTCTCCACATTCTGTTTGTTCCCCTGCTGAGGGGGATATCAATTGGTTCACGAGGTCCCCGAAAAATTTTGTAACAGTTGCTGTAAAGGGGGTCCCTTGTGGACTCCTCTGGACAGCAAGAGTCATCTTGAGAGGGGGTTTAGCTGCAGCCATAGGAGAATCGGTTGCATCTGCGGGTGACCCAGGTGACCACGGGCGAACAACAAACAGTGGAGAGTCAGGTTGCATTTGGTTTGTTAGGTTTTGTTCAGTCAATACTTGCTGAACTAAACTTCAGAGGACGGTCATATTATTGTCCTCCTCTTTGTTCAAAAACATAGTCTTTTTATGGTTTTTTGAATTTAAACTATGGTTAGCCTCCTCAAGCCATTTCTTTGCCTGGGGGAGGCCAAATTTCTTCTGTTTTCTTATTTTCATGCCGGCATCATTTTTAAGCTTTCTACACAGTATTACACAATAATCCTTATTTAAAAACGCATCAAAATCATACTTTGTTTTCCACATTTTAAGAAGTGTCACATTCTCTTTGTCTAGACTACACATATACTTAACATCTTCATTCATACTAACAGATTTTCCATGGATCATACCTACTTTGTTTATCGTGCACACGGAGCTCTTTTTTTGTTAATGTCTTCTCACAATGACACAACATACGCACACAGTATCTTATCAGTTGCAATCACTCACAGACTTTCTAGTCATGATATATCACTTCTAGATTACTGATCTTGTGTATTGCTAAAACACTGGTGTCTTAGAGAATTACAGAATTACGAGGAGATTGAGTTCTCCTGTCTGTTCTTTCCTCGTTACTTCACTAACTTGTAGAGAGCATTTACAGAATTACAAGGAGACTTAATTCTCCTGACTGTTCTTTCATTGTTACTTAAAACTTCACTAATTTGTAGAGAGCATTTACAGAATTACAAGGAGCCTGAATTCTCCCGACTGTTCTTTCACCCTATCAAAACATTTAATATTTCAGTCCTTGATCCAAGGGTATTTATGTGCCTGCTCAGGATTAATACAACATATGAGGCTGGCATGAACACTGCGGTCCGCCAAATGTCCTCTGTTTGTTACCTGGAAATCTATCAGGCCACACCCTTGTATCAGGGGGGGTTCTTTATCTGGAAGTATTTTTGATCCAAGGGTATTTATATGCCTGGAAAGCTATCAGGCCACACTCTTGTATCAACGGGGGGTTCTTTATCTGGAAGTATTTTTGATCCAAGGGTATTTATATGCCTAGAAATCTATCAGGCCACACCCTTGTATCAACAGGGGGTTCTTTAGGTTTTGATCTAGGAGTATTTATGTGTCCCCAAGGGATTTTCTGCGGTTTACAAGGCTGTCTGGATCTAAGATCCAATCGACAAATTTCCTTTATCTTCACCCGGATATTAGTATGGGACCATACCCCTATATCAAATGACAATTAACCAGAAGAAACAAACAAGAACACACAAGAGAGAACACCCGCAGTGCTCGACTGCCGCCAGGTCGCCCTGAGCGCGTCTTCCAAAAACGCGGGCTAGTCACTAGGTCTGCCCATCCAGGATGGCCACAGACGGATCTATACGGGGAATACGGGACCACTTATTTCCCCTCAACAAGAGTAAAACAGATAGGACAGAAACAGATAAACATTTGATCAATCTCTATATTGTATGTATATATAAAAATGCATCAAAATCATACTTTGTTTTCAAACATTTTAGGAAATGTCACATTCTCTTTGTCTAGACTACACATATACTTAACATCTTCATTCATACTAACAGATTTTCCATGGATCATACCTACTTTGTTTATCGTGCACACGGAGCTCTTTTTTTGTTAATGTCTTCTCACAATGACACAACATACGCACACAGTATCTTATCAGTTGCAATCACTCACAGACTTTCTAGTCGTGATATATCACTTCTAGATTACTGATCTTGTGTATTGCTAAAACACTGGTGTCTTAGAGAATTACAGAATTACGAGGAGATTGAGTTCTCCTGACTGTTCTTTCCTCGTTACTTCACTAACTTGTAGAGAGCATTTACAGAATTACAAGGAGACTTAATTCTCCTGACTGTTCTTTCATTGTTACTTAAAACTTCACTAATTTGTAGAGAGCATTTACAGAATTACAAGGAGCCTGAATTCTCCCGACTGTTCTTTCACCCTATCAAAACATTTAATATTTCAGTCCTTGATCCAAGGGTATTTATGTGCCTGCTCAGGATTAATACAACATATGAGGCTGGCATGAACACTGCGGTCCGCCAAATGTCCTCTGTTTGTTACCTGGAAATCTATCAGGCCACACCCTTGTATCAGGGGGGGTTCTTTATCTGGAAGTATTTTTGATCCAAGGGTATTTATATGCCTGGAAAGCTATCAGGCCACACCCTTGTATCAACGGGGGGTTCTTTATCTGGAAGTATTTTTGATCCAAGGGTATTTATATGCCTAGAAATCTATCAGGCCACACCCTTGTATCAACAGGGGGTTCTTTAGGTTTTGATCTAGGAGTATTTATGTGTCCCCAAGGGATTTTCTGCGGTTTACAAGGCTGTCTGGATCTAAGATCCAATCGACAAATTTCCTTTATCTTCACCCGGATATTAGTATGGGACCATACCCCTATATCAAATGACAATTAACCAGAAGAAACAAACAAGAACACACAAGAGAGAACACCCGCAGTGCTCGACTGCCGCCAGGTCGCCCTGAGCGCGTCTTCCAAAAATGCGGGCTAGTCACTAGGTCTGCCCATCCAGGATGGCCACAGACGGATCTATACGGGGAATACGGGACCACTTATTTCCCCTCAACAAGAGTAAAACATATAGGACAGAAACAGATAAACATTTGATCAATCTCTATATTGTATGTATATATTCCAATCCCTTATTCATCAAATTCCTAATCAAGGCTAACACAAAAGGTAAATAATAAAATAAAAATCTTACCTTGTCCCGAGTGCGGTCTCTTGTGCTGATCCGGTAAGTCGCTGCCCGGGAGGCACTAGTTCAGCGGACCGGCCTCTTTTTAACGTCTAATTTAAGATGGAGAATTTACAGTTTTGCCGTACTGTCATCGGTCACTGAGTTGGCCAGTACGTCTCGGGGGAAATCGGACTCCTGGCTCTTTGAAGGACCAAATTGTTAGGGAAATAATTCACCGTCTCAGACCATCCTCGGGCATCAATGTAATATTTATTGCATATGCAAGAGAAATTAATTGTATTACATGTTCATGCTGTCATCGTCATTTCTGAAGAGAATACTGTGGTACATGTCTTTTTTATAAGCCCTGGACACCCCCCTTTCCTGTCTTAAAACATGCCCAGTCTCATGTATTTTCAACTTTATTCTGGACGCAACAGGAAAGGTGGAAGTGTCTGTTACAGACTTTATCTTCATCTAACAATGGTTACAGGATACTGACTTGAAAACTCCCCAAGTCAACACAAAAATACAGGATATATGCAAAACTGCAGATCTAAGCATTTTATATTACTGAGTCTATATATTGCTGACTCCATATTATCTATAGTTTATTTCTAGGCCATGATAAACAAAATGGCGTCTTTCATAACTGACATTTAAAGTATAATTTCTCTAACAATGGGGGGATCCGCTGAGGACTCCTGATGTGAGGGGGGCTCTGCTGGGGACTCCTGATGTGCAGGGGGCTCTGCTGGGGACTCCTGGTGTGAGGGGGGATCCGCTGGGGACTCCTGATGTGAGGGGGGCTCCGCTGGGGACATCTGATGTAAGGGGGGCTCCGCTGGTGACACCTGATGTAAGGGGGGCTCCACTGGGGACTCCTGATGTGAGGGGGGCTCCGCTGGGGACTCCTGATGTGAGGGGGGCTCCGCTGCAGACTCCTGATGTGAGGGGGGCTCCGCTGGGGACACCTGATGTGAGGGTGGGCTCCGCTGGAGACACCTGATGTGAGGGGGCTCCGCTGGGGACTCCTGATGTGAGGGGGGCTGCGCCAGGGACTCCTGATGTGAGGGGGGGCTCTGCTGGGGACTCCTGATGTGAGGGGGTCTGCTGGGGACTCCTGGTATGAGGGAGGCTCCGCTGGTGACTCCAGATGGGAGGGGGGCTCCGCTGATGACTCCTGATGTGAGGGGGGCTCCGCTGGGGACTTCTAATGTGAAGGGTGGCTCCACTGAGGACTGCTGATGTGAAGGGGGCTCAGCTGAGGACTCCTGATGTGAGGGGGCTCCGCTGGGGACTCCTGATGTGAGGGGGGCTCTGCTGGGGACTCCTGATGTGAGGAGGCTCCGCTGGGGACTCCTGATGTGAGGGGGGCTCTGCTGGGGACTCCTGATGTGAGGAGGCTCCGCTGGGGACTCCTGATGTGAGGGGGCTCCGCTGGGGACTCCTGATGTGATGGGGGCTCCGCTGAGGACTCCTGATGTGAGGGGGCTCCGCTGGGGACTCCTGATGTGAAGGAGAGCTCCGCTGAGGACTCCTAATGTGAGGGGGGCTCCGCTGGGGACTCCTGATTTGAGGAGGGCTCCGCTGGGGACTCCTGATGTGAGGGGGGCTCTGCTGGGGACTTCTGGTGTGAAGGGGGCTCTGCTGGGGACTCCTGGTATGAGGGGGGCTCCGCTGGGGACTCCTGATGTGAGGGGGGCTCCGCTGAGGACTCCTAATGTGAGAGGGCTCCGCTGGGGACTCCTGATGTGAAGGGGGCTCCGCTGGGGACTCCTGATATGAGGGGGGCTCCGCTGGGGACTCCTGGTGTGAGGGGGCTCCGCTGGGGACTCCTGATGTGAGGGGGCTCCACTGGTGACTCCTGATGTGAGCGGGGTCCGCTGGGGACTCCTGATGTGAGGGGGGCTCCGCTGGGGAATCCTGATGTGAGGGTGGCTCCGCAGCAGACTCCTGATGTGAGGGGGGCTCCGCTGGGGACTCCTGGTGTGAGGGGGGGCTTCACTGGGGACTCATGATGTGAGGGGGCTCCGCTGAGGACTTGTGATGTGAGGGGGGCTCCGCTGGGGACTCCTGATGTGAGGGGGGCTCCGCTGGGGACTCCTGATGTGAGGGGGGCTCCGCTGGGGACTCCTGGTGTGAGGGGGCTCTGCTGGGAACTCCTGATGTGAGGGGGGCTCCGCTGGGGACTCCTGATGTGAGGGGGGCTCCGCTGGGGACTCCTGATGTGAGGGGGGCTCCGCAGCAGACTCCTGATGTAAGGGGGGCTCTGCTGGGGACTCCTGGTATGAGGGGGGCTTCACTGGGGACTCCTGATGTGAGGGAGCTCCGCTGAGGACTTCTGATGTGAGGGGGCTCCGCTGGGGACTCCTGATGTGAAGGGGGCGCCGCTGGGGACTCCTGATGTGAGGGGGGCTCCGCTGGGGACTCCTGGTGTGAGGGGGCTCCGCTGGGGACTCCTGATGTGAGGGGGGCTCCGCTGGGGACTCCTGATGTGAGGGGGGCTCCGCTGCAGACTCCTGATGTGAGGGGGGCTCCGCTGGGGACACCTAATGTGAGGGTGGGCTCCGCTGGAGACACCTGATGTGAGGGGGGCTCCGCTGGGGACTCCTGATGTGAGGGGGGCTGCGCCGGGGACTCCTGATGTGAGGGGGGCTCCGCTGGGGACTCCTGATGTGAGGGGGGGCTCCGCTGGGGACACCTGATGTAGAGGGGGGCTCTGCTGAGGGCTACTGGTGTGAGGGGGGCTCTGCTGAGGACTCCTGATGTGAGGGGGGCCTCCGCTGGGGACACCTGATGTGAGGGGGGATTCCGTTGGGGACACCTGATGTGAGGGGGGCTCCGCTGGCGACTTCTGATGTGAGGGGGCTCCGCTGGGGACTCCTGGTATGAGGGGGGCTTCACTGGGGACTCCTGATGTGAGGGGGCTCCGCTGAGGACTTCTGATGTGAGGGGGGCTCCGCTGGGGACTCCTGATGTGAAGGGGGCTCCGCTGGGGACTACTGATGTGTGGGGGGCTCCACTGGGGACTCCTGATGTAAGGGGGTCTGCTGGGGACTCCTGGTATGAGGGGGGCTCCGCTGGGGACTCCTGATGTGAGGGGGGGCTCCGCTGGGGACTCCTGATGTGAGGAGGGCTCTGCTGGGGACTCCTAATGTGAAGGGGGGCTCCGCTGAGGACTGCTGATGTGAGGGGGGCTCTGATGGGGACTCCTGATGTGAGGGGGCTCCGCTGGGGACTTCGGATGTGAGGTGGGCTCTGCTGGGAACTCCTGATGTGAGGGTGGCTCAGCTGGGGACTCCTGATGTGAGGGGGGCTCCGCTGGGGACTCCTGATGTGAGGGGGTTCCGCTAAGGACTCCTGATGTGAGGGGGCTCCGCTGGGGACTCCTGATGTGAAGGGGGCTCTGCTGGGGACTCCTGGTGTGAGGGGGGCTCCGCTGGGGACTCCTGATGTGAGGGGGGCTCCGCTGGGGACATCTGATGTAAGGGGGGCTCCGCTGGTGACACCTGATGTAAGGGGGGCTCCACTGGGGACTCCTGATGTGAGGGGGGCTCCGCTGGGGACTCCTGAGGTGAGGGGGGCTCCGCTGGGGACACCTGATGTGAGGGTGGGCTCCGCTGGAGACACCTGATGTGAGGGGGCTCCGCTGGGGACTCCTGATGTGAGGGGGGCTGCGCCAGGGACTCCTGATGTGAGGGGGGGCTCTGCTGGGGAATCCTGATGTGAGGGGGTCTGCTGGGGACTCCTGGTATGAGGGAGGCTCCGCTGGTGACTCCAGATGGGAGGGGGGCTCCGCTGATGACTCCTGATGTGAGGGGGGCTCCGCTGGGGACTCCTAATGTGAAGGGGGCTCCACTGAGGACTGCTGATGTGAGGGGGGCTCCGCTGAGGACTCCTGATGTGAGGGGGCTCCGCTGGGGGCTCCTGATGTGAGGGGGGCTCTGCTGGGGACTGCTGATGTGAGGGGGGCTCCGCTGGGGACTCCTGATGTGAGGGGGCTCCGCTGGGGACTCCTGATGTGAGGGGGGCTCTGCTGAGGACTCCTGATGTGAGAGGGGCTCTGCTTGGGACTCCTGATGTGAAGGAGAGCTCCGCTGAGGACTCCTAATGTGAGGGGGGCTCCGCTGGGGACACCTGATGTGAGGGGGGCTCTGCTGGGGACTTCTGGTGTGAAGGGGGCTCCGCTGGGGACTCCTGAAGTGAGGGGGGCTCCGCTGGGGACTCCTGATGTGAGGGGGGCTCCACTGGGGACTCCTGATGTGAGGGGGGGCTCCGCTGGGGATGCTTGGTATGAGGGGGGCTCCGCTGGGGACTCCTGATGTGAGGGGGGCTCCGCTGAGAACTCCTAATGTGAGAGGGCTCCACTGGGGACTCCTGATGTGAAGGGGGGCTCCGCTGGGGACTCCTGATGTGAGGGGGGCTCCGCTGGGGACTCCTGGTGTGAGGGGGCTCCGCTGGGGACTCCTGATGTGAGAGGGCTCCGCTGGGGACTCCTGTTGTGAGGGGGCTCTGCTGGGGACTCCTGATGTGAGGGGGGCTCCGCTGGGGACTCCTGATGTGAGGGGGGCTCCGCTGGGGACTCTTGATGTGAGGGGGCTCCGCAGCAGACTCCTGATATGAGGGGGGCTCTGCTGGGGACTCCTGGTATGAGGGGGGCTTCACTGGGGACTCCTGATGTGAGGGGGCTCCACTGAGGACTTCTGATGTGAGGGGGCTCCGCTGGGGACTCCTGATGTGAAGGGGGCTCCGCTGGGGACTCCTGATGTGAGGGGGGCTCCACTGGGGACTCCTGATGTGAGGGGGGCTCCGCTGGGGACTCCTGATGTGAAGGGGGCTCCGTTGGGGACTCCTGATGAGAGGTGGGCTCCGCTGCAGACTCCTGATGTGAGGGGGGCTCCGCTGGGGACACCTAATGTGAGGGTGGGCTCCGCTGGAGACACCTGATGTGAGGGGGGCTCCGCTGGGGACTCCTGATGTGAGGGGGGCTGCGCCGGGGACTCCTGATGTGAGGGGGGCTCCGCTGGGGACTCCTGATGTGAGGGGGGCTCCGCTGGGGACACCTGATGTAGAGGGGGGCTCTGCTGAGGACTACTGGTGTGAGGGGGGCTCTGCTGAGGACACCTGATGTGAGGGGGGCCTCCGCTGGGGACACCTGATGTGAGGGGGGCTCCGCTGGTGACTTCTGATGTGAGGGGGCTCCGCTGGGGACTCCTGGTATGAGGGGGGCTTTACTGGGGACTCCTGATGTGAAGGGGCTCGCTGAGGACTTCTGATGTGAGGGGGGCTCCGCTGGGGACTCCTGATGTGAGGGGGGCTCCGCTGGGGACTCCTGATGTGAAGGGGACTCCGCTGGGGACTACTGATGTGTGGGGGGCTCCACTGGGGACTCCTGATGTAAGGGGGTCTGCTGGGGACTCCTGGTATGAGTGGGGCCCTGCTGGGGACTCCTGATCTGAGGGGGGGCTCCGCTGAGGACTCCTGATGTGAGGAGGGCTCCGCTGGGGACTCCTAATGTGAAGGGGGGCTCCGCTGAGGACTGCTGATGTGAGGGGGGCTCTGATGGGGACTCCTGATGTGAGGGGGCTCCGCTGGGGACTTCGGATGTGAGGTGGGCTCTGCTGGGAACTCCTGATGTGAGGGTGGCTCAGCTGGGGACTCCTGATGTGAGGGGGGCTCCGCTGGGGACTCCTGATGTGATGGGGGTCCACTGAGGACTCCTGATGTGAGGGGACTCCGCTGGGGACTCCTGATGTAAAGGGGAGCTCCGCTGAGGACTCCTGATGTGAGGGGGGCTCCGCTGGGGACTCCTGATTTGAGGGGGGCTCTGCCGGGGACTCCTGATGTGAGGGGGTGCTCCGCTGGGGACTCCTGATGTGAGGGGGGCTCCGCTGGGGACTCCTGGTATGAGGGGGCTTCGCTGAGGACTCCTGATGTGATGGGGCTCTGCTGGGGACTCCTGATGTGAAGGGGGATCCGCTGGGGACTCCTGATGGGAGGGGGGCTCCCGGGGGACTCCTGATGTGAGGGGGGCTCCGCTGGGGACTCCTGGTAAGAGGGGGCTTTGCTGAGGACTCCTGATGTGAGGGGGCTCTGCTGGGGACTCCTGATGTGAAGGGGGGATCCGCTGGGGACTCCTGATGGGAGGGGGGCTCCCGGGGGACTCCTGATGTGAGGGGGGCTCCGCTGGGGACTCCTGATGTGAAGGGGACTCCGCTGGGGACTACTAATGTGTGGGGGGCTCCGTTGGGGACTCCTGGTGTGAGGAGGCTCTGCTGGGGACTCCTGATGTGAGGGGGGCTCCCGGGGGACTCCTGATGTGAGGGGGGCTCCGCTGGAGACTCCTGATGTGAGGGGGCTCCGCTGGGGACTCCTGATGTGAGGGGGGCTCCGCTGCAGACTCCTGATGTTAGGGGGCTCCACTGGGGACACCTGATGTGAGGGTGGGCTCCGCTGGGGACACCTGATGTGAGGGGGGCTCCGCTGGGGATTCCTGATGTGAGGGGGGCTGCACCGGGGACTCCTGATGTGAGGGGGCTCCACTGGGGACTCCTGATGTGAGGGGGCTCCGCTGGCGACTACTGATGTCAGGGGGGCTCCGCTGAGGATTTCTGATGTGAGGGGGGCTCCGCTGCGGACTCCTGATGTGAAGGGGGCTCCGCTGGGGACTCCTGATGTGAGGGGGCTCCGCTGGGGACTCTTGATGTATGGGGGACTCCGCTGGGGACTCCTGATGTGAGGGGGGCTCCGCTGGGGACTCCTGACGTGAAGGGGGCTTCGCTGGGGACTCCTGATGTGAGGGAGGCTGCGCTTGGGACTCTTGATGTGAGGGGGGCTCCGCTGGGGACTCCTGATGTGAGGGGGGCTCCGTTGGGGACTCCTGATGAGAGGGGGGCTCCGCTGCAGACTCCTGATGTGAGGGGGGCTCCGCTGGGGACACCTAATGTGAGGGTGGGCTCCGCTGGAGACACCTGATGTGAGGGGGGCTCCGCCGGGGACTCCTGATGTGAGGGGGGCTGCGCGGGGGACTCCTGATGTGAGGGGGCTCCGCTGGGGACTCCTGATGTGAGGGGGGGCTCCGCTGGGGACACCTGATGTAGAGGGGGCTCTGCTGAGGACTACTGGTGTGAGGGGGGCTCTGCTGAGGACTCCTGATGTGAGGGGGGCCTCCGCTGGGGACACCTGATGTGAGGGGGGATTCCGTTGGGGACACCTGATGTGAGGGGGGCTCCGCTGGCGACTTCTGATGTGAGGGGGCTCTGCTGGGGACTCCTGGTATGAGGGGGCTTCACTAGTGACTACTGATGTGAGGGGGCTCCGCTGAGTACTTCTGATGTGAGGGGGGGCTCCGCTGGGGACTCCTGATGTGAAGGGGGCTCCGCTGGGGACTACTGATGTGTGGGGGGCTCCACTGGGGACTCCTGATGTAAGGGGGTCTGCTGGGGACTCCTGGTATGAGGGGGGCTCCGCTGGGGACTCCTGATGTGAGGGGGTGCTCCGCTGAGGACTCCTGATGTTTGGAGGGCTCCGCTGGGGACTCCTAATGTGAAGGGGGGCTCCGCTGAGGACTGCTGATGTGAGGGGGGCTCTGATGGGGACTCCTGATGTGAGGGGGCTCTGCTGGGGACTTCGGATGTGAGGTGGGCTCTGCTGGGAACTCCTGATGTGAGGGTGGCTCAGCTGGGGACTCCTGATGTGAGGGGGGCTCCGCTGGGGACTCGTGATGTGAGGGGGGCTCTGCTGAGGACTCCTGATGTGAGGGGGGCTCCGCTGGGGACGCCTGATGTGAAGGGGGCTCTGCTGGGGACTCCTGGTGTGAGGGGGGCTCCGCTGGGGACATCTGATGTAAGGGGGGCTCCGCTGGTGACACCTGATGTAAGGGGGGCTCCACTGGGGACTCCTGATGTGAGAGGGGGCTCCGCTGGGGACTCCTGATGTGAGGGGGGCTCCGCTGGGGACACCTGATGTGAGGGTGGGCTCCGCTGGAGACACCTGATGTGAGGGGGCTCCGCTGGGGACTCCTGATGTGAGGGGGGCTGCGCCAGGGGCTCCTGATGTGAGGGGGGCTCTGCTGGGGACTCCTGATGTGAGGGGGTCTGCTGGGGACTCCTGGTATGAGGGAGGCTCCGCTGGTGACTCCAGATGGGAGGGGGGCTCCGCTGATGACTCCTGATGTGAGGGGGGCTCCGCTGGGGACTCCTAATGTGAAGGGGGGCTCCACTGAGGACTGCTGATGTGAGGGGGGCTCCGCTGAGGACTCCTGATGTGAGAGGGCTCCGCTGGGGACTCCTGATGTGAGGGGGGCTCTGCTGGGGACTCCTGATGTGAGGGGGGCTCCGCTGTTGTCTCTTGATGTGAGGGGGGCTCCGCTGAGGACTCCTGATGTGAGGGGGGCTCCGCTGGGGACTCCTGATGTGAAGGAGAGCTCCGCTGAGGACTCCTAATGTGAGGGGGACTCCGCTGGGGACTCCTGATTTGAGGGGGGCTCCGCTGGGGACTCCTGATGTGAGGGGGGCTCTGCTGGGGACTTCTGGTGTGAAGAGGGCTCCGCTGGGGACTCCTGAAGTGAAGGGGGCTCTGCCGGGGACTCCTGATGTGAGGGGGGCTCCGCTGGGGACTCCTGATGTGAGGGGGGCTCCGCTGGGGACTCCTGGTATGAGGGGGGGCTCCGCTGGGGACTCCTGATGTGAGGGGGGCTCCGCTGAGGACTCCTAATGTGAGAGGGCTCCACTGGGGACTCCTGATGTGAAGGGTTGCTCCGCTGGGGACTCCTGATGTGAGTGGGGCTCCGCTGGGGACTCCTGGTGTGAGGGGGCTCCGCTGGGGACTCCTGATGTGAGGGGGCTCCGCTGGGGACTCCTGATGTGAGGGGGGCTCCGCTGGGGACTCCTGGTGTGAGGGGGGCTCCGCTGGGGACATCTGATGTAAGGGGGGCGCCGCTGGTGACACCTGATGTAAGGGGGGCTCCACTGGGGACTCCTGATGTGAGGGGGGCTCCGCTGGGGACTCCTGATGTGAGGGGGGCTCCGCTGGGGACACCTGATGTGAGGGTGGGCTCCGCTGGGGACTCCTGATGTGAGGGGGCTCCGCTGGGGACTCCTGATGTGAGGGGGGCTCCGCTGGGGACTCCTGGTGTGAGGGGGGCTCCGCTGGGGACATCTGATGTAAGGGGGCTCCGCTGGTGACACCTGATGTAAGGGGGGCTCCACTGGGGACTCCTGATGTGAGGGGGGCTCCGCTGGGGACTCCTGATGTGAGGGGGGCTCCGCTGGGGACACCTGATGTGAGGGTGGGCTCCGCTGGAGACACCTGATGTGAGGGGGCTCCGCTGGGGACTCCTGATGTGAGGGGGGCTGCGCCAGGGGCTCCTGATGTGAGGGGGGCTCTGCTGGGGACTCCTGATGTGAGGGGGTCTGCTGGGGACTCCTGGTATGAGGGAGGCTCCGCTGGTGACTCCAGATGGGAGGGGGGCTCCGCTGATGACTCCTGATGTGAGGGGGGCTCCGCTGGGGACTCCTAATGTGAAGGGGGCTCCACTGAGGACTGCTGATGTGAGGGGGGCTCCGCTGAGGACTCCTGATGTGAGAGGGCTCCGCTGGGGACTCCTGGTATGAGGGGGGCTCCGCTGGGGACTCCTGATGTGAGGGGGGCTCCGCTGAGGACTCCTAATGTGAGAGGGCTCCACTGGGGACTCCTGATGTGAAGGGTTGCTCCGCTGGGGACTCCTGATGTGAGTGGGGCTCCGCTGGGGACTCCTGGTGTGAGGGGGCTCCGCTGGGAGCTCTTGATGTGAGGGGGCTCCGCTGGGGACTCCTGATGTGAGGGGGGCTCCGCTGGGGACTCCTGGTGTGAGGGGGCTCCGCTGGGGACATCTGATGTAAGGGGGGCTCCGCTGGTGACACCTGATGTAAGGGGGGCTCCACTGGGGACTCCTGATGTGAGGGGGCTCCGCTGGGGACTTCGGATGTGAGGTGGGCTCTGCTGGGAACTCCTGATGTGAGGGTGGCTCAGCTGGGGACTCCTGATGTGAGGGGGGCTCCGCTGGGGACTCCTGATGTGAGGGGGTTCCGCTAAGGACTCCTGATGTGAGGGGGCTCCGCTGGGGACTCCTGATGTGAAGGGGGCTCTGCTGGGGACTCCTGGTGTGAGGGGGGCTCCGCTGGGGACTCCTGATGTGAGGGGGGCTCCGCTGGGGACATCTGATGTAAGGGGGGCTCCGCTGGTGACACCTGATGTAAGGGGGGCTCCACTGGGGACTCCTGATGTGAGGGGGGCTCCGCTGGGGACTCCTGAGGTGAGGGGGGCTCCGCTGGGGACACCTGATGTGAGGGTGGGCTCCGCTGGAGACACCTGATGTGAGGGGGCTCCGCTGGGGACTCCTGATGTGAGGGGGGCTGCGCCAGGGACTCCTGATGTGAGGGGGGGCTCTGCTGGGGAATCCTGATGTGAGGGGGTCTGCTGGGGACTCCTGGTATGAGGGAGGCTCCGCTGGTGACTCCAGATGGGAGGGGGGCTCCGCTGATGACTCCTGATGTGAGGGGGGCTCCGCTGGGGACTCCTAATGTGAAGGGGGCTCCACTGAGGACTGCTGATGTGAGGGGGGCTCCGCTGAGGACTCCTGATGTGAGGGGGCTCCGCTGGGGTCTCCTGATGTGAGGGGGGCTCTGCTGGGGACTGCTGATGTGAGGGGGGCTCCGCTGGGGACTCCTGATGTGAGGGGGCTCCGCTGGGGACTCCTGATGTGAGGGGGGCTCTGCTGAGGACTCCTGATGTGAGAGGGGCTCTGCTTGGGACTCCTGATGTGAAGGAGAGCTCCGCTGAGGACTCCTAATGTGAGGGGGGCTCCGCTGGGGACTCCTGATTTGAGGAGGGCTCCGCTGGGGACTCCTGATGTGAGGGGGGCTCTGCTGGGGACTTCTGGTGTGAAGGGGGCTCTGCTGGGGACTCCTGGTATGAGGGGGGCTCCGCTGGGGACTCCTGATGTGAGGGGGGCTCCGCTGAGGACTCCTAATGTGAGAGGGCTCCGCTGGGGACTCCTGATGTGAAGGGGGCTCCGCTGGGGACTCCTGATATGAGGGGGGCTCCGCTGGGGACTCCTGGTGTGAGGGGGCTCCGCTGGGGACTCCTGATGTGAGGGGGCTCCACTGGTGACTCCTGATGTGAGCGGGGTCCGCTGGGGACTCCTGATGTGAGGGGGGCTCCGCTGGGGAATCCTGATGTGAGGGTGGCTCCGCAGCAGACTCCTGATGTGAGGGGGGCTCCGCTGGGGACTCCTGGTGTGAGGGGGGGCTTCACTGGGGACTCATGATGTGAGGGGGCTCCGCTGAGGACTTGTGATGTGAGGGGGGCTCCGCTGGGGACTCCTGATGTGAGGGGGGCTCCGCTGGGGACTCCTGATGTGAGGGGGGCTCCGCTGGGGACTCCTGGTGTGAGGGGGCTCTGCTGGGAACTCCTGATGTGAGGGGGGCTCCGCTGGGGACTCCTGATGTGAGGGGGGCTCCGCTGGGGACTCCTGATGTGAGGGGGGCTCCGCAGCAGACTCCTGATGTAAGGGGGGCTCTGCTGGGGACTCCTGGTATGAGGGGGGCTTCACTGGGGACTCCTGATGTGAGGGAGCTCCGCTGAGGACTTCTGATGTGAGGGGGCTCCGCTGGGGACTCCTGATGTGAAGGGGGCGCCGCTGGGGACTCCTGATGTGAGGGGGGCTCCGCTGGGGACTCCTGGTGTGAGGGGGCTCCGCTGGGGACTCCTGATGTGAGGGGGGCTCCGCTGGGGACTCCTGATGTGAGGGGGGCTCCGCTGCAGACTCCTGATGTGAGGGGGGCTCCGCTGGGGACACCTAATGTGAGGGTGGGCTCCGCTGGAGACACCTGATGTGAGGGGGGCTCCGCTGGGGACTCCTGATGTGAGGGGGGCTGCGCCGGGGACTCCTGATGTGAGGGGGGCTCCGCTGGGGACTCCTGATGTGAGGGGGGGCTCCGCTGGGGACACCTGATGTAGAGGGGGGCTCTGCTGAGGGCTACTGGTGTGAGGGGGGCTCTGCTGAGGACTCCTGATGTGAGGGGGGCCTCCGCTGGGGACACCTGATGTGAGGGGGGATTCCGTTGGGGACACCTGATGTGAGGGGGGCTCCGCTGGCGACTTCTGATGTGAGGGGGCTCCGCTGGGGACTCCTGGTATGAGGGGGGCTTCACTGGGGACTCCTGATGTGAGGGGGCTCCGCTGAGGACTTCTGATGTGAGGGGGGCTCCGCTGGGGACTCCTGATGTGAAGGGGGCTCCGCTGGGGACTACTGATGTGTGGGGGGCTCCACTGGGGACTCCTGATGTAAGGGGGTCTGCTGGGGACTCCTGGTATGAGGGGGGCTCCGCTGGGGACTCCTGATGTGAGGGGGGGCTCCGCTGGGGACTCCTGATGTGAGGAGGGCTCTGCTGGGGACTCCTAATGTGAAGGGGGGCTCCGCTGAGGACTGCTGATGTGAGGGGGGCTCTGATGGGGACTCCTGATGTGAGGGGGCTCCGCTGGGGACTTCGGATGTGAGGTGGGCTCTGCTGGGAACTCCTGATGTGAGGGTGGCTCAGCTGGGGACTCCTGATGTGAGGGGGGCTCCGCTGGGGACTCCTGATGTGAGGGGGTTCCGCTAAGGACTCCTGATGTGAGGGGGCTCCGCTGGGGACTCCTGATGTGAAGGGGGCTCTGCTGGGGACTCCTGGTGTGAGGGGGGCTCCGCTGGGGACTCCTGATGTGAGGGGGGCTCCGCTGGGGACATCTGATGTAAGGGGGGCTCCGCTGGTGACACCTGATGTAAGGGGGGCTCCACTGGGGACTCCTGATGTGAGGGGGGCTCCGCTGGGGACTCCTGAGGTGAGGGGGGCTCCGCTGGGGACACCTGATGTGAGGGTGGGCTCCGCTGGAGACACCTGATGTGAGGGGGCTCCGCTGGGGACTCCTGATGTGAGGGGGGCTGCGCCAGGGACTCCTGATGTGAGGGGGGGCTCTGCTGGGGAATCCTGATGTGAGGGGGTCTGCTGGGGACTCCTGGTATGAGGGAGGCTCCGCTGGTGACTCCAGATGGGAGGGGGGCTCCGCTGATGACTCCTGATGTGAGGGGAGCTCCGCTGGGGACTCCTAATGTGAAGGGGGCTCCACTGAGGACTGCTGATGTGAGGGGGGCTCCGCTGAGGACTCCTGATGTGAGGGGGCTCCGCTGGGGGCTCCTGATGTGAGGGGGGCTCTGCTGGGGACTGCTGATGTGAGGGGGGCTCCGCTGGGGACTCCTGATGTGAGGGGGCTCCGCTGGGGACTCCTGATGTGAGGGGGGCTCTGCTGAGGACTCCTGATGTGAGAGGGGCTCTGCTTGGGACTCCTGATGTGAAGGAGAGCTCCGCTGAGGACTCCTAATGTGAGGGGGGCTCCGCTGGGGACACCTGATGTGAGGGGGGCTCTGCTGGGGACTTCTGGTGTGAAGGGGGCTCCGCTGGGGACTCCTGAAGTGAGGGGGGCTCCGCTGGGGACTCCTGATGTGAGGGGGGCTCCACTGGGGACTCCTGATGTGAGGGGGGGCTCCGCTGGGGATGCTTGGTATGAGGGGGGCTCCGCTGGGGACTCCTGATGTGAGGGGGGCTCCGCTGAGAACTCCTAATGTGAGAGGGCTCCACTGGGGACTCCTGATGTGAAGGGGGGCTCCGCTGGGGACTCCTGATGTGAGGGGGGCTCCGCTGGGGACTCCTGGTGTGAGGGGGCTCCGCTGGGGACTCCTGATGTGAGAGGGCTCCGCTGGGGACTCCTGTTGTGAGGGGGCTCTGCTGGGGACTCCTGATGTGAGGGGGGCTCCGCTGGGGACTCCTGATGTGAGGGGGGCTCCGCTGGGGACTCTTGATGTGAGGGGGCTCCGCAGCAGACTCCTGATATGAGGGGGGCTCTGCTGGGGACTCCTGGTATGAGGGGGGCTTCACTGGGGACTCCTGATGTGAGGGGGCTCCGCTGAGGACTTCTGATGTGAGGGGGCTCCGCTGGGGCTCCTGATGTGAAGGGGGCTCCGCTGGGGACTCCTGATGTGAGGGGGGCTCCACTGGGGACTCCTGATGTGAGGGGGGCTCCGCTGGGGACTCCTGATGTGAGGGGGGCTCCGTTGGGGACTCCTGATGAGAGGTGGGCTCCGCTGCAGACTCCTGATGTGAGGGGGGCTCCGCTGGGGACACCTAATGTGAGGGTGGGCTCCGCTGGAGACACCTGATGTGAGGGGGGCTCCGCTGGGGACTCCTGATGTGAGGGGGGCTGCGCCGGGGACTCCTGATGTGAGGGGGGCTCCGCTGGGGACTCCTGATGTGAGGGGGGCTCCGCTGGGGACACCTGATGTAGAGGGGGGCTCTGCTGAGGACTACTGGTGTGAGGGGGGCTCTGCTGAGGACACCTGATGTGAGGGGGGCCTCCGCTGGGGACACCTGATGTGAGGGGGGCTCCGCTGGTGACTTCTGATGTGAGGGGGCTCCGCTGGGGACTCCTGGTATGAGGGGGGCTTTACTGGGGACTCCTGATGTGAAGGGGCTCGCTGAGGACTTCTGATGTGAGGGGGGCTCCGCTGGGGACTCCTGATGTGAGGGGGGCTCCGCTGGGGACTCCTGATGTGAAGGGGACTCCGCTGGGGACTACTGATGTGTGGGGGGCTCCACTGGGGACTCCTGATGTAAGGGGGTCTGCTGGGGACTCCTGGTATGAGTGGGGCCCTGCTGGGGACTCCTGATCTGAGGGGGGGCTCCGCTGAGGACTCCTGATGTGAGGAGGGCTCCGCTGGGGACTCCTAATGTGAAGGGGGGCTCCGCTGAGGACTGCTGATGTGAGGGGGGCTCTGATGGGGACTCCTGATGTGAGGGGGCTCCGCTGGGGACTTCGGATGTGAGGTGGGCTCTGCTGGGAACTCCTGATGTGAGGGTGGCTCAGCTGGGGACTCCTGATGTGAGGGGGGCTCCGCTGGGGACTCCTGATGTGATGGGGGTCCACTGAGGACTCCTGATGTGAGGGGACTCCGCTGGGGACTCCTGATGTAAAGGGGAGCTCCGCTGAGGACTCCTGATGTGAGGGGGGCTCCGCTGGGGACTCCTGATTTGAGGGGGGCTCTGCCGGGGACTCCTGATGTGAGGGGGTGCTCCGCTGGGGACTCCTGATGTGAGGGGGGCTCCGCTGGGGACTCCTGGTATGAGGGGGCTTCGCTGAGGACTCCTGATGTGATGGGGCTCTGCTGGGGACTCCTGATGTGAAGGGGGATCCGCTGGGGACTCCTGATGGGAGGGGGGCTCCCGGGGGACTCCTGATGTGAGGGGGGCTCCGCTGGGGACTCCTGGTAAGAGGGGGCTTTGCTGAGGACTCCTGATGTGAGGGGGCTCTGCTGGGGACTCCTGATGTGAAGGGGGGATCCGCTGGGGACTCCTGATGGGAGGGGGGCTCCCGGGGGACTCCTGATGTGAGGGGGGCTCCGCTGGGGACTCCTGATGTGAAGGGGACTCCGCTGGGGACTACTAATGTGTGGGGGGCTCCGTTGGGGACTCCTGGTGTGAGGAGGCTCTGCTGGGGACTCCTGATGTGAGGGGGGCTCCCGGGGGACTCCTGATGTGAGGGGGGCTCCGCTGGAGACTCCTGATGTGAGGGGGCTCCGCTGGGGACTCCTGATGTGAGGGGGGCTCCGCTGCAGACTCCTGATGTTAGGGGGCTCCACTGGGGACACCTGATGTGAGGGTGGGCTCCGCTGGGGACACCTGATGTGAGGGGGGCTCCGCTGGGGATTCCTGATGTGAGGGGGGCTGCACCGGGGACTCCTGATGTGAGGGGGGGCTCCGCTGAGGACTCCTGATGTGAAGGGGGCTCCGCTGGGGACTCCTGATGTGAAGGGGAGCTCCACTGAGGACTCCTGATGTGAGGGGGGCTCCGCTGGGGACTCCTGATTTGAGGGAGGCTCCACTGGGGACTCCTGATGTGAGTGGGGCTCCGCTGAGGACTCCTGATGTGAGGGGGCTCCGCTGGGGTCTCCTGATGTGAAGGGGGGCTCCGCTGGGGACTCCTGATGTGAGGGGGGCTCCGCTGGGGACTCCTGGTGTGAGGGGGCTCTGCTGGGGACTCCTGATGTGAGGGGGCTCCACTGGGGACTCCTGATGTGAGGGGGCTCCGCTGGCGACTACTGATGTCAGGGGGGCTCCGCTGAGGACTTCTGATGTGAGGGGGGCTCCGCTGCGGACTCCTGATGTGAAGGGGGCTCCGCTGGGGACTCCTGATGTGAGGGGGCTCCGCTGGGGACTCTTGATGTATGGGGGACTCCGCTGGGGACTCCTGATGTGAGGGGGGCTCCGCTGGGGACTCCTGACGTGAAGGGGGCTTCGCTGGGGACTCCTGATGTGAGGGAGGCTGCGCTTGGGACTCTTGATGTGAGGGGGGCTCCGCTGGGGACTCCTGATGTGAGGGGGGCTCCGTTGGGGACTCCTAATGAGAGGGGGGCTCCGCTGCAGACTCCTGATGTGAGGGGGGCTCCGCTGGGGACACCTAATGTGAGGGTGGGCTCCGCTGGAGACACCTGATGTGAGGGGGGCTCCGCCGGGGACTCCTGATGTGAGGGGGGCTGCGCGGGGGACTCCTGATGTGAGGGGGCTCCGCTGGGGACTCCTGATGTGAGGGGGGGCTCCGCTGGGGACACCTGATGTAGAGGGGGCTCTGCTGAGGACTACTGGTGTGAGGGGGGCTCTGCTGAGGACTCCTAAATGAGAGGGGGGCCTCCGCTGGGGACACCTGATGTGAGGGGGGATTCCGTTGGGGACACCTGATGTGAGGGGGGCTCCGCTGGCGACTTCTGATGTGAGGGGGCTCTGCTGGGGACTCCTGGTATGAGGGGCTTCACTAGTGACTACTGATGTGAGGGGGCTCCGCTGAGTACTTCTGATGTGAGGGGGGGCTCCGCTGGGGACTCCTGATGTGAAGGGGGCTCCGCTGGGGACTACTGATGTGAGGGTGGGCTCCGCTGGGGACACCTGATGTGAGGGGGGCTCCGCTGGGGATTCCTGATGTGAGGGGGGCTGCACCGGGGACTCCTGATGTGAGGGGGGGCTCCGCTGAGGACTCCTGATGTGAAGGGGGCTCCGCTGGGGACTCCTGATGTGAAGGGGAGCTCCACTGAGGACTCCTGATGTGAGGGGGGCTCCGCTGGGGACTCCTGATTTGAGGGAGGCTCCACTGGGGACTCCTGATGTGAGTGGGGCTCCGCTGAGGACTCCTGATGTGAGGGGGCTCCGCTGGGGTCTCCTGATGTGAAGGGGGGCTCCGCTGGGGACTCCTGATGTGAGGGGGGCTCCGCTGGGGACTCCTGGTGTGAGGGGGCTCTGCTGGGGACTCCTGATGTGAGGGGGCTCCACTGGGGACTCCTGATGTGAGGGGGCTCTGCTGGCGACTACTGATGTCAGGGGGGCTCCGCTGAGGACTTCTGATGTGAGGGGGGCTCCGCTGCGGACTCCTGATGTGAAGGGGGCTCCGCTGGGGACTCCTGATGTGAGGGGGCTCCGCTGGGGACTCTTGATGTATGGGGGACTCCGCTGGGGACTCCTGATGTGAGGGGGGCTCCGCTGGGGACTCCTGACGTGAAGGGGGCTTCGCTGGGGACTCCTGATGTGAGGGAGGCTGCGCTTGGGACTCTTGATGTGAGGGGGGCTCCGCTGGGGACTCCTGATGTGAGGGGGGCTCCGTTGGGGACTCCTAATGAGAGGGGGGCTCCGCTGCAGACTCCTGATGTGAGGGGGGCTCCGCTGGGGACACCTAATGTGAGGGTGGGCTCCGCTGGAGACACCTGATGTGAGGGGGGCTCCGCCGGGGACTCCTGATGTGAGGGGGGCTGCGCGGGGGACTCCTGATGTGAGGGGGCTCCGCTGGGGACTCCTGATGTGAGGGGGGGCTCCGCTGGGGACACCTGATGTAGAGGGGGCTCTGCTGAGGACTACTGGTGTGAGGGGGGCTCTGCTGAGGACTCCTGATGTGAGGGGGGCCTCCGCTGGGGACACCTGATGTGAGGGGGGATTCCGTTGGGGACACCTGATGTGAGGGGGGCTCCGCTGGCGACTTCTGATGTGAGGGGGCTCTGCTGGGGACTCCTGGTATGAGGGGGCTTCACTAGTGACTACTGATGTGAGGGGGCTCCGCTGAGTACTTCTGATGTGAGGGGGGGCTCCGCTGGGGACTCCTGATGTGAAGGGGGCTCCGCTGGGGACTACTGATGTGTGGGGGGCTCCACTGGGGACTCCTGATGTAAGGGGGTCTGCTGGGGACTCCTGGTATGAGGGGGGCTCCGCTGGGGACTCCTGATGTGAGGGGGTGCTCCGCTGAGGACTCCTGATGTTTGGAGGGCTCCGCTGGGGACTCCTAATGTGAAGGGGGGCTCCGCTGAGGACTGCTGATGTGAGGGGGGCTCTGATGGGGACTCCTGATGTGAGGGGGCTCTGCTGGGGACTTCGGATGTGAGGTGGGCTCTGCTGGGAACTCCTGATGTGAGGGTGGCTCAGCTGGGGACTCCTGATGTGAGGGGGGCTCCGCTGGGGACTCCTGATGTGAGGGGGGCTCTGCTGAGGACTCCTGATGTGAGGGGGGCTCCGCTGGGGACGCCTGATGTGAAGGGGGCTCTGCTGGGGACTCCTGGTGTGAGGGGGGCTCCGCTGGGGACATCTGATGTAAGGGGGGCTCCGCTGGTGACACCTGATGTAAGGAGGGCTCCACTGGGGACTCCTGATGTGAGAGGGGGCTCCGCTGGGGACTCCTGATGTGAGGGGGGCTCCGCTGGGGACACCTGATGTGAGGGTGGGCTCCGCTGGAGACACCTGATGTGAGGGGGCTCCGCTGGGGACTCCTGATGTGAGGGGGGCTGCGCCAGGGGCTCCTGATGTGAGGGGGGCTCTGCTGGGGACTCCTGATGTGAGGGGGTCTGCTGGGGACTCCTGGTATGAGGGAGGCTCCGCTGGTGACTCCAGATGGGAGGGGGGCTCCGCTGATGACTCCTGATGTGAGGGGGGCTCCGCTGGGGACTCCTAATGTGAAGGGGGGCTCCACTGAGGACTGCTGATGTGAGGGGGGCTCCGCTGAGGACTCCTGATGTGAGAGGGCTCCGCTGGGGACTCCTGATGTGAGGGGGGCTCTGCTGGGGACTCCTGATGTGAGGGGGGCTCCGCTGTTGTCTCTTGATGTGAGGGGGGCTCCGCTGAGGACTCCTGATGTGAGGGGGGCTCCGCTGGGGACTCCTGATGTGAAGGAGAGCTCCGCTGAGGACTCCTAATGTGAGGGGGACTCCGCTGGGGACTCCTGATTTGAGGGGGGCTCCGCTGGGGACTCCTGATGTGAGGGGGGCTCTGCTGGGGACTTCTGGTGTGAAGAGGGCTCCGCTGGGGACTCCTGAAGTGAAGGGGGCTCTGCCGGGGACTCCTGATGTGAGGGGGGCTCCGCTGGGGACTCCTGATGTGAGGGGGGCTCCGCTGGGGACTCCTGGTATGAGGGGGGCTCCGCTGGGGACTCCTGATGTGAGGGGGGCTCCGCTGAGGACTCCTAATGTGAGAGGGCTCCACTGGGGACTCCTGATGTGAAGGGTTGCTCCGCTGGGGACTCCTGATGTGAGTGGGGCTCCGCTGGGGACTCCTGGTGTGAGGTGGCTCCGCTGGGGACTCCTGATGTGAGGGGGCTCCGCTGGGGACTCCTGATGTGAGGGGGGCTCCGCTGGGGACTCCTGGTGTGAGGGGGGCTCCGCTGGGGACATCTGATGTAAGGGGGGCGCCGCTGGTGACACCTGATGTAAGGGGGGCTCCACTGGGGACTCCTGATGTGAGGGGGGCTCCGCTGGGGACTCCTGATGTGAGGGGGGCTCCGCTGGGGACACCTGATGTGAGGGTGGGCTCCGCTGGGGACTCCTGATGTGAGGGGGCTCCGCTGGGGACTCCTGATGTGAGGGGGGCTCCGCTGGGGACTCCTGGTGTGAGGGGGGCTCCGCTGGGGACATCTGATGTAAGGGGGCTCCGCTGGTGACACCTGATGTAAGGGGGGCTCCACTGGGGACTCCTGATGTGAGGGGGGCTCCGCTGGGGACTCCTGATGTGAGGGGGGCTCCGCTGGGGACACCTGATGTGAGGGTGGGCTCCGCTGGAGACACCTGATGTGAGGGGGCTCCGCTGGGGACTCCTGATGTGAGGGGGGCTGCGCCAGGGGCTCCTGATGTGAGGGGGGCTCTGCTGGGGACTCCTGATGTGAGGGGGTCTGCTGGGGACTCCTGGTATGAGGGAGGCTCCGCTGGTGACTCCAGATGGGAGGGGGGCTCCGCTGATGACTCCTGATGTGAGGGGGGCTCCGCTGGGGACTCCTAATGTGAAGGGGGCTCCACTGAGGACTGCTGATGTGAGGGGGGCTCCGCTGAGGGCTCCTGATGTGAGAGGGCTCCGCTGGGGACTCCTGGTATGAGGGGGGCTCCGCTGGGGACTCCTGATGTGAGGGGGGCTCCGCTGAGGACTCCTAATGTGAGAGGGCTCCACTGGGGACTCCTGATGTGAAGGGTTGCTCCGCTGGGGACTCCTGATGTGAGTGGGGCTCCGCTGGGGACTCCTGGTGTGAGGGGGCTCCGCTGGGAACTCTTGATGTGAGGGGGCTCCGCTGGGGACTCCTGATGTGAGGGGGGCTCCGCTGGGGACTCCTGGTGTGAGGGGGCTCCGCTGGGGACATCTGATGTAAGGGGGGCTCCGCTGGTGACACCTGATGTAAGGGGGGCTCCACTGGGGACTCCTGATGTGAGGGGGCTCCGCTGGGGACTTCGGATGTGAGGTGGGCTCTGCTGGGAACTCCTGATGTGAGGGTGGCTCAGCTGGGGACTCCTGATGTGAGGGGGGCTCCGCTGGGGACTCCTGATGTGAGGGGGTTCCGCTAAGGACTCCTGATGTGAGGGGGCTCCGCTGGGGACTCCTGATGTGAAGGGGGCTCTGCTGGGGACTCCTGGTGTGAGGGGGGCTCCGCTGGGGACTCCTGATGTGAGGGGGGCTCCGCTGGGGACATCTGATGTAAGGGGGGCTCCGCTGGTGACACCTGATGTAAGGGGGGCTCCACTGGGGACTCCTGATGTGAGGGGGGCTCCGCTGGGGACTCCTGAGGTGAGGGGGGCTCCGCTGGGGACACCTGATGTGAGGGTGGGCTCCGCTGGAGACACCTGATGTGAGGGGGCTCCGCTGGGGACTCCTGATGTGAGGGGGGCTGCGCCAGGGACTCCTGATGTGAGGGGGGGCTCTGCTGGGGAATCCTGATGTGAGGGGGTCTGCTGGGGACTCCTGGTATGAGGGAGGCTCCGCTGGTGACTCCAGATGGGAGGGGGGCTCCGCTGATGACTCCTGATGTGAGGGGGGCTCCGCTGGGGACTCCTAATGTGAAGGGGGCTCCACTGAGGACTGCTGATGTGAGGGGGGCTCCGCTGAGGACTCCTGATGTGAGGGGGCTCCGCTGGGGGCTCCTGATGTGAGGGGGGCTCTGCTGGGGACTGCTGATGTGAGGGGGGCTCCGCTGGGGACTCCTGATGTGAGGGGGCTCCGCTGGGGACTCCTGATGTGAGGGGGGCTCTGCTGAGGACTCCTGATGTGAGAGGGGCTCTGCTTGGGACTCCTGATGTGAAGGAGAGCTCCGCTGAGGACTCCTAATGTGAGGGGGGCTCCGCTGGGGACACCTGATGTGAGGGGGGCTCTGCTGGGGACTTCTGGTGTGAAGGGGGCTCCGCTGGGGACTCCTGAAGTGAGGGGGGCTCCGCTGGGGACTCCTGATGTGAGGGGGGCTCCACTGGGGACTCCTGATGTGAGGGGGGGCTCCGCTGGGGATGCTTGGTATGAGGGGGGCTCCGCTGGGGACTCCTGATGTGAGGGGGGCTCCGCTGAGAACTCCTAATGTGAGAGGGCTCCACTGGGGACTCCTGATGTGAAGGGGGGCTCCGCTGGGGACTCCTGATGTGAGGGGGGCTCCGCTGGGGACTCCTGGTGTGAGGGGGCTCCGCTGGGGACTCCTGATGTGAGAGGGCTCCGCTGGGGACTCCTGTTGTGAGGGGGCTCTGCTGGGGACTCCTGATGTGAGGGGGGCTCCGCTGGGGACTCCTGATGTGAGGGGGGCTCCGCTGGGGACTCTTGATGTGAGGGGGCTCCGCAGCAGACTCCTGATATGAGGGGGGCTCTGCTGGGGACTCCTGGTATGAGGGGGGCTTCACTGGGGACTCCTGATGTGAGGGGGCTCCGCTGAGGACTTCTGATGTGAGGGGGCTCCGCTGGGGACTCCTGATGTGAAGGGGGCTCCGCTGGGGACTCCTGATGTGAGGGGGGCTCCACTGGGGACTCCTGATGTGAGGGGGCTCCGCTGGGGACTCCTGATGTGAGGGGGGCTCCGTTGGGGACTCCTGATGAGAGGTGGGCTCCGCTGCAGACTCCTGATGTGAGGGGGGCTCCGCTGGGGACACCTAATGTGAGGGTGGGCTCCGCTGGAGACACCTGATGTGAGGGGGGCTCCGCTGGGGACTCCTGATGTGAGGGGGGCTGCGCCGGGGACTCCTGATGTGAGGGGGGCTCCGCTGGGGACTCCTGATGTGAGGGGGGCTCCGCTGGGGACACCTGATGTAGAGGGGGGCTCTGCTGAGGACTACTGGTGTGAGGGGGGCTCTGCTGAGGACACCTGATGTGAGGGGGGCCTCCGCTGGGGACACCTGATGTGAGGGGGGCTCCGCTGGTGACTTCTGATGTGAGGGGGCTCCGCTGGGGACTCCTGGTATGAGGGGGGCTTTACTGGGGACTCCTGATGTGAGGGGGCTCGCTGAGGACTTCTGATGTGAGGGGGGCTCCGCTGGGGACTCCTGATGTGAGGGGGGCTCCGCTGGGGACTCCTGATGTGAAGGGGACTCCGCTGGGGACTACTGATGTGTGGGGGGCTCCACTGGGGACTCCTGATGTAAGGGGGTCTGCTGGGGACTCCTGGTATGAGTGGGGCCCTGCTGGGGACTCCTGATCTGAGGGGGGGCTCCGCTGAGGACTCCTGATGTGAGGAGGGCTCCGCTGGGGACTCCTAATGTGAAGGGGGGCTCCGCTGAGGACTGCTGATGTGAGGGGGGCTCTGATGGGGACTCCTGATGTGAGGGGGCTCCGCTGGGGACTTCGGATGTGAGGTGGGCTCTGCTGGGAACTCCTGATGTGAGGGTGGCTCAGCTGGGGACTCCTGATGTGAGGGGGGCTCCGCTGGGGACTCCTGATGTGATGGGGGTCCACTGAGGACTCCTGATGTGAGGGGACTCCGCTGGGGACTCCTGATGTAAAGGGGAGCTCCGCTGAGGACTCCTGATGTGAGGGGGGCTCCGCTGGGGACTCCTGATTTGAGGGGGGCTCTGCCGGGGACTCCTGATGTGAGGGGGTGCTCCGCTGGGGACTCCTGATGTGAGGGGGGCTCCGCTGGGGACTCCTGGTATGAGGGGGCTTCGCTGAGGACTCCTGATGTGATGGGGCTCTGCTGGGGACTCCTGATGTGAAGGGGGATCCGCTGGGGACTCCTGATGGGAGGGGGGCTCCCGGGGGACTCCTGATGTGAGGGGGGCTCCGCTGGGGACTCCTGGTAAGAGGGGGCTTTGCTGAGGACTCCTGATGTGAGGGGGCTCTGCTGGGGACTCCTGATGTGAAGGGGGGATCCGCTGGGGACTCCTGATGGGAGGGGGGCTCCCGGGGGACTCCTGATGTGAGGGGGGCTCCGCTGGGGACTCCTGATGTGAAGGGGACTCCGCTGGGGACTACTAATGTGTGGGGGGCTCCGTTGGGGACTCCTGGTGTGAGGAGGCTCTGCTGGGGACTCCTGATGTGAGGGGGGCTCCCGGGGGACTCCTGATGTGAGGGGGGCTCCGCTGGAGACTCCTGATGTGAGGGGGGCTCCGCTGGGGACTCCTGATGTGAGGGGGGCTCCGCTGCAGACTCCTGATGTTAGGGGGCTCCACTGGGGACACCTGATGTGAGGGTGGGCTCCGCTGGGGACACCTGATGTGAGGGGGGCTCCGCTGGGGATTCCTGATGTGAGGGGGGCTGCACCGGGGACTCCTGATGTGAGGGGGGGCTCCGCTGAGGACTCCTGATGTGAAGGGGGCTCCGCTGGGGACTCCTGATGTGAAGGGGAGCTCCACTGAGGACTCCTGATGTGAGGGGGGCTCCGCTGGGGACTCCTGATTTGAGGGAGGCTCCACTGGGGACTCCTGATGTGAGTGGGGCTCCGCTGAGGACTCCTGATGTGAGGGGGCTCCGCTGGGGTCTCCTGATGTGAAGGGGGGCTCCGCTGGGGACTCCTGATGTGAGGGGGGCTCCGCTGGGGACTCCTGGTGTGAGGGGGCTCTGCTGGGGACTCCTGATGTGAGGGGGCTCCACTGGGGACTCCTGATGTGAGGGGGCTCCGCTGGCGACTACTGATGTCAGGGGGGCTCCGCTGAGGACTTCTGATGTGAGGGGGGCTCCGCTGCGGACTCCTGATGTGAAGGGGGCTCCGCTGGGGACTCCTGATGTGAGGGGGCTCCGCTGGGGACTCTTGATGTATGGGGGACTCCGCTGGGGACTCCTGATGTGAGGGGGGCTCCGCTGGGGACTCCTGACGTGAAGGGGGCTTCGCTGGGGACTCCTGATGTGAGGGAGGCTGCGCTTGGGACTCTTGATGTGAGGGGGGCTCCGCTGGGGACTCCTGATGTGAGGGGGGCTCCGTTGGGGACTCCTGATGAGAGGGGGGCTCCGCTGCAGACTCCTGATGTGAGGGGGGCTCCGCTGGGGACACCTAATGTGAGGGTGGGCTCCGCTGGAGACACCTGATGTGAGGGGGGCTCCGCCGGGGACTCCTGATGTGAGGGGGGCTGCGCGGGGGACTCCTGATGTGAGGGGGCTCCGCTGGGGACTCCTGATGTGAGGGGGGGCTCCGCTGGGGACACCTGATGTAGAGGGGGCTCTGCTGAGGACTACTGGTGTGAGGGGGGCTCTGCTGAGGACTCCTGATGTGAGGGGGGCCTCCGCTGGGGACACCTGATGTGAGGGGGGATTCCGTTGGGGACACCTGATGTGAGGGGGGCTCCGCTGGCGACTTCTGATGTGAGGGGGCTCTGCTGGGGACTCCTGGTATGAGGGGGCTTCACTAGTGACTACTGATGTGAGGGGGCTCCGCTGAGTACTTCTGATGTGAGGGGGGGCTCCGCTGGGGACTCCTGATGTGAAGGGGGCTCCGCTGGGGACTACTGATGTGTGGGGGGCTCCACTGGGGACTCCTGATGTAAGGGGGTCTGCTGGGGACTCCTGGTATGAGGGGGGCTCCGCTGGGGACTCCTGATGTGAGGTGGTGCTCCGCTGAGGACTCCTGATGTTTGGAGGGCTCCGCTGGGGACTCCTAATGTGAAGGGGGGCTCCGCTGAGGACTGCTGATGTGAGGGGGGCTCTGATGGGGACTCCTGATGTGAGGGGGCTCTGCTGGGGACTTCGGATGTGAGGTGGGCTCTGCTGGGAACTCCTGATGTGAGGGTGGCTCAGCTGGGGACTCCTGATGTGAGGGGGGCTCCGCTGGGGACTCCTGATGTGAGGGGGGCTCTGCTGAGGACTCCTGATGTGAGGGGGGCTCCGCTGGGGACGCCTGTGAAGGGGGCTCTGCTGGGGACTCCTGGTGTGAGGGGGGCTCCGCTGGGGACATCTGATGTAAGGGGGGCTCCGCTGGTGACACCTGATGTAAGGGGGGCTCCACTGGGGACTCCTGATGTGAGAGGGGGCTCCGCTGGGGACTCCTGATGTGAGGGGGGCTCCGCTGGGGACACCTGATGTGAGGGTGGGCTCCGCTGGAGACACCTGATGTGAGGGGGCTCCGCTGGGGACTCCTGATGTGAGGGGGGCTGCGCCAGGGGCTCCTGATGTGAGGGGGGCTCTGCTGGGGACTCCTGATGTGAGGGGGTCTGCTGGGGACTCCTGGTATGAGGGAGGCTCCGCTGGTGACTCCAGATGGGAGGGGGGCTCCGCTGATGACTCCTGATGTGAGGGGGGCTCCGCTGGGGACTCCTAATGTGAAGGGGGGCTCCACTGAGGACTGCTGATGTGAGGGGGGCTCCGCTGAGGACTCCTGATGTGAGAGGGCTCCGCTGGGGACTCCTGATGTGAGGGGGGCTCTGCTGGGGACTCCTGATGTGAGGGGGGCTCCGCTGTTGTCTCTTGATGTGAGGGGGGCTCCGCTGAGGACTCCTGATGTGAGGGGGGCTCCGCTGGGGACTCCTGATGTGAAGGAGAGCTCCGCTGAGGACTCCTAATGTGAGGGGGACTCCGCTGGGGACTCCTGATTTGAGGGGGGCTCCGCTGGGGATTCCTGATGTGAGGGGGGCTCTGCTGGGGACTTCTGGTGTGAAGAGGGCTCCGCTGGGGACTCCTGAAGTGAAGGGGGCTCTGCCGGGGACTCCTGATGTGAGGGGGGCTCCGCTGGGGACTCCTGATGTGAGGGGGGCTCCGCTGGGGACTCCTGGTATGAGGGGGGCTCCGCTGGGGACTCCTGATGTGAGGGGGGCTCCGCTGAGGACTCCTAATGTGAGAGGGCTCCACTGGGGACTCCTGATGTGAAGGGTTGCTCCGCTGGGGACTCCTGATGTGAGTGGGGCTCCGCTGGGGACTCCTGGTGTGAGGGGGCTCCGCTGGGGACTCCTGATGTGAGGGGGCTCCGCTGGGGACTCCTGATGTGAGGGGGGCTCCGCTGGGGACTCCTGGTGTGAGGGGGGCTCCGCTGGGGACATCTGATGTAAGGGGGGCGCCGCTGGTGACACCTGATGTAAGGGGGGCTCCACTGGGGACTCCTGATGTGAGGGGGGCTCCGCTGGGGACTCCTGATGTGAGGGGGGCTCCGCTGGGGACACCTGATGTGAGGGTGGGCTCCGCTGGGGACTCCTGATGTGAGGGGGCTCCGCTGGGGACTCCTGATGTGAGGGGGGCTCCGCTGGGGACTCCTGGTGTGAGGGGGGCTCCGCTGGGGACATCTGATGTAAGGGGGCTCCGCTGGTGACACCTGATGTAAGGGGGGCTCCACTGGGGACTCCTGATGTGAGGGGGGCTCCGCTGGGGACTCCTGATGTGAGGGGGGCTCCGCTGGGGACACCTGATGTGAGGGTGGGCTCCGCTGGAGACACCTGATGTGAGGGGGCTCCGCTGGGGACTCCTGATGTGAGGGGGGCTGCGCCAGGGGCTCCTGATGTGAGGGGGGCTCTGCTGGGGACTCCTGATGTGAGGGGGTCTGCTGGGGACTCCTGGTATGAGGGAGGCTCTGCTGGTGACTCCAGATGGGAGGGGGGCTCCGCTGATGACTCCTGATGTGAGGGGGGCTCCGCTGGGGACTCCTAATGTGAAGGGGGCTCCACTGAGGACTGCTGATGTGAGGGGGGCTCCGCTGAGGACTCCTGATGTGAGAGGGCTCCGCTGGGGACTCCTGGTATGAGGGGGGCTCCGCTGGGGACTCCTGATGTGAGGGGGGCTCCGCTGAGGACTCCTAATGTGAGAGGGCTCCACTGGGGACTCCTGATGTGAAGGGTTGCTCCGCTGGGGACTCCTGATGTGAGTGGGGCTCCGCTGGGGACTCCTGGTGTGAGGGGGCTCCGCTGGGAACTCTTGATGTGAGGGGGCTCCGCTGGGGACTCCTGATGTGAGGGGGGCTCCGCTGGGGACTCCTGGTGTGAGGGGGCTCCGCTGGGGACATCTGATGTAAGGGGGGCTCCGCTGGTGACACCTGATGTAAGGGGGGCTCCACTGGGGACTCCTGATGTGAGGGGGGCTCCGCCGGGGACTCCTGATGTGAGGGGGGCTCCGCTGGGGACACCTGATGTGAGGGTGGGCTCTGCTGGGGACTCCTGATGTGAGGGGGCTCCGCTGGGGACTCCTGATGTGAGGGGGGCTCCGCTGGGGACTCCTGGTGTGAGGGGGGCTCCGCTGGTGACATCTGATGTAAGGGGGGCTCCGCTGGTGACACCTGATGTAAGGGGGGCTCCACTGGGGACTCCTGATGTGAGGGGGCTCCGCTGGGGACTCCTGATGTGAGGGGGGCTCCGCTGGGGACACCTGATGTGAGGGTGGGCTCCGCTGGAGACACCTGATGTGAGGGGGCTCCGCTGGGGACTCCTGATGTGAGGGGGGCTGCGCCAGGGGCTCCTGATGTGAGGGGGGCTCTGCTGGGGACTCCTGATGTGAGGGGGTCTGCTGCGGACTCCTGGTATGAGGGAGGCTCCGCTGGTGACTCCAGATGGGAGGGGGGCTCCGCTGATGACTCCTGATGTGAGGGGGGCTCCGCTGGGGACTCCTAATGTGAAGGGGGCTCCACTGAGGACTGCTGATGTGAGGGGGGCTCCGCTGAGGACTCCTGATGTGAAAGGGCTCCGCTGGGGACTCCTGATGTGAGGGGGGCTCTGCTGGGGACTCCTGATGTGAGGGGGGCTCCGCTGGGGACTCCTGATGTGAGGGGGCTCCGCTGGGGACTCCTGATGTGAGGGGGGCTCCGCTGAGGACTCCTGATGTGAGGGGGGCTCCGCTGGGGACTCCTGATGTGAAGGAGAGCTCCGCTGAGGACTCCTAATGTGAGGGGGGCTCCGCTGGGGACTCCTGATTTGAGGGGGGCTCCGCTGGGGACTCCTGATGTGCGGGGGGCTCAGCTGGGGACTCCTGATGTGAGGGGGGCTCCGCTGGGGACTCCTGATGTGAGGGGGGCTCCGCTGGGGACTTCTGGTGTGAGGGGGGCTCCGCTGGGGACTCCTGGTGTGAGGGGGGCTCCGCTGGGGCCTCCTGATGTAAAGGGGTCCGCTGGGGACTCCTGGTATGAGGGGGGCTCCGCTGAGGACTCCTGATGTGAGGGGGGCTCCGCTGGGGACTCCTAATGTGAAGGGGGCTCCGCTGAGGACTGCTGATGTGAGGGGTGCTCTGCTGGGGACTCCTGATGTGAGGGGGCTCCGCTGGGGACTCCTGATGTGAGGGGGGTCCGCTGAGGACTCCTGATGTGAGGGGGCTCCGCTGGGGACTCCTGATGTGAAGGGGAGCTCCGCTGAGGACTCCTGATGTGAGGGGGGCTCCGCTGGGGACTCCTGATTTGAGGGGGGCTCCGCTGGGGACTTCTGATGTGAGGGGGGCTCTGCTGGGGACTTCTGGTGTGAAGGGGTCTCTGCTGGGGACTCCTGAAGTGAGAGGGGCTCCGCCAGGGACTCCTGATGTGAGGGGGGCTCCGCTGGGGACTCCTGATGTGAGGGGGGGCTCCGCTGGGGACTCCTGGTATGAGGGGGGCTCCACTGGGGACTCCTGATGTGAGGGGGGCTCCGCTGAGGACTCCTGATGTGAGGGGGCTCCGCTGGGGACTCCTGATGTGAAGGGGGCTCCGCTGGGGACTCCTGATGTGAGGGGGGCTCCGCTGGGGACTCCTGGTGTGAGGGGGCTCCGCTGGGGACTCCTGATGTGAGAGGGCTCCGCTGGGGACTCCTGATATGAGGGGACTCAGCTGGGGACTCCTGATGTGAGGGGGCTCCGCTGGGGACTCCTGATGTGAGGGGGGCTCCGCAGCAGACTCTTGATGCGAGAGGGACTCCGCTGGGGACTCCTGGTATGAGGGGGGCTTCATTGGGGACTCCTGATGTGAGGGGGCTCCGCTGAGAACTTCTGATGTGAGGGGGGGCTCCGCTGGGGACTCCTGATGTGAAGGGGGCTCCGCTGGGGACTCCTGATGTGAGGGGGGGCTCCGCTGGGGACTCCTGATGTGAGGAGGGCTCTGCTGGGGACACCTGATGTGAGGTGGGCTCTGCTGGAGACACCTGATGTGAGGGGGGCTCCGCTGGGGACACCTGATGTAAAGGGGGGCTCCGCTGGGGACTCTTGGTGTGAGGGGGGCTCCGCTGGGGACTCTTGATGTGAGGGGGGCTCCGCTGGGGATTCCTGATGTGAGGGGGGCTCCGCTGGGGACTCCTGATGTGAGGGGGGGCTCCGCTGGGGACTCCTGATGTGAGGGGGGCTCCGCTGGGGACTTCTGGTGTGAGGGGGGCTCCGCTGGGGACTCCTGGTGTGAGGGGGGCTCCGCTGGGGCCTCCTGATGTAAAGGTGTCTGCTGGGGACTCCTGGTATGAGGGGGGTTCCGCTGGGGACTCCTGATGTGAGGGGGGCTCCGCTGAGGACTCCTGATGTGAGGGGGGCTCCGCTGGGGACTCCTAATGTGAAGGGGGGCTACGCTGAGGACTGCTGATATGAGGGGTGCTCTGCTGGGGACTCCTGATGTGAGGGGGGCTCTGCTGGGGACTCCTGATGTGAGGGGGGCTCAGCTGGGGACTCCTGATGTGAGGGGGGGTCCGCTGAGGACTCCTGATGTGAGGGAGTTCCGCTGGGGACTCCTGATGTGAAGGGGAGCTCCGCTGAGGACTCCTGATGTGAGGGGGGCTCCGCTGGGGACTCCTGATTTGAGGGGGGCTCCGCTGGGGACTTCTGATGTGAGGGGGGCTCCGCTGGGGACTTCTGGTATGAAGGGGTCTCTGCTGGGGACTCCTGAAGTGAGAGGGGCTCCGCCAGGGACTCCTGATGTGAGGGGGGCTCCGCTGGGGACTCCTGATGTGAGGGGGGCTCCGCTGGGGACTCCTGGTATGAGGGGGGCTCCACTGGGGACTCCTGATGTGAGGGGGGCTCCGCTGAGGACTCCTGATGTGAGGGGGCTCCGCTGGGGACTCCTGATGTGAAGGGGGGCTCCGCTGGGGACTTCTGGTGTGAGGGGGGCTCCGCTGGGGACTCCTGGTGTGAGGGGGGGCTCCGCTGATGTTAGGAAAATAATTCACCGTCTCAGACCGTCCTCGGGCATCAAGGTAATATTTATTGCATATGCAAGAGAAATGAATAGCATTACATCTTCATGCTGTCATCGTAATTTCTAAGGAAAATACTGTGGACACCCCCCTTTCCTGTCTTAAAACCTGCCCAGTCTCATGTATTTTCAACTTTATTCTGGACGTAACAGGAAAGGTGGAAGTGTCTGTTGCAGACTGTTATCTTCATCTAACAATGGTTACAGGATACTGACTTGAAAACTCCCCAAGTCAACACAAAAATACAGGATATATGCAAAACTTCACATCTAAGCATATTATATTGCTGAGTATATATATATTGCTGACTCCATATTATCTATAGTTTATTTCTAGGCCATGATAAACAAAATGGCGTCTTTCATAACTGACATTTAAAGTATAATTTCTCTAACATCTCCCCCCTTTTATACTAATAATGTCAATACTTCAAATATCCAGGTTATTTTATTTTACCAGGTATTATCATTTAGACAGATAAGTCCTTAGCGAGAGTTGTAAACTCATCATCCGCTGGGGACTCCTGATGTGAGAGGGCTCCGCTGGGGACTCCTGATATGAGGGGACTCAGCTGGGGACTCCTGATGTGAGGGGGGCTCCGCTGGGGACTCCTGATGTGAGGGGGGCTCCGCAGCAGACTCTTGATGCGAGAGGGACTCCGCTGGGGACTCCTGGTATGAGGGGGGCTTCACTGGGGACTCCTGATGTGAGGGGGCTCCGCTGAGAACTTCTGATGTGAGGGGGGGCTCCGCTGGGGACTCCTGATGTGAAGGGGGCTCCGCTGGGGACTCCTGATGTGAGGGGGGGCTCCGCTGGGGACTCCTGATGTGAGGAGGGCTCTGCTGGGGACACCTGATGTGAGGTGGGCTCTGCTGGAGACACCTGATGTGAGGGGGGCTCCGCTGGGGACACCTGATGTAAAGGGGGGCTCCGCTGGGGACTCTTGGTGTGAGGGGGGCTCCGCTGGGGACTCTTGATGTGAGGGGGGCTCCGCTGGGGATTCCTGATGTGAGGGGGGCTCCGCTGGGGACTCCTGATGTGAGGGGGGGCTCCGCTGGGGACTCCTGATGTGAGGGGGGCTCCGCTGGGGACTTCTGGTGTGAGGGGGGCTCCGCTGGGGACTCCTGGTGTGAGGGGGGCTCCGCTGGGGCCTCCTGATGTAAAGGTGTCTGCTGGGGACTCCTGGTATGAGGGGGGTTCCGCTGGGGACTCCTGATGTGAGGGGGGCTCCGCTGAGGACTCCTGATGTGAGGGGGGCTCCGCTGGGGACTCCTAATGTGAAGGGGGGCTACGCTGAGGACTGCTGATATGAGGGGTGCTCTGCTGGGGACTCCTGATGTGAGGGGGGCTCTGCTGGGGACTCCTGATGTGAGGGGGGCTCAGCTGGGGACTCCTGATGTGAGGGGGGGTCCGCTGAGGACTCCTGATGTGAGGGAGTTCCGCTGGGGACTCCTGATGTGAAGGGGAGCTCCGCTGAGGACTCCTGATGTGAGGGGGGCTCCGCTGGGGACTCCTGATTTGAGGGGGGCTCCGCTGGGGACTTCTGATGTGAGGGGGGCTCCGCTGGGGACTTCTGGTATGAAGGGGTCTCTGCTGGGGACTCCTGAAGTGAGAGGGGCTCCGCCAGGGACTCCTGATGTGAGGGGGGCTCCGCTGGGGACTCCTGATGTGAGGGGGGCTCCGCTGGGGACTCCTGGTATGAGGGGGGCTCCACTGGGGACTCCTGATGTGAGGGGGGCTCCGCTGAGGACTCCTGATGTGAGGGGGCTCCGCTGGGGACTCCTGATGTGAAGGGGGGCTCCGCTGGGGACTTCTGGTGTGAGGGGGGCTCCGCTGGGGACTCCTGGTGTGAGGGGGGGCTCCGCTGATGTTAGGAAAATAATTCACCGTCTCAGACCGTCCTCGGGCATCAAGGTAATATTTATTGCATATGCAAGAGAAATGAATAGCATTACATCTTCATGCTGTCATCGTAATTTCTAAGGAAAATACTGTGGACACCCCCCTTTCCTGTCTTAAAACCTGCCCAGTCTCATGTATTTTCAACTTTATTCTGGACGTAACAGGAAAGGTGGAAGTGTCTGTTGCAGACTGTTATCTTCATCTAACAATGGTTACAGGATACTGACTTGAAAACTCCCCAAGTCAACACAAAAATACAGGATATATGCAAAACTTCACATCTAAGCATATTATATTGCTGAGTATATATATATTGCTGACTCCATATTATCTATAGTTTATTTCTAGGCCATGATAAACAAAATGGCGTCTTTCATAACTGACATTTAAAGTATAATTTCTCTAACATCTCCCCCCTTTTATACTAATAATGTCAATACTTCAAATATCCAGGTTATTTTATTTTACCAGGTATTATCATTTAGACAGATAAGTCCTTAGCGAGAGTTGTAAACTCATCATCCGCTGGGGACTCCTGATGTGAGAGGGCTCCGCTGGGGACTCCTGATATGAGGGGACTCAGCTGGGGACTCCTGATGTGAGGGGGGCTCCGCTGGGGACTCCTGATGTGAGGGGGGCTCCGCAGCAGACTCTTGATGCGAGAGGGACTCCGCTGGGGACTCCTGGTATGAGGGGGGCTTCACTGGGGACTCCTGATGTGAGGGGGCTCCGCTGAGAACTTCTGATGTGAGGGGGGGCTCCGCTGGGGACTCCTGATGTGAAGGGGGCTCCGCTGGGGACTCCTGATGTGAGGGGGGGCTCCGCTGGGGACTCCTGATGTGAGGAGGGCTCTGCTGGGGACACCTGATGTGAGGTGGGCTCTGCTGGAGACACCTGATGTGAGGGGGGCTCCGCTGGGGACACCTGATGTAAAGGGGGGCTCCGCTGGGGACTCTTGGTGTGAGGGGGGCTCCGCTGGGGACTCTTGATGTGAGGGGGGCTCCGCTGGGGATTCCTGATGTGAGGGGGGCTCCGCTGGGGACTCCTGATGTGAGGGGGGGCTCCGCTGGGGACTCCTGATGTGAGGGGGGCTCCGCTGGGGACTTCTGGTGTGAGGGGGGCTCCGCTGGGGACTCCTGGTGTGAGGGGGGCTCCGCTGGGGCCTCCTGATGTAAAGGTGTCTGCTGGGGACTCCTGGTATGAGGGGGGTTCCGCTGGGGACTCCTGATGTGAGGGGGGGCTCCGCTGAGGACTCCTGATGTGAGGGGGGCTCCGCTGGGGACTCCTAATGTGAAGGGGGGCTCCGCTGAGGACTGCTGATGTGAGGGGTGCTCTGCTGGGGACTCCTGATGTGAGGGGGGCTCTGCTGGGGACTCCTGATGTGAGGGGGGCTCAGCTGGGGACTCCTGATGTGAGGGGGGGTCCGCTGAGGACTCCTGATGTGAGGGAGTTCCGCTGGGGACTCCTGATGTGAAGGGGAGCTCCGCTGAGGACTCCTGATGTGAGGGGGGCTCCGCTGGGGACTCCTGATTTGAGGGGGGCTCCGCTGGGGACTTCTGATGTGAGGGGGGCTCCGCTGGGGACTTCTGGTATGAAGGGGTCTCTGCTGGGGACTCCTGAAGTGAGAGGGGCTCCGCCAGGGACTCCTGATGTGAGGGGGGCTCCGCTGGGGACTCCTGATGTGAGGGGGGGCTCCGCTGGGGACTCCTGGTATGAGGGGGGCTCCACTGGGGACTCCTGATGTGAGGGGGGCTCCGCTGAGGACTCCTGATGTGAGGGGGCTCCGCTGGGGACTCCTGATGTGAAGGGGGGCTCCGCTGGGGACTCCTGATGTGAGGGGGGGCTCCGCTGATGTTAGGAAAATAATTCACCGTCTCAGACCGTCCTCGGGCATCAAGGTAATATTTATTGCATATGCAAGAGAAATGAATAGCATTACATCTTCATGCTGTCATCGTAATTTCTAAGGAAAATACTGTGGACACCCCCCTTTCCTGTCTTAAAACATGCCCAGTCTCATGTATTTTCAACTTTATTCTGGACGTAACAGGAAAGGTGGAAGTGTCTGTTGCAGACTGTTATCTTCATCTAACAATGGTTACAGGATACTGACTTGAAAACTCCCCAAGTCAACACAAAAATACAGGATATATGCAAAACTGCACATCTAAGCATATTATATTGCTGAGTATATATATATTGCTGACTCCATATTATCTATAGTTTATTTCTAGGCCATGATAAACAAAATGGCGTCTTTCATAACTGACATTTAAAGTATAATTTCTCTAACATCTCCCCCCTTTTATACTAATAATGTCAATACTTCAAATATCCAGGTTATTTTATTTTACCAGGTATTATCATTTAGACAGATAAGTCCTTAGCGAGAGTTGTAAACTCATCATCAGGTTCCGAGTATAGTTCCGTGTCGCTCTGGAGGAGCATAGTTTTTGTTAAAGATGTGTCAATCAGTCTTTGAAGAATTCCCCTAATACAGGGAATGCAGCAACATCCACACAATGTAAGAACTGCGGCTGCCATGACAATAGAGATAAGCAAACTTTTTGCAAGATCACCCCATTTACCAAACCATTTTTCGAAAAGTCCTGTCAGGGGGTTCTCTATACCAGAGTTCTCAGCTAATTCTTCAGATAGCATTTGTAGGCCTTGTAAGGCTTTGGTGATACTTCCATCAGGTGCCATATTGTTTGGAATAAAAGTGCAGCAGAAGGTGCCGAACATTTTGCATACCCCGCCCCTTTCTGCCAGCAACATATCCAACGCTATACGGTTCTGCCACGCTGTCAAAGAGGTGGCGTCCAATTGTGCTGCTATACCTTTGATAGCATCTCTGGTGTAATTCACAAACCTCTGCTGGTTGTAGTAGATGTAGTTTATCCAGTCAACGTTCTTTTTGGGCTGGACTCATATGAAGAGTGAGGTGAGTCCTGCTGTTATTTGATTCTGCGCTTTAATTCCATCTGGAACTCCTCGTGGAACACCTATATACACTCGGTTGTCAAATGATCCTTGTGGTGTTTCTCGCTTAATTCGTTTAAAAAAGTATTTACCTGGTAGTTTCATTGATTTATCACTTATAGGAACTATATAAAAGGGAAGCAGCAATCGGGTAAGGGCACAACTACCCTTCCATCTAGGTGGTAGTCTGGGCCTTAGTCTCTTATCTCCACACAGACACCAAACATCAGCCAATTGCTGTTTTTGTTCCTGAAACCATTTTAGTTCATACTTAATGTCCGTAGTACGGGTTGTAATTACACAGTATTCAGGGGACAGGGTGCCAACATTTGTACCATTACTGTCATTGTTAGAAAAACATGTAAAATTTCCTGGTAATGCTTGTACTGATGGGGGTATACTTTGCATTTTAGTCTTAGGGTAATTCTTTTTCTCATTTACACATTCTGACCCAGTTCTATTTTATGAAAACATTCAAGTCAGTTTCCTCTTCAGGGAGAGGAATGGTGGCTAATTGTTTAATATAATAAGGTTTACCATACAGCATTTCATACGGTGTTAGTCCTTTAGCAGTAGGGGTAATTCTTATACTCAACAATGCCATTGGCAAACACTAAACCCATTTATTTTTCCCTGTTTCCTTCAACAATTTTCTTAGTTTACTCTTTAAGGTACCATTGTGTCTCTCCACTGTGCCCACAGATTATGGGTGGTAGACACAGTGGTTTTTTAGGTCAATGTTGTACCATTTACCAATTTGTTGTATTGTTCGGTTTACAAAATGGGAGCCATTGTCACTGTAAATCACAGAGGGGATCCCATGAAGTGGAATCACCTCTTTAATAAGTACTTTGGCTACTGACTGCCCATTTGGGTGTGTCATAGGAAAAGCTTCTGCCCACTTTATAAACAACAATAATCATAAAATCCATGCATTTCGTGTGAAAGGGATAAGAGGGTTGTGGGAAATTACCTCTTAAGGGTCTTAGGGCACCTTGAGCATGGTATCTGGTACAAAGCGGACATGTGAGGCAAAAATCTCTAGAGTCATTGTAAACCCATATGTTGTGAACACCTTATTGATCACCTGTACCATCCCTCCTTTTGAGATATGGGCTTGCCCATGGCTCAATAATGCAGCATATCTAAATAGTGATGTAGGTATAATGAGTTTACCTTCTGTACTTGTATATATACCATTGACCAGCGTTGCCCCTTTAGATAACCACTTTTGTTTTTCACCTGCCGGTGATGTTTTCTGCATTTCTGATAACCATGTTTTATCAATAGCTTTCCGTACCTCATCATTTTCTTGGGGACCTGTATAGTATATGTGTGGTTTTTGCGGTCCTGTAGTAGCTTCCCTTGCGGTCTTTGTCTAGAGTAATTGGATCTGTTTCCTAGAGTAATTGGATCTGTTCCCTTTCTGTGTGCTGTACATTTACAAATAGCCACTTGTGTTGGTTTCTGTACATTTTCTAGAAGGGCCAGGATAAGATCTTTATGTGAGATTGGTTTACCTGTGGACGTAATCATACCCCTAATTTTCCATTGCTACACATAGTAGAAAAAGCGTATTGGCTGTCTGTATAAATATTTATTTTCTTCCCTTCCCCTAGACTACAGGCCCAGGATAGGGCAATAATTTCAGCTTGTTGTGTAGAGTAGGAACTGGGAAGGGGTCTGGCTTCAATGACCTGGTCATGCGTTACTATAGCATATGCCGTTTGATTTACCCCTTTATCGTCCTTTTTACAAGACCCATCAACACAAAAGGTAATGTCAGCATCTAGAAAGGGAACATCCATGAGAAACCACAATGAGGTGCTTTACCTTCGTAAATGCATCCTCTGCTTGCACATTCCACTGAATGGAATCTTTTTGCAGCCATTAGTGAACCATAGATGAGAACAGAAAGAGGCGCCACCTCCATAGCATAATTTGCTATCCATGCCCTACAGACATTTGCCATGCCAAGAAATGACATAATTTATTTTTGGTATGTGATTTGGGGACTTGAAGGATGGCCTCTTTTCGGATCTCATGCAAAAGTCTACCTTCTTGAGATAAAATGTAACCCAGGCATTTCACCTTTTCTTTCCACAGTTGTAATTAGTCTTTGCTGACCTTTTGACCTTGGTCTGCGAGGAAATGCATCAGAACCATGGTAATTTTACATACATTACTACCAGAATGTCATCCACATACAAGAGAATTTAACTCACACTGGGAGGTACAAACCGAGACAAATTATTGGACATTCTTTCTGAGAAGGTAGTTGGACTTTCACAATATCCCTGGGATAACCTAGTGTATGTGTACCTCTTTTTTTTCCCGTGTACATAAATGCAACCCAGAACTGACTGTCTTTGTGTAAGGGAATGGAAAAGAAGAATTACTGTTATCGATAACAGAAAATACCTTGTTCTCTGGGTAGAGCTCGTTCAGGAGGACATGCATGTCTGGGACCACCGGGGCCCTCGGTAATACGGCCCCATTGACTGCCTGTAAATCCTGCACGAGTCTCCACCCATCTTTCTCTCCCTTATGCCTCCTATACCTCTGAATCCCTCTGGATTTTAGTTTCTCATCTGTCAGTTGGACCCAGTTCGTGATAAGTTCTCCTAGCTCATGCCATGATACCTTGGGGTTCCAGGTGACCGAAACATGAGGTACAGTATCCTGCCTGTATATTTGCAGAATAGGCTATGGTAGGAGACAAGTAGCCACGCTATTTCCTTCCTTATCACAGTACAGACATTTTAAGAGAACTTCAGTGTTAGTGAGACTCATTAACTGTTTCTCATAGGACTTATCAGGCCCAGAGGTCTTTCTGTAGTACATGGTGCAATAGAGGTTTGCCTGGACCTTATACCTTTTCCTCATAGACTCTTCATCAATTATTTCTGCCAGGGTTTTGGGTATATTTAATCCCTCAGTTTGCAAATTCCAGGCTGTACCAGTATCAGGGCTCATTATCCACGGCTGTGATTTGTTTTTCACACAGCCGATGGGCTCTGAGACCTCCCTCCACTGGTACGAAAGAAATATCAATAGCGTGCAACATGTCTCTACCCAACAAATTAACAGGACATTTAGTCAAAATGACAATTTTACACTGAGCCTATTTACCTGTCTGTGGATCTTCCACAGTAAGGCCTTCAGACATGACCTCCTGGTGCATCAACCCATTTTGCAGATTTTACATATACTACACCTTTTTCTTTACCTTTTTCATATCCAGCGGCTGTATTAGGGTCCTACAAGCCCCAGTATCACAGTGAAATGTTAGCCATCTACCCTTCACAACCAAGATTATTTCTGACTTGACTTTAGCATGCAAACAAGTTTCAACAGTGCACACATCCAAAATTTCAGATTCTTTCTCATCATTTTCTTCTGTATCTCTCTCTCTGCAGACATACTAACATCTTCTAGTCATGCTTCTTCCTCTCTGTTTGACCTACATTCTTTTACCAAGTGACCTCTTTTACCTCACAGGAAACACTCCCTTCTCTTTTTTTTTTTTTTCTCATAGTCCTGAATGCGGGGCCTTGTTCAGGTGTTTCCCATCCTTCTGTTCTCTATCCTTGCTATAAGAGCATTTCTCCTGTTTTCTAGTGCTGCATCATCATGAGGCAACACAACTCCCTGATTGTTTAATCCACTCCAATCTCCCACTACATGATGCCAGTCGGGACCCAGGATCTGTCTGATATTCTGCTCTATTTCCCTCCCAATAAGATGATAGTTAGCAATCATTCCCATGATACCATCCCTGATTTGAGCTATGTTGACCTTGGGATGTGGTACCTCTTCAGTAGTTTTTTTTTAACATCCTCAGAGATCCAGGGGCGATATACCATCATAGTGTTGGGGACTACTATACCACCTACATTTTGTCCTGCCCTAGGGTTGGGAACTTCAATTAGTGGAAATTCTTCCTCTCCACATTCTGTTTGTTCCCCTGCTGAGGGGGATATCAATTGGTTCCCCAGGTCCCCGAAAAATTTTGTAACAGTTGCTGTAAAGGGGGTCCCTTGTGGACTCCTCTAGACAGCAAGAGTCATCTTGAGAGGGGGTTTAGCTGCAGCCATAAGAGGATCGGTTGCATCTGCGGGTGAGCCAGGTGACCACGGGGGAACAACAAACAGTGGAGAGTCAGGTTGCATTTGGTTTGTTACGTTTTGTTCAGTCAATACTTGCTGAACTAAACTTCAGAGGACAATCATATTATTGTCCTCCTCTTTGTTCAAAAACATAGTCTTTTTATGGTTTTCTGAATTTAACCTATGGTTAGCCTCCTCAAGCCATTTCTTTGCCTGGGGAAGGCCTAATTTCTTCTGTTTTCTTATTTTTGTGCCGGCATAATTTTTAAGCTTTCTACACAGTATTACACAATAATGCTTATTTAAAAATGCATCAAAATCATACTTTGTTTTCAAACATTTTAGGAAATGTCACATTCTCTTTGTCTAAACTACACATATACTTAACATCTTCATTCATACCAACAGATTTTCCATGGATCATACCTACTTTGTTTATCGTGCACACGGAGCTCTTTTTTTGTTAATGTCTTCTCACAATGACACAACACACGCACACAGTATCTTATCACTTGCAATCACTCACAGACTTTCTAGTCATGATATATCACTTCTAGATTACTGATCTTGTGTATTGCTAAAACACTGGTGTCTTAGAGAATTACAGAATTACGAGAAGACTGAATTCTCCCGACTGTTCTTTCATTGTTACTTAAAACTTCATTAACTTGTAGAGAGCATTTACAGAATTACAAGGAGACTGAATTCTCCCGACTGTTCTTTGATCCAAGGGTATTTATGTGCCTGCTCAGGATTAATACAACATATGAGGCTGGCATGAACACTGCGGTCCGCCAAATGTCCTCTGTTTGTTACCTGGAAATCTATCAGGCCACACCCTTGTATCAGGGGGGGTTCTTTATCTGGAAATATTTTTGATCCAAGGGTATTTATATGCCTGGAAAGCTATCAGGCCACACCCTTGTATCAACGGGGGGTTCTTTATCTAGAAGTATTTTTGATCCAAGGGTATTTATATGCCTAGAAATCTATAAGGCCACACCCTTGTATCAACGGGGGCTTCTTTAGGTTTTGATCTAGCAGTATTTATGTGTCCCCAAGGGATTTTCTGCAGTTTACAAGGCTGTCTGGATCTAAGATCCAATCGACAAATTTCCTTTATCTGCACCCGGATATTAGTATGGGACCATACCCCTATATCAAATGACAATTAACCAGAAGAAACAAACAAGAACACACAAGAGAGAACACCCGCAGTGCTCGACTGCCGCTAGGTCGCCCTGAGCGCGTCTTCCCAAAATGCGGGCTAGTCACTAGGTCTGCCCATCCAGGATGGCCACAGACGGATCTATACAGGGAATACGTGACCACTTATTTCCCCTCAACAAGAGTAAAGCAGATAGGACAGAAACAGATAAACATTCAATCAATCTCTGTATTGTATGTATATTTTCAAATCCCTTATTCATCAAATTCCTAATCAAGTCTAACACAAAAGGTTAATAATAAAATAAAAATAAAAATCTTACCTTGTCCCGAGAGCGGTCTCTTGTGCTGATCCGGTAAGTCGCTGCCCGGGAGGCACTAGTTCAGCGGACCGGCCTCTTTTTAACATCTAATTTAAGACGGAGGACTTACAGTTTTGCCGTATGGTCATCGGTCACTGTTGGCCAGTGCTTCTCGGGGGACTCCCTGCTCCTCGAAGGACCAAATTGTTAGGGAAATAATTCACCGTCTCAGACCGTCCTCGGGCATCAAGGTAATATTTATTGCATATGCAAGAGAAATGAATAGCATTACATCTTCATGCTGTCATCGTCATTTCTAAGGAAAATACTGTGGTACATGTCTTTTTTATAAGCTCTGGACACCCCCCTTTCCTGTTTTAAAACATGCCCAGTCTCATGTATTTTCAACTTTATTCTGGACGTAACAGGAAAGGTGGAAGTGTCTGTTACAGACTGTTATCTTCATCTAACAATGGTTACAGGATACTGACTTGAAAACTCCCCAAGTCAACACAAAAATACAGGATATATGCAAAACTGCACATCTAAGCATATTATATTGCTGAGTATATATATATTGCTGACTCCATATTATCTATAGTTTATTTCTAGGCCATGATAAACAAAATGGCGTCTTTCATAACTGACATTTAAAGTATAATTTCTCTAACAGCTGGGGACTCCTGGTGTGAGGGGGGCTCCGCTGGGGACTCTTGATGTGAGGGGGCTCCGCTGGGTACTCCTGATGTGAGGGGGCTCAGCTGGTGACTCCTGATGTGAGGGGGGCTCCGCTGGGGACTCCTGATGTGAGGGGGGCTCCACAGCAGACTCTTGATGTGAGGGGGACTCTGCTGGGGACTCCTGGTATGAGGGGGGCTTCACTGGGGACTCCTGATGTGAGGGGGCTCCGCTGAGAACTTCTGATGTGAGGGGGGGCTCCGCTGGGGACTCCTGATGTGAAAGGGGCTCCGCTGGGGACTCCTGATGTGAGCGGGGCTCCGCTGGGGACTCCTGGTGTGAGGGGGGCTCCGCTGGGGACTCCTGATGTGAGGGGGCTCCGCTGCAGACTCCTGATGTGAGGGGGGCTCCGCTGGGGACACCTGATGTGAGGGTGGGCTCCGCTGGGGACACCTGATGTGAGGGGGGCTCCGCTGGGGACTCCTGATGTGAGGGGGGCTGCGCCGGGGACTCCTGATGTGAGGGGGGCTCCGCTGGGGACTCCTGATGTGAGGAGGGCTCTGCTGGGGACACCTGATGTGAGGGGGCTCCGCTGGAGACACCTGATGTGAGGGGGGCTCCGCTGGGGACACCTGATGTAAAGGGGGGCTCCGCTGGGGACTCCTGGTGTGAGGGGGGCTCCGCTGGGGACTTCTGATGTGAGGGGGCTCTGCTGCAGACACCTGATGTGAGGGGGGGCTCCACTGGGGACTCCTGATGTGAGGGGGGCTCTGCTGGGGATTCCTGATGTGAGAGGGGCTCCACTGGGGACTCCTGATGTGAGGGGGGACTCCGCTGGGGACTCCTGATGTTAGGGGGGCTCCGCTGGGGACTTCTGGTGTGAGGGGGCTCTGCTGGGGACTCCTGGTGTGAGGGGGGCTCCGCTGGGGCCTCCTGATGTAAAGGGGTCTGCTGGGGACTTCTGGTATGAGGGGGTTCCGCTGGGGACTTCTGATATGAGAGGGGGCTCCGCTGAGGACTCCTGATGTGAGGTGGGCTCCGCTGGGGACTCCTAATGTGAAGGGGGGCTCCGCTGAGGACTGCTGATGTGAGGGGGGCTCTGCTGGGGACTCCTGGTGTGAGGGGGGCTCCGCTGGGGCCTCCTGATGTAAAGGGGTCTGCTGGGGACTTCTGGTATGAGGGGGTTCCGCTGGGGACTTCTGATATGAGAGGGGGCTCCGCTGAGGACTCCTGATGTGAGGTGGGCTCCGCTGGGGACTCCTAATGTGAAGGGGGGCTCCGCTGAGGACTGCTGATGTGAGGGGGGCTCTGCTGGGGACTCCTGATGTGAGGGGGCTCCACTGGGGACTCCTGATGTGAGGGGGGCTCTGCTGGGGACTCCTTATGTGAGGGGGGCTCCGCTGGGGACTCCTGATGTGAGGAGGGTCCGCTGAGGACTCCTGATGTGAGGGGGCTCCGCTGGGGACTCCTGATGTGAAGGGGAGCTCCGCTGAGGACTCCTGATGTGAGGGGGGCTCCATTGGGGACTCCTGATTTGAGGGGGCTCCGCTGGGGACTTCTGATGTGAGAAGGGGCTCCGCTGGGGACTTCTGGTGTGAATGGGGCTCCGCTAGGGACTCCTGAAGTGAGGGGGGCACCGCCGGGGACTTCTGGTGTGAAGGGGGCTCCGCTGGGGACTCCTGAAGTGAGGGGGGCTCTGCCGGGGACTCCTGATGTGAGGGGGCTCCGCTGGGGACTCCTGGTATGAGGGGGGCTCCACTGGGGACTCCTGATGTGAGGGGGGCTCCGCTGAGGACTCCTGATGTGAGGGGGCTCCGCTGGGGACTCCTGATGTGAAGGGGGGCTCCGCTGGGGACTCCTGATGTGAGGGGGGCTCCGCTGGGGACTCCTGGTGTGAGGGGGGCTCCGCTGGGGACTCCTGATGTGAGGGGGCTCCGCTGGGGACTCCTGATGTGAGGGGGCTCAGCTGGGGACTCCTGATGTGAGGGGGGCTCCGCTGGGGACTCCTGATGTGAGGGGGGCTCCGCTGCAGACTCTTGATGTGAGGGGGCTCTGCTGGGGACTCCTGGTATGAGGGGGGCTTTACTGGGGACTCCTGATGTGAGGGGGCTCCGCTGGGGACTCCTGATGTGAGGGGGCTCAGCTGGGGACTCCTGATGTGAGGGGGGCTCCGCTGGGGACTCCTGATGTGAGGGGGGCTCCGCTGCAGACTCTTGATGTGAGGGGGCTCCGCTGGGGACTCCTGGTATGAGGGGGGCTTCACTGGGGACTCCTGATGTGAGGGGGCTCCGCTGAGGACTCCTGATGTGAGGTGGGCTCCGCTGGGGACTCCTGATGTGAGGGTGGCTCCGCTGCAGACTCCAGATGTGAGGGGGGCTCCGCTGCAGACTCCTGATGCGAGGGGGGGCTCCGCTGGGGACTCCTGATGTGAGGGGGGCTCTGCTGGGGACACCTGATGTGAGGGGGGCTCCGCTGGAGACACCTGATGTGAGGGGGTTCCGCTGGGGACACCTGATGTAAAGGGGGGCTCCGCTGGGGACTCCTGGTGTGGGGGGCTCCGCTGGGGACTCCTGATGTGAGGGGGGCTCCGCTGCAGACACCTGATGTGAGGGGGGTTCCGCTGGGGACTCCTGATGTGAGGGGGGCTCTGCTGGGGATTCCTGATGTGAGGGGGGCTCTGCTGAGGACTCCTGATGTGAGGGGGGCCTCCGTTGGGGACACCTGATGTGAGGGGGGCTCCGCTGGGGACTCCTGATGTAAGGGGGCTCCGCAGGGGACTCTTGATGTGAGGGGGGCTGCGTCGGGTACTCCTGATGTGAGGGGGCTCCGCTGGGGACTCCTGATGTGAGGGGGGTTCTGCTGGGGATTCCTGATGTGAGGGGGGCTCTGCTGAGGACTCCTGATGTGAGGGGGGCTCCGCTGAGGACACCTGATGTGAGGAGGGCTCCGTTGGGGACACCTGATGTGAGGGGGGGCTCCGCTGGGGACTCCTGATGTAAGGGGGGCTCCGCTGGGGATTCCTGATGTGAGGGTGGCTCCGCTGGGGACTCCTGATGTTAGGGGGGCTCCGCTGGGGACATATGATCTGAGGGGGGCTCCACTGGGGACATCTGATGTAAGGGGGGCACAGCTGGGGACACCTGATGTAAGGGGGGGCTCCGCTGGGGACTCCTGATGTGAGGGGGGCTCCGTTGGGGAGTTATGGTGTGAAGGGGGCTCTACTGGGGACTCCTGAAGTGAGGGGGGCTCCGCTGGGGACTCCTGATGTGAGGGGGGCTCCGCTGGGGACTCCTGATGTGAGGGGGGGCTCCGCTGGGGACTCCTGGTATGAGGGGGGCTCCACTGGGGACTACTGATCTGAGTGGGGGCTCCGCTGAGGCCTCCTGATGTGAGGGGGGCTCCGCTGGGGACTCCTGATGTGAAGGGGGGCTCCTCTGAGGACTCCTGATATGAGGTGGGGCTCCGCTTGGGACTCCTGATGTGAAGGGGGGCTCTGCTGTTGACTCCTGATGTGAGGGGGGCTCTGCTGGGGACTAGTGGTTTGAGGGGGGCTCCGCTGGGGACTCCTGATGTGAGGGGGGCTCCGCTGGGGACTCCTGATGTGAGGTGGGCTCCGCTGGGGACTCCTGATGTGAGGGTGGCTCCGCTGCAGACTCCAGATGTGAGGGGGCTCCGCTGCAGACTCCTGATGTGAGGGGGGCTCCACTGGGGACACCTGATGTGAGGGGGGTCTCCGCTGGGGACACGTGATGTGAGGGGGGCTCCTGATTTGAGGAGGGCTGCGCCGGGGACTCCTGATGTGAGGGGGGCTCCGCTGGGGACTCCTGATGTGAGTGGGCTCCGCTGGGGACACCTGATATGAGGGGGGCTCCTCTGGAGACACCTGATGTGAGGGGGGCTCTGCTGGGGACACCTTATGTAAAGTGGGGCTCTTCTGGGGACTCCTAGTGTGAGGGGGCTCTGCTGAGGACTCCTGATGTGAGGGGGGCTCCGCTGGGGACATCTGATGTGAGGGTGGACTCCGTTGGGGACACCTAATGTGAGGGGGGGCTCCGCTGGGGACTCCTGATGTGAGGGGTCTCTGCTGGGGACTCTTGATGTGAAGGGGGCTCCGCTGGGGACTCCTGATGTGAGGGGGGCTCAGCTGGGGACTCCTGATGTGAGGGGGCTGCGCTGGGGACTCCTGATGTGAGGAAGGCTGTGCTGGGGACTCCTGATGTGAGGGGGGCTCCGCTGGGGACTCCTGATGTGAGGGGGTTCCGCTGGGGACACCTGATGTAAAGGGGGGCTCCGCTGGGGACTCCTGGTGTGGGGGGCTCCGCTGGGGACTCCTGATGTGAGGGGGGCTCCACTGCAGACACCTGATGTGAGGGGGGCTCCGCTGGGGACTCCTGATGTGAGGGGGGCTTCACTGGGGACTCCTGATGTGAGGGGGCTCCGCTGAGGACTCCTGATGTGAGGTGGGCTCCGCTGGGGACTCCTGATGTGAGGGTGGCTCCGCTGCAGACTCCAGATGTGAGGGGGGCTCCGCTGCAGACTCCTGATGCGAGGGGGGGCTCCGCTGGGGACTCCTGATGTGAGGGGGGCTCTGCTGGGGACACCTGATGTGAGGGGGGCTCCGCTGGAGACACCTGATGTGAGGGGGTTCCGCTGGGGACACCTGATGTAAAGGGGGGCTCCGCTGGGGACTCCTGGTGTGGGGGGCTCTGCTGGGGACTCCTGATGTGAGGGGGGCTCCGCTGCAGACACCTGATGTGAGGGGGGCTCCGCTGGGGACTCCTGATGTGAGGGGGGCTCTGCTGGGGATTCCTGATGTGAGGGGGGCTCTGCTGAGGACTCCTGATGTGAGGGGGGCCTCCGTTGGGGACACCTGATGTGAGGGGGGCTCCGCTGGGGACTCCTGATGTAAGGGGGCTCCGCAGGGGACTCTTGATGTGAGGGGGGCTGCGTTGGGTACTCCTGATGTGAGGGGGCTCCGCTGGGGACTCCTGATTTGAGGGGGGCTCTGCTGGGGATTCCTGATGTGAGGGGGGCTCTGCTGAGGACTCCTGATGTGAGGGGGGCTCCGCTGAGGACACCTGATGTGAGGAGGGCTCCGTTGGGGACACCTGATGTGAGGGGGGGCTCCGCTGGGGACTCCTGATGTAAGGGGGGCTCCGCTGGGGATTCCTGATGTGAGGGTGGCTCCGCTGGGGACTCCTGATGTTAGGGGGGCTCCGCTGGGGACATATGATCTGAGGGGGGCTCCACTGGGGACATCTGATGTAAGGGGGGCACAGCTGGGGACACCTGATGTAAGGGGGGGCTCCGCTGGGGACTCCTGATGTGAGGGGGGCTCCGTTGGGGAGTTATGGTGTGAAGGGGGCTCTACTGGGGACTCCTGAAGTGAGGGGGGCTCCGCTGGGGACTCCTGATGTGAGGGGGGCTCCGCTGGGGACTCCTGATGTGAGGGGGGGCTCCGCTGGGGACTCCTGGTATGAGGGGGGCTCCACTGGGGACTACTGATCTGAGTGGGGGCTCCGCTGAGGCCTCCTGATGTGAGGGGGGCTCCGCTGGGGACTCCTGATGTGAAGGGGGCTCCTCTGAGGACTCCTGATATGAGGTGGGGCTCCGCTTGGGACTCCTGATGTGAAGGGGGGCTCTGCTGTTGACTCCTGATGTGAGGGGGGCTCTGCTGGGGACTAGTGGTTTGAGGGGGGCTCCGCTGGGGACTCCTGATGTGAGGGGGGCTCCGCTGGGGACTCCTGATGTGAGGTGGGCTCCGCTGGGGACTCCTGATGTGAGGGTGGCTCCGCTGCAGACTCCAGATGTGAGGGGGCTCCGCTGCAGACTCCTGATGTGAGGGGGGCTCCACTGGGGACACCTGATGTGAGGGGGGTCTCCGCTGGGGACACGTGATGTGAGGGGGGCTCCTGATTTGAGGAGGGCTGCGCCGGGGACTCCTGATGTGAGGGGGGCTCCGCTGGGGACTCCTGATGTGAGTGGGCTCCGCTGGGGACACCTGATATGAGGGGGGCTCCTCTGGAGACACCTGATGTGAGGGGGGCTCTGCTGGGGACACCTTATGTAAAGTGGGGCTCTTCTGGGGACTCCTAGTGTGAGGGGGCTCTGCTGAGGACTCCTGATGTGAGGGGGGCTCCGCTGGGGACATCTGATGTGAGGGTGGACTCCGTTGGGGACACCTAATGTGAGGGGGGGCTCCGCTGGGGACTCCTGATGTGAGGGGTCTCTGCTGGGGACTCTTGATGTGAAGGGGGCTCCGCTGGGGACTCCTGATGTGAGGGGGGCTCAGCTGGGGACTCCTGATGTGAGGGGGCTGCGCTGGGGACTCCTGATGTGAGGAAGGCTGTGCTGGGGACTCCTAATGTGAGGGGGGCTCCGCTGGGGACTCCTGATGTGAGGGGGTTCCGCTGGGGACACCTGATGTAAAGGGGGGCTCCGCTGGGGACTCCTGGTGTGGGGGGCTCCGCTGGGGACTCCTGATGTGAGGGGGGCTCCACTGCAGACACCTGATGTGAGGGGGGCTCCGCTGGGGACTCCTGATGTGAGGGGGGCTCTGCTGGGGATTCCTGATGTGAGGGGGGCTCTGCTGAGGACTCCTGATGTGAGGGGGGCCTCCGTTGGGGACACCTGATGTGAGGGAGGCTCCGCTGGGGACTCCTGATGTGAGGGGGCTCCGCAGGGGACTCTTGATGTGAGGGGGGCTGCGTCGGGTACTCCTGATGTGAGGGGGCTCCGCTGGGGACTCCTGATGTGAGGGGGGCTCTGCTGGGGATTCCTGATGTGAGGGGGGCTCTGCTGAGGACTCCTGATGTGAGGGGGGCTCCGCTGAGGACACCTGATGTGAGGAGGGCTCCGTTGGGGACACCTGATGTGAGGGGGGCTCCGCTGGGGACTCCTGATGTAAGGGGGGCTCCGCTGGGGATTCCTGATGTGAGGGTGGCTCCGCTGGGGACTCCTGATGTTAGGGGGGCTCCGCTGGGGACATATGATCTGAGGGGGGCTCCACTGGGGACATCTGATGTAAGGGGGGCACAGCTGGGGACACCTGATGTAAGGGGGGCTCCGCTGGGGACTCCTGATGTGAGGGGGGCTCCGTTGGAGAGTTATGGTGTGAAGGGGGCTCTACTGGGGACTCCTGAAGTGAGGGGGGCTCCGCTGGGGACTCCTGATGTGAGGGGGGCTCCGCTGGGGACTCCTGGTATGAGGGGGGCTCCACTGGGGACTACTGATCTGAGTGGGGGCTCCGCTGAGGCCTCCTGATGTGAGGGGGGCTCCGCTGGGGACTCCTGATGTGAAGGGGGGCTCCTCTGAGGACTCCTGATATGAGGTGGGGCTCCGCTTGGGACTCCTGATGTGAAGGGGGGCTCTGCTGTTGACTCCTGATGTGAGGGGGGCTCCGCTGGGGACTAGTGGTTTGAGGGGGGCTCCGCTGGGGACTCCTGATGTGAGGTGGGCTCCGCTGGGGACTCCTGATGTGAGGGTGGCTCCGCTGCAGACTCCAGATGTGAGGGGGGCTCCGCTGCAGACTCCTGATGTGAGGGGGGCTCCACTGGGGACACCTGATGTGAGGGGGGTCTCCGCTGGGGACACGTGATGTGAGGGGGGCTCCTGATTTGAGGAGGGCTGCGCCGGGGACTCCGCTGGGGACTCCTGATGTGAGTGGGCTCCGCTGGGGACACCTGATATGAGGGGGGCTCCTCTGGAGACACCTGATGTGAGGGGGGCTCTGCTGGGGACACCTTATGTAAAGTGGGGCTCTTCTGGGGACTCCTAGTGTGAGGGGGCTCTGCTGAGGACTCCTGATGTGAGGGGGGCTCCGCTGGGGACATCTGATGTGAGGGTGGACTCCGTTGTGGACACCTAATGTGAGGGGGGCTCCGCTGGGGACTCCTGATGTGAGGGGTCTCTGCTGGGGACTCTTGATGTGAAGGGGGCTCCGCTGGGGACTCCTGATGTGAGGGGGGCTCAGCTGGGGACTCCTGATGTGAGGGGGCTGCGCTGGGGACTCCTGATGTGAGGAAGGTTGTGCTGGGGACTCCTGATGTGAGGGGGGCTCCGCTGGGGACTCCTGATGTGAGGCGGGGGCTCCGCTGGGGACACCTGATATGAGGGGGGCTCTGCTGGGGACACCTGATGTAAAGGGGGCTCCGCTGGGGACTCCTGGTGTGAGGGGGCTCCGCTGAGGACTCCTGATGTGAGGGGGCTCCGCTGGGGACACCTGATGTGAGGAGGGCTCCGTTGGGGACACCTGATGTGAGGGGGGGCTCCGCTGGGTACTCCTGATGTGAGGGGGGCTTCGCTGGGGACTCCTGATGTGAGGGGGGCTCCGCTGGGGACATTTGATCTGAGGGGGGGCTCCGCTGGGGACATCTGATGTAAGGGGGGCACCTCTGGGGACACCTGATGTAAGGGGGGGCTCCGCTGTTGACTCCTGATGTAAGGGGGGCTCCGCTGGGGACATCTGATGTAAGGGGGGCTTCCCTATGGACATCTGATGTAAGGGGGGCTCCGCTGGGGGCACCTGATGTAAGGGGGGCTCCGCGGGGGACATCTGATTTAAGGGAGGCACCGCTGGGGACACCTGATGTAAGGGGGGCTTCGCTGGGGACATCTGATGTAAGGGGGGGCTCCACTGGGGGCACCTGATGTAAGGGGGGGCTTTGCTGGGGACATCTGATGCAAGGACGGATGGCTGGTGGCAGGCTATGTGGCAGGTGACACGCTCAGGGATCCCACTGATTCGGCATTATGGTGAGTTGAATGATTTAATTTTATATTACAATGTAATAATATAAATAATGCACTTCAATCATCCTGACACCATAACAACCATGGTGCCTGGATGATTGAAGTGCTAACACCAGGTGTTTGGAGTATCTTTATCTGCTGATTGTTAAACTTTCTAGAATACACATATTTCCATTGTTGTGTAGGATCTGGGGCTGCTGTCCCTCCATCCCTCTCTCCCCCTTTGCCTCTCCATCCCTCATTCATCTCAGACTCTAACCACACCCCCTTTGAGCCATGCCCATTTAAGACATGCCCACTATTTTGCATAAACCACGCCCTTTCTTCGCCGCGGCACACATTTTTACTTTTCCCCTATGCCACGCCCACAAATGCATGCCCCGCCCCTACTTATAACAAGACTCCACCTACAGCCAAAAAAGTGTCCCTGTTAAGTGCAGTTTTCAACTTAACTGCTTCTAGTTTATATTGCTTTGCCAAATTTAGCTATCAAAGAAATAAGACACAGAATATAGATTTCTGTATATCAGATCCGAGCCTTAAAGGTCCCGTACTATCAACTGAACCTGTCGGCTCTTTATTGGGGCTTTTTATAAGGCTTGGTTACACAAGCATCAGTTTGAGCAAATCTCCATATAAGGTAACAAGCAGTATAATTTCAACATACATGACGCTGGACACATCTGGAAAGACTTAAGCTACGTCTTACAACTGACACGCACACATTATGTAGAAAAATGAAAAACAACTTAAGTAGAACTCCAACCTATTATTTCCAACCTTATCAATTTCCCCCTTTGACATCATCCCCTCCACGATTCTGGGTCCTTGCAAACAAGTGAACAGCCGATACTTCAAAGAGTGCTATCCCTGACCGCGGGTTGTCAGAGGAGGATAAGTCTTCTTTATTTACCCTCATCCCTCAAATCCATACCAGCATCTTATAAGCAAAGAGAATAGAAAAGGGGTGATGTCAAGTTACCCTTTTTGTCATTGGAGTTCCTAATACCTTTCTCTTTCCATTCTATCTGTTCATACCTTAATCTTCCTATATAATCAACAGTTTATCACAGTAAGCAGTACAAAAACTAAAATTAGATTAAGTATCGGATTGAGCATCCAATTAAAAATTGCCGTAGCAGTGGGTGATCATCCAGCAAATACATCATACCAATGATGTGTTGTTTCATCTCTTATTTGTGAGGATAAATGTATTAATTTCCCTTTATCTATAACCGCAGATATTAGATTATTTTGAAGGGTATGTTCTTGTGTCTCTATGTGTTTTCTAAGTATTTCTGACTCATTTAAGATTTGCCGTAAGAGCTCTAATGATATTATAAAAGGAGTAGTATCAGTAAGATTATCTACCGTCCATTCTAGATTAAATATTCTATGTGCATCTGGTTCAAAAAGGAAAGTGTCATTTTGTCATTTAAGCATTTTAACATTCTTTACACATCCTGAAAAAGGGGCCATTTTATTTAAACTTTCCATAGTTTCCTGATCATTTGTGACTAAACAAATATGTTGTGGTCCTATCTCCATAAATCTGTTTCCTACACCTGCTGGTAATCTCTGAAACTTACATATGTTAGATTGATGTTTCAATAAGCAAAGTTCATAGACTGGAGAACTTCTTCCACAGACTATTCCCTTATTAATTTTAACACATAAACTTAGATCATGAGTCATGTTTTGTGTATCTACATAGTGTCCATAAATCTCAGAATACCAAAATTCAGGTAGATCCCTTCCTATCAGGAGTGGCATCACTATTAACTTACACATTACCTGGACCTCCTCCACTTTGTATACATCAAACCTTCCAGCACACCATCTTTCCTCACATTCAACTTCTTTTCCTGGTACTTCAAACCATGTACTTTCTAAATTTAAACCCTTGAAATAGTTCATCCAAGTGCGATTTGAATGTGATAAGATAGTGTAGAAAAAGCACATTGAGTAATGTTTATAAACTCCTGATTTTCTTTCCACAACTCCAGACTAGCTAGTGCTGTGTGATTAACCATAATATTGAGATATTTAGTTAATTGTACCTAGCTAATTTGTGTTTCGAATGTTGTAGGTAACCATTTGCTTGTAATTATTAAACTATCAGCTATGTGACTTCCTGCACATTTCCACTTATTTTGTATCATTTCCATCTGTATCCCATTCATTATTCCCATTCCAGTTCCTGCAGCTCCCAGAACTGTATCATACCATTCTCGGCGATACCATTATTCTGGTAGCTGGGGAAAAGTTACATTAAATTTGATTTTTGTTTTCTGTTGTGATACCGAAACATTTATGCAAGATCTAGGAATAGGAGTTAATAGAGAAGATTCGAAGATGGTGGGTAGAGCGTCCTCTATTTTTATATTGAAACCATAATGTTGCCATTGTATATATATCCTCCTGTTGTGCTTCCCATTTCCTTACTAGTACAAAATACCATTCGTAGTAATGATATTGTGTTATACTCTTATCCTGATTTACCCATCTAAGATCAGTACTATTTTCATGAACTGTTACATTGATACCCGGAGTCCATGTATAAACAAACATTTGAAAACATTCAAGCACTATTATCATAGAAGAATCTTCATTCTGTTTCTCTCGGTTCAAGACTCTTTTTGCAGTGTGATGCGTGGATCCAGGCTGCTTTTCCTTCCAATTTCACTGAAGTGGCTGTAGTCAAAAGCACTTGATAAGGACCTTCAAACCTGGGTTCCAATGTCTTTCTGGTGTGTTTCTTAACATATACATAATCTCCTGGTAGCAGTGTATGTGTACCTGCTATTGAGTTAGGGTCTGGAAGAGAAGAATACACACTTTTGTGGATCTTAGTTAGACGTTGTTGTAATTGTATCACATATGCAGTCAAACTATCACATTGCAATTGCATACTCTGTAGAAAGTATAGACCTAATCTAGGTGCATTCCCAAAAAGTATTTCATATGGGTTTGTTTGACTCTTGCATAGCTTTTTGTATTTTCAACTTTATTGTCCCATTTACTCTTTCCACTGATCCTGAACTCTGTGGATGATAAGGGGTGTGGAAACTTTGTTGAACCCCTAACATGGTCATCACATTCTGCATGATTTCTCCTGTAAAGTGTATCCCCCTATCTGATTCTATTGTTTCAGGAAGACCAAACCTAGGTATTAACTCAGTAATCAGTTTCTTGGCTGTGACTTTTGCTGTAGCTTATTTTACTGGATAACTTTCAGGCCAACCCGAGAATAAATCGATACACACGAGGACAAATTCAAAGGGGCCGCTCTTAGGCATTTGTATGTAGTCAATTTGCAGTCTCTGGAAGGGGTATTGGGCCCGAACCTGGTGTTTCCGTGGGGTTTTTACTCTCTATCCTGGGTTATTCAGGAGACAGATTTGGCAGGCTGCACAGTAGTTTCTTGCAGTACTACTGAATCCAGGGGCGAGCCATCCTTGGTTCACAATCCTATACATGGAATTGGAACTGACGTGTGTGGGTAGGTGAACTGCTGCTGCCATTGCTGGATACAGAGAGGCAGGCAGGCATACTTTGCCTCCTTCCCTCCATACATTGTCAAGGTCTGGTGCTGCTCCCATCCTGACCCACTTATCTTTCTCGCTCTCCCCTACTTGCTCCTGTAATTTACTCAGCTGCTGCCATGTTGGTTCTGGGATACTCACCTCTACCGCTGCTAAGGTCTCAGGGCTTCCTTCCCCTAGAGCTGCCTGTTTTGCAGTCAAATCTGCAAATGCATTTCCTTTTGCCTCAATTGTTTTTGCGCTCGTGTGTGCCACTATCTTCATGATTGCCACTCGTTTAACCTTTTAAAGATTGTTCAGAACTCTCTTAATCCCTTCTCCATGTTTTACAGGTGTACCTGCTGCTGTCAGATAACCTCTAACCTTCCATATATGGCCATAATCGTGCGCTACGCCATAAACGTAGGCAGAGTCAGTGTAAATATTCCCTTCTCGTCCTTTTAAGTATCCTAGGGCTTGTTCTAAAGCTTTTAATTCTGCTTCTTGTGCTGACATGTGGGCTGGTAAGGCCTGTGCTTCAATCACCTGTGTATCAGTCACTACGGCATACCCTGTGTGATATTTACCCTTGTCATCAGCAAACCTACTACCATCTATGTACAAAGTGTGCTCAGCATTTAAGATTGGTGTATCTGTAACATGTACCTTTAAGAAAAAAAAAAAAATGTACTCTGTCTTAATTATCACCAGATGTTCCTTCTAACTAGAATGACTCTATTGTAGGGATGTTTAACCCTTTCAACTCTGAAAATACACTATATATGAATGTAAAAAATGATGTGTAAAAAATATCTCATCTTGATATAATAAACATGTCCTGTCACATAAAAATGATATATAAAAACTGCAACATATCTGATGGATAAATTATTTCATCAGTAGTCAAAAAAACTAAAAAGTCCATTGTTTTTAGAATGTCCTCTCTTATCAGAGGTTCTCGAGAATTTTTTTTTTTCTTCCTCTTCTTCTTCCTTATTAGCACTATTATTCCCCCTTGCCAAATCTGGTGACTGAAGAGGCAAAAAGGTAGCCAAATTTAAAGTTGTACAGCGCTGAAAAGTAACATTTGGAGGTAAAAGTAAAGTACACTGTAACCTCAGTTGCCTAGCCATTGAAATGTGTTTGGGCTGTACCTGAGACAAGATTGCATGTATCTCATGTGTGGTGTGCACTACAACTGGATTGTCTAGAACAATTTCTGATGACTTATCTAGGATTATCGACACCGCTGCTACCGCCTGTACACAAGACGGTGAACCTCTGGACACTGGATCTAATGCTGCTGAAAATTAAGCAACGGATCTTTGTTTTACATGTGCCTGTGTCAAAACACCTGTGGCGTGTCCAGTGATTTCAGCAATGTACAAATAAAATATCTTGGTGTAATCTGGAATACCAATAGCCAGGGCAGAAATCAACAACCTTTTCAAAGTGACAAACGACTCATAAGCTACTTCTGTAAGCATATACGGTACAATTTTCAAACAATCGTATAATGGCTGCATCAAAACGCTAGCATGTGGTATCCATTGTCTACAATATGACACAATACCTAAAAACATACGCAATTGTTTGAAATTCCGTGGGGGTAACATTCCCTTTATCACTTGAACCCTCTCCTCAGTGAGATGTCTCGTACCCTGTGATATACAATGTCCCAAAAAGATAACCTTTTTCTGACACACTTGCAACTTTTTCTTATTAACCTTGCAACCTTTTTCTGCCAAAAATCGCAACAAATTAAGGGTGGTATGCAGGCTTTCAGTCTTTCACTTATCTGTGGAATTAATCCTTCCATAAACTGTCTATTGAAGGCTCAGATCGTGACTGGCAGAGCCAAATCCAATCCCTCATCTGCCATCATACTTTCCATAGATAAGTAAAATTCTGATACAGTCTGTCCTGGCATTTGTTTCATGAGTGATATTGACCCTCTCTCCTGTTGTTTTGCCTGAGAGAAAGCTTCTAATCTAGCAATAAAAGGGGCCCTTGAGTCTATGTGTCTGACCTCCTGTCTCTAAATTGCCATCCCCCCTCAGCTCGGTCTGTAGGTCGGTCATAAACTAGTTAAACAGGGTCAGAGTCATTTTATGTCTGCATAAATCCTCCCCATCCTGCCAGGTTGCTTCATGTGTATTCATTAACTGTGTCACAAATCTACAGAAAGCAGCTGGCTTTGCTATACAAAACCCATCCTCTACCCTCAATTTCAGGATATATCTTGTGTAGTTTACGTACTATGTCAGTATATGGGGGTGGGATGGCTGAACTAAGATTATTTAAAATTTCAACATTTTTTTTTTTTTTTTTTATTCTTCTGTCTTTCATATCCCAACCATCACAATCTGAATTATATTTCCACCCCTCTTCTTTTGCTCTATTTGAGACCTTAATTAAGCATTGAATCTGACGCATCCATTGCTTCTCTAACACCTCTCCTTGTCTGTCCCTTTTTATTTCACTCCATACATCCAGGTCTAAGCCCGCTGCTCCTTTCACCTTAAATTTACGAAGGACATCCTTTAAGTCCTATGCTTCATCTTTCCCATAGATGTTCTTAATTATCTGTGGTACCGTATAATGCACCACAATTCCCTGACGGGGTTTCATGTTCTGCTGGCCCATTCTGACAGTCCGTGCCTAGGTAGCGTGTGGGACACTTAGTGTACAGTACTAAATACTAAAAAAGCTACACTAGTTCCTCGTTGCCTTCCTCCTAGGGTGCCAGAATACTAAAAACCTCTCCGGATGAGATTTCTGAAATCGAATTACTTTATATGCTAGCCAACTCACAAATATTATGACCAGACTGACAGCTACACATATACAAGCATTCCTTTAAGTGACCAGGTATCCGACTAGATCTCCGGGCTTATGGAGACCTCATTCCCCCTGTATCTGGGAATCCCTCTCATACACTCTTATCCCTGCTTTATGGAGCAGACAGGGCTTATACTTTCAACCCGTCTATGGTTTATGAATTAAATTGAATATCAAACTTAAGCGGCAGACCCCCAAAGTCCTCTTGCGAGGTTAAGGACGCATTCTACTGCTCATTGGGATGATATTCTTTCAATTCATACCAACCTAGGCAAGGCTCATTCACTTTCTCAACAAGACAGACAAACAACAAACAACAATTAATTCCAGCAATATAAACCACAATATGCAGTAATTCTAGACTCACCACTACAGAGGCTGGTGTTTTAAAACCAGGAGAACCGTAACTGACAGAACGGATAGGCACAAATCAGGGGAGCACAGAATATAAGAAAAATAAAGCTTTTTCTTACCTGCGCAGGTTTTCAATCTGTGGTTCCCGGAATGCCTGACCTTTTGTTCCGTCAGTCCAATTCATCCACCTCTTGAAGTGTCATCGGTGTGTCCCTACTTCCGGGCGCCAGAAATGTTAAGTGCAGTTTTCAACTTAACTGCTTCTAGTTTATATTGCTTTGCCAAATTTAGCTATCAAAGAAATAAGACACAGAATATAGATTTCTGTATATCAGATCCGAGCCTTAAAGGTCCCGTACTATCAACTGAACCTGTCGGCTCTTTATTGGGGCTTTTTATAAGGCTTGGTTACACAAGCATCAGTTTGAGCAAATCTCCATATAAGGTAACAAGCAGTATAATTTCAACATACATGACGCTGGACACATCTGGAAAGACTTAAGCTACGTCTTACAACTGACACGCACACATTATGTAGAAAAATGAAAAACAACTTAAGTAGAACTCCAACCTATTATTTCCAACCTTATCAGTCCCTAAAATTTTTTTTACAATGTTGGCAACTATGCAATCAGATGGTTTCCATGGGCGTCAGGATCTCCCTGGGGCTAGTAGTTCTCCTCCTGAGTGTATACAATGGAGAGGGGAGGGGCCTCTGACCCAACCAGGTATCAGTTTCACTCTTCAGTGTACAAGTGAGTCGCTCTGCTGGTACACTCTTGCTGATACATATCCCAGGTCAGAGGCCCCTCCCCTCTCCACTGTATACACTCGGGAGGAGAACTACTAGCCCCAGGGATATCCCGCTGCCCGTGGAAACCATAGAGCTGCTGATCACTGAAGGGATATTTAGCTTAACCACATCCATTTTATAATTTAGTTTCCATTTTGTGTTTTTCCCTGTACTCTATTTCACATATTACTAGGAGTGTAATGTAATCTAGTTTCGTTTCTCACATCCCTGTTATCTTTTGTGTTTCGTTTCCTGTAAAGCATGTGATATCTTAAAAATAATTAGTTTCACTTTTGTCTGTTAGAGAAATTTGGTTGTACGCAAAGCACACAGCCAAATCTCCTATTTCTAATCATAATAGCAATTTCGTCTAATGAAATAAATGCAATGCATCTCACCTTTTGATCGTATCCATCCTCTGGTGTGTGCCCCATTCATCCAATAAGACAAAACACATGGTTCTTACATTCCCATCTCAGCAAGACTGCCTTTTCAGCTCTGTCTGCCTCCTTTATTCAAAAGACCACAAAAGCAATCACAAACAGGAAGCCCTGGCCCCAACAGCCAATCGTTTCCTTCACAGGGTGTGACCTCACAGGATGTAAGTGACCATATAAGGATTTAACAACAGAGTACAAAACAACCAATGAACAATGACTACAGGACATGATACAATATACTAAATGACGATGACTAAAGTTCCTCGTGCATGGATGAGAGATTATCTGCAGGTATACGTCATGTCACCCCAAACATGTTGATCAGGCATACCAGGGGCGACAAGAGCAAAACACCTCTAAACCGATAATGTCTTTGCAGAGCGAACGCATCCCCACCAGACGATCGTTCTGTGCATTGCACAGGGGCCCTTTGCTGGCGGACATGTCCTCTCTCCGCAAACACCTCCCTCCAAACACCAGGAAGTTTTCCACTACCCAACAGGTCTCAGCCAGCGTCGGACTGCTCCAGTCAGCTCTTTAGAGCGGGCTCTGGTTGATCAGACACTGGGAGATTTATGACAACACATTAATATAACATTTCCACAACATGTCATAAATTGTTTCTGTATTTTATTGGATAATTTGTATGACGTGGTCAAGGGGCGGTAGTTTCTGAAAGCCCCCTTTAAAAATTCACACCAAAGAATAAAGATTAGATTTGCTCGGCGAGACTTTGCAGTTTTTTATCATTGTCTCAATGGGCTAATCTCACAGGCCTGTGGGAATTGTAAGGTACACCTTATGCAGACTTATCGAGGGTCTAATAAATATCCCTAGACAACTTACATCTCCCTACAGTTTTTGGCGGCTCGTCCAAAATTGATCATAATACGTCCGGTGAGTTGATTGATATTTATTTGTCTCTTGCCGTGATTTATTTAGAGATCGATTCCTTTTAAGGGACCTGTAATTAGTTTTTTAGACCTCGATAGATAAGCCCTGGGTGGGCTTTAAGAAACTGTTCTGAGAAACAGTAAGATAAGCCCTGGGTGGGCAGAAAATTGCTCTGAGAAGCAATAAAAAAACCCTGGGTGGGTTTTAAGGACTTTAAGGAGAAGTCTATAGAATAAGACTGCAGCCATTGTTTTGGGTAAACAGTGTGATAAGCTCCGGTAGAGCTTAATGAGTTATACAGTACTGTAATTATAAGAAAAAGTCTGATAAGGTGTGCTGGACAAAACCCGATCTTTCTGCTTTATCTTTCTGTTGCGTAGCTAGCTGTTGTAAGATAATTTGTAATCTGTGTAATGTTTGTCTGTGTGGAATTTGTCGGTTGTCATAAGGTAAGATGACACCTTTTCCACTGCACTGTTTATTTTTAATGATTTATATATGAATGCTTTGACCCTAACGTTTAAGATTGAACCTCTACCGTACTGTAGTTTGCAGAATGATTCTGGCATTGTTTCAGTGAGTAAAAATATTTTCTTTTCCTTGCAGTAATCAGACGTTCAGTGTCATTTTAGAGAAAGAACTAAAAAGAGAACTAAAATATTGGGTGGTCTGACAGAACTGTCTTATACCGGAATTATTGTTTTAAGGTTTATTGGTGTTTAGTTTCTGCTGATTTATCTGTATAGAGTTGAATAAGAATTTTAGAGTTTATAAGGAACCCTGGATTGGTGAGTATCCAGGTTAATTTCTTCTTATGTACTAACAAATGTTTCTAAAGTGTTTTGATTGTATTATTGGTTTGTTATTCTGTTATACTGGTCCTCGGACAACGGACATATCTTGTAGCCAGTGTCCCAGGAGGTTATTCTAAACTAGGTAAGGGACCCTTATTTAGAGAAGGTAAACCAAGGGTTCAAGTTTTAAGGTTTAATTTATATAACAAATTTGTGTTTTAAGAAGGGTTGACAGTGAAGGGAGTCATGTCACTTATTCAAAGAGCAGGGGAGACTTATCAAGTCTGTCCCAGGTCTTTGAAGTATTGTGACATTAAGGGACGTTTTTACCAATTAAAATATGGGTAGAGCGTTAATAACACTTTATTAAGGTAATACATAAATTGGTGAGGCTAACTTTTAATTAAACCATGTTATTTGAATAATTCTTTTTGCTACTGACATTTTTTGCGAAGGGAAAGTCAGGTGCAAAATTTGGACATTTGGCTTTTTGCCAACAGGGTTCAAGTGCTATTATCTCACTAACTGTAATAGATAGTGGGGAATTGTTTGCGGCATTAGTGCCACTGCAATTGAGGACACTGTTTAAACCTGTTGGCACTCTGCCAAAAATTTGAAATGTAAATAAAAATTGTTTGGTTATAAACATAGCTGTGTGAAGTTGGCACCCCATGTTTGTAAAACGTGAATAAAAATATACCATTCGTTTGTGCCGCGTTTGTGCTGATTTGTGCCGCAAAAATGAGCGTTTGTGCCGGTTCGGTTTCTGAGATATTAAACATTCAATTTAATGCAAGCCCCGCCCACTTTGCACCCCATGTCCCTGAATTTTAAAAACAAACGCGCCATTCGTTTGTGCCACGTTTGTGCTGGTTTGTGCCGCAAAAATAAACGTTTGTGCCGCTTTGGTTGCGGAGATATTGTGCGTTATAGTTGCTGTAACCCCGCCCATTTTGCACCCCATGTTCCTGAATTTTAAAAACAAACGCGCCATTCGTTTGTGCCGCGTTTGTGCTGGTTTGTGCCGCAAAAATAAACGTTTGTGCCGCTTTGGTTGCGGAGATATTGTGCGTTATAGTTGCTGTAACCCCGCCCATTTTGCACCCCATGTTCCTGAATTTTAAAAACAAACGCGCCATTCGTTTGTGCCGCGTTTGTGCTGGTTTGTGCCGCAAAAATAAACGTTTGTGCCGCTTTGGTTGCGGAGATATTGTGCGTTATAGTTGCTGTAACCCCGCCCATTTTGCACCCCATGTTCCTGAATTTTAAAAACAAACGCGCCATTCGTTTGTGCCGCGTTTGTGCTGGTTTGTGCCGCAAAAATAAATGTTTGTGCCGCTTTGGTTGCGGAGATATTGTGCGTTATAGTTGCTGTAACCCCGCCCATTTTGCACCCCATGTTCCTGAATTTTAAAAACAAACGCGCCATTCGTTTGTGCCGCGTTTGTGCTGGTTTGTGCCGCAAAAATAAATGTTTGTGCCGCTTTGGTTGCGGAGATATTGTGCGTTATAGTTGCTGTAACCCCGCCCATTTTGCACCCCATGTTCCTGAATTTTAAAAACAAACGTGCCATTTGTTTGTGCCGCGTTTGTGCTGGTTTGTGCCGCAAAAATAAACGTTTGTGCCGCTTTGGTTGCGGAGATATTGTGCGTTATAGTTGCTGTAACCCCGCCCATTTTGCACCCCATGTTCCTGAATTTTAAAAACAAATGCACCATTCGTTTGTGCCGCGTTTGTGCTGGTTTGTGCCGCAAAAATAAACGTTTGTGCCGCTTTGGTTGCGGAGATATTGTGCGTTATAGTTGCTGTAACCCCGCCCACTTTGCACCCCATGTTTCTGAATTTTAAAAACAAACGTGCCATTCATTTGTGCCGCGTTTGTGCTGGTTTGTGCCGCAAAAATAAACGTTTGTGCCGCTTTGGTTGCGGAGATATTGTGCGTTATAGTTGCTGTAACCCCGCCCATTTTGCACCCCATGTTCCTGAATTTTAAAAACAAACGCGCCATTTGTTTGTGCTGTGTTTGTGCTGGTTTGTGCCGCAAAAATAAATGTTTGTTCCGCTTTGGTTGCGGAGATATTGTGCGTTATAGCTGCTGTAACCCCGCCCATTTTGCACCCCATGTTCTTGAATTTTAAAAACAAACGTGCCATTCGTTTGTGCCGCGTTTGTGCTGGTTTGTGCCGCAAAAATAAACGTTTGTGCCGCTTTGGTTGCGGAGATATTGTGCGTTATAGTTGCTGTAACCCCGCCCATTTTGCACCCCATGTTCCTGAATTTTAAAAACAAACGCGCCATTCGTTTGTGCCGCGTTTGTGCTGGTTTGTGCCGCAAAAATAAACGTTTGTGCCGCTTTGGTTGCGGAGATATTGTGCGTTATAGTTGCTTTAACTCCGCCCATTTTGCACCCCATGTTCCTGAATTTTAAAAACAAACGCGCCATTCGTTTGTGCCACGTTTGTGCTGGTTTGTGCCGCAAAAATAAACGTTTGTGCCGCTTTGGTTGCTGAGATATTGTGCGTTATAGTTGCAGCAACCCCGCCCACATTGCACCCCATGTTCCTGAATTTTAAAAACAAACGCGCCATTTGTTTGTGCCGGGTTTGTGCTGGTTTGTGCCGCAAAAATAAACATTTGTGCAGCTTTGGTTGCGGAGATATTGTGCGTTATATGTTGTCAAACCACATTGACTTTACACCTTGTTATTAAAGCTTACATACAGAACCTAAACTCAGATTGGGTTTCCTTAATGTAAAGCTCCTCCCACTGTACTGGCACTGCACTTCATATTGTACCCTGAAAAAGGCACCTCTGCCGGGTTAGCCCCCCCCCCCCATATCAAAATTTTTGAAAAAATCTTATGCAGTTTGTTAGATCTTTGTTAGATCAGGTTAGATCAACCGTTGTCTGCGTTAGATCTCACACAGAAGAAGCGATATTAACAGTTATTTGCTGGGGGGGGGCTAACCCGTCATCAGCCCCCCCTTATCAAAAAATTGACCAAACAGTTAGCTATTTTGGAAGCAATTTGTTAGATCCGGTATGATCAAGTGTTTTTAACGTTAGATCTCACATTATTAGAGACGTATTAAGTGATTAATGAGGGGGGCTGGCCCCCCCTTATCAAATTTTCGGGCCAAAAATCATTCGGGCTAATAGATATTCGTTAGATCCGGTAAGATCAAGAGGTTTTAACGTAAGATCTCACATCATTTCAGAGATTTCATATTCTTTGCCAATAACAACATCCAAGTTAGTAGATAATTGTTAGATGAAGTTATTATTGCATTAAACCTAGCATGCACATGGCAGAAATCAGTAATAATCGCAATGTAAGTAGGGATAAAAGCTTGTTGCAGTTTGATCAGTGAGATGTTTTATTTAATCTATGATAAATACATAACAGTTCGTTATTTTATATGAGAAGTTAGGCCCCCGTGGCAGTAGCTTAAAATTAATAAATTTTGGCATCGCTGCTCTAAATTGTGGGCACAACTGGAACAGGCCCAGACTGACATTCTGCTGCCAGGGGCTCTGTGGTGCTATGACCAACTACCACCTGTGCTGAAGTTACACCCCATATTGGGTACGACACTCCGCATATGCTCCCAGGTCAGCACACAGAACCGGCTTTCTTCCCTGATTCCCCATTGCTCCCTATCATAGAAAAACCGTGGTTCCTCCCTGGTCTGGAACCGCAAATGTTTCGGACCCTAAGCCAAACAGGTAGGGTCCAGGCATCCCACTTCCTAACGGGAGGCCAATGGCCTTCCACAGTAGTGCTAATAAGCCCTTCAAACTTTCCTTGTGGACAGCGCTACAATTACAACACTTTCTCAATACTTTGCCTAATTCACAGGGATTTAATCGTCCCCTGACGTCCTTTGAAGCATACTGTTCCAAAGAGGGTTCCCTTCCACAGGCTCTATCCAAAACATACGCCCTCTTGAACTGTCCGGCTGAACAATCACACTTACCGTTCTTGAACAAATGGGAAAGTAAGCTGGGGCGTACATTAACATCTGCTCAGATACAACATGTCCTCAGATTTTCGTTGAAATCATCGGTTTGTACAAAAATTAAAGAGACCAACTATAAACTGTTAACAAGGTGGTACCTCACCCTGCAACTACTGACCAATGTTGGAGATGCCAGGGGGATGGAGGAACACGACTTCACATATTTTGGTCGTGCCCTAAATTGATCCACTTCTGGGAGACAGATAAACCACGCAAAAATTTACGGAATACAAGGTTCCTGGTGATCCAGCTTTTTCCTGCTACATGTCTCCTCCATCTGAGCCAAACTCTATAAAAACTCCATTCCAAATGAGATGGAAGATCGAGTACTCACTGCACAACACCAACAGGAAAAATACTCTAACACTTGGGGACTATGGAACCAGATTGTCGTCTCCGCAGAGGGTACTGCCCTTCTTGGGACTTAATGTCACAGAAAAGTTCCGGAGCCCATTCATCATAGTTATCCTGAACCAACGCCATTTCACCCCCCCCCCCCCAGCCTTACCTCCCCCCCCCTTCTATCCTTTTACCTTTTCCATCCTTTTTTCCTTACCTTCTTTGATTATTGAAAATGAGAAAATAGTTTTGGGCGACAGCGGGTCTTGCTCCACAGCCCATTTTCCATCTTTAATAAAAACTGATAGGCCAGGAGGTAAGCAGCCTTTTGAGCAGTGTGCCGAAAAATGTTTTCAAAGAAATTGAGCGTACCGATTTTATAACAAAAAAAGTCAACTTCACAATCTCAATCACGAAAAGGATTTTTTATAAAGTAAATGCTGTAAACTACTTTAGCAGTGAGAAATTAACATCCTGCACTCTCACGCCTCAGATCAACCCCAATTCATACACCTTCACACCTCAGATCACTGTATCACCTGCAAATCTGCCCCACCACTGTACCCCCCTGCACATCTGCCCCACCACTGTAACCCCCTGCACATCTGCCCCACCACCGTACCCCCATGCTCTTCTGTCTCACTGCTGAACCATCTTCTCATCTGTCCTAACACTGAACTTATCTGCTCATCTGCCCCACCACTGTAACCCCCTTTCTCATCTGTCCCACCTCTCTAACCCCCTTTCTCATCTGCCCCACCACTGTAAACCCCTTTCTCATCTGCCCCACCACTGTACCTCCCGCACATCTGTCCCACCTCTGTTCCCCCTGCTCATCTTCCCCACCTCTGTAACCCCCTTTCTCATCTGCCCCACCACTGTAACCCCCTTTCTCATCTGCCCCACCTCTGTAACCCCCTTTCTCATCTGCCCCACCACTGTAACCCCCTTTCTCATCTGCCCCACCTCTGTAACCCCCTTTCTCATCTGCCCCACCACTGTAACCCCCTTTCTCATCTGCCCCACCACTGTAACCCCCTTTCTCATCTGCCTCACCTCTGTAACCCCCTTTCTCATCTGCCCCACCTCTGTAACCCCCTTTCTCTTCTGCCCCATCACTGTACCTCCTGCACATCTGTCTCACCTCTGTTCCCCCTGCTCTTCTGCCCCACCGCTGTAACCCCCTGCTCATCTGTACCACTAATGTACCCCCTTTCTCATCTGCCCCACCTCTGTAACCCCCTTTCTCATCTGCCCCACCACTGTAACCCCCTTTCTCATCTGCCCCACCTCTGTAACCCCCTTTCTCATCTGCCCCACCTCTGTAACCCCCTTTCTCATCTGCCCCACCTCTGTAACCCCCTTTCTCATCTGCCCCACCACTGTAACCCCCTTTCTCTTCTGCCCCATCACTGTACCTCCTGCACATCTGTCTCACCTCTGTTCTCCCTGCTCTTCTGCCCAACCACTGTAACCCCCTGCTCATCTGTCCACCAATGCACCTCCTTTCACATCTGCCCCACCGCTGTACCCCCCTGCTCTTCTGTCCCACCGCTAAACCCCCTTCTCATCTGCCCCAACACTGAACCCCTCCTGCTCATTTTCCCACCACTGTAACCCCCTTGTCATCTGGCCCAACACTAAACCCCTCCCCCGCTCATCTGCCCCATCACTGTACCCCCCTGCTTTTCTGTCCCACTGCTGAACCCCCTTCGCATCCCTCCCACCACTGCACCTTCTGCACATCTGCACCACCACTGTACCCCCTTGCTCTTCTGCCCCACCACTGTAACCCCTCTGCTCATCTACCCCATCAATGTACCATTTTTCTCATCTGCCCCACCACTGTACCTCTCTGCACATTTGCTCCACCGCCATATTCCCATGTTCTTCTGTCTACTACTGAATCACCTTCTCATCTGCCCTACCACTGTAACCCGCTTTTTCATCTGCCTTACTAATGTACCTCCTGCACATCTGTTTCACCTCTGTACCCCCTGCTCTTCTGCCCCACCTATGTTCCCCCTGTTCTCCTGCCCCACCACTGTAACCTCCTGCTCATCTGTCCCACCAATACACCTCCTTTCACATTTGCCCCACTGTTCTACCCAACCTGCTTTTCTGTCCCACCACTGAACCTCCTTCTCATCTGCACCAAAACTGAACCCCCCTGCACATTTGCCCCACGGCTGTACCCTCCTGTTCTTCTGTCCCACATCTAAACCCCTCCTGCTCATTTTTCCCACCACTGTACCCTCTTCTCATCTATGATATGTGTGATATGCAGAGTGGTAAAAGGAAGCAGAGATGAGACACATCTACTTGTCCTGGCACACTCATCCAGCTGATCCACCGCTCACATCCAGACCACGTGCTTGTATGTGATGTATGGGATGTGTGGGATGTATGTGATGTATGGGATGTATGTGATGTCACATACGAGCATCTGGAATGGATGTGCAATGATGAGCTCAGGTCAGGGGCATTTTCTGAAAGCAGAGGGCTTGTGTGCAGGATCATAAGTTGGGCCCCTGCAGCTGAGGAAAAGTTTTTGTGCCGCAGCAAAAGTTGGGTGTGATTTTCATTGCGCTGAATATAAGGGGGGGCCAGCCCGTCCATATGTACCACCTAATATCTCTATTTTGATATGGAATATCTCTGAAATGATGTGAGATCTAACGTTAAAACCACTTGATCTTACCGGATCTAACCAATATCTATTAGCTTGAATGATTTTTGGGGCGAAAATTTAATAAGGGAGGGCCAGCCCCCCCACATTAATCACTTAATAAGTCTCTAATTATGTGAGATCTAACGTTAAAAACACTTGATCATACCGGATCTAACAAATTGCTTCCAAAATAGCTAACTGTTTGGTCAATTTTTTGATAAGGGGGGCTGATGACGGGTTAGCCCCCCCAGCAAATAACTGTTAATATCGCTTCTTCTGTGTGAGATCTAATGCAAACAACGGTTGATCTAACCTGATCTAACAAAGATCTAACAAACTGCATAAGATTTTTTCTAAAATTTTGATATGAGGGGCTAACCCGGCAGAGGTGCCTTTTTCAGGGTACAATATGAAGTGCAGTGCCAGTACAGTGGGAGGAGCTTTACATTAAGGAAACCCAAGCTGAGTTTAGGTTCTGTATGTAAGCTTTAATAACAAGGTGTAAAGTCAATGTGGTTTGACAATATATAACGCACAACATCTCCGCAACCAAAGCTGCACAAACGTTTATTTTTGCGACACAAACCAGGACAAACCCGGCACAAACAAATGGCGCGTTTGTTTTTAAAATTCAGGAACATGGGGTGCAATGTGGGCGGGGTTGCAGCAACTATAACGCACAATATCTCCGCAACCAAAGCGGCACAAATGTTTATTTTTGCGGCACAAACCAGCACAAACGCGGCACAAATAAATGGCGCATTTGTTTTTAAAATTCAGGAACATAGGGTGCAATGTGGGCGGGGTTGCAGCAACTATAACGCACAATATCTCCGCAACCAAAGCGGCACAAACGTTTATTTTTGCGGCACAAACCAGCACAAACGCGGCACAAACAAATAGCGCATTTGTTTTTAAAATTCAGGAACATAGGGTGCAATGTGGGCGGGGTTGCAACAACTATAACGCACAATATCTCCGCAACCAAAGCAGCATAAACGTTTATTTTTGCGGCACAAACCAGCACAAACGCGGCACAAACAAATGGCGCGTTTGTTTTTAAAATTCAAGAAGATGGGGTGCAATGTGGGCGGGGTTGCAGCAACTATAACGCACTATATCTTCGCAACCAAAGCGGCACAAACGTTTATTTTTGCGGCACAAACCAGCACAAACGCGGCACAAACGAATGGCACGTTTGTTTTTAAAATTCAGGGACATGGGGTGCAAAGTGGGTGGGGTTGCAGCAACTATAACGCACAATATCTCCGCAACCAAAGCGGCACAAACGTTTATTTTTGCGGCACAAACCAGCACAAACCCGGCACAAACAAATGGTGCGTTTGTTTTTAAAATTCAGGAACATGGGGTGCAATGTGGGCGGGGTTGTAGCAACTATAACGCACAATATCTCCGCAATCAAAGCGGCACAAACGTTTATTTTTGCGGCACAAACCAGCACAAACGCGGCACAAACGAATGGTGCGTTTGTTTTTAAAATTCAGGAACATGGGGTGCAAAATGGGCGGGGTTACAGCAACTATAACGCACAATATCTCCGCAACCAAAGCGGCACAAACATTTATTTTTGCGGCACAAACCAGCACAAACGCGGCACAAACGAATGGCGCGTTTGTTTTTAAAATTCAGGAACATGGGGTGCAAAATGGGCGGGGTTACAGCAACTATAACGCACAATATCTCCACAACCAAAGCGGCACAAACGTTTATTTTTGTGGCACAAACCAGCACAAACGCGGCACAAACGAATGGCGCGTTTGTTTTTAAAATTCAGGAACATGGGGTGCAAAATGGGCGGGGTTACAGCAACTATAACGCACAATATCTCCGTAACCAAAGCGGCACAAACGTTTATTTTTGCGGCACAAACCAGCACAAACGCGGCACAAATGAATGGCACGTTTGTTTTTAAAATTCAGGAACATGGGGTGCAAAATGGGCGGGGTTACAGCAACTATAACGCACAATATCTCCGCAATCAAAGCGGCACAAACGTTTATTTTTGCGGCACAAACCAGCACAAATGCGGCACAAACTAATGGCACGTTTGTTTTTAAAATTCAGGAACATGGGGTGCAAAATGGGCGGGGTTACAGCAACTATAACGCACAATATCTCCGCAACCAAAGCGGCACAAACGTTTATTTTTGCGGCACAAACCAGCACAAACGTGGCACAAACGAATGGCGCGTTTGTTTTTAAAATTCAAAGACATGGGGTGCAAAGTGGGCGGGGCTTGCATTAAATTGAATGTTTAATATCTCAGAAACCGAACCGGCACAAACGCTCATTTTTGCGGCACAAATCAGCACAAACGCGGCACAAACGAATGGTATATTTTTATTCAGGTTTTACAAACATGGGGTGCCAACTTCACACAGCTTATAAACATAGGAAAAGTAATAACATACAGAGACTTTGTATCTAAAAGAAAAATAAAGATGAAAATAAAAATGCATGCTGTGGAAATCCCCCGGCTGGACCGAGGCTCCTTATAGCATCCTAGCCCAAACATTGTTCACGATGGGTTTAGCAGAGTCATAGGATGGTAAATTTAAGGGTTAAATCAACCTTCTCTATGCTTGTACTGTGTTCCCCACCTCCTCCCCCTTACATTCCAGAACCAGATAAAGACCTCATCACATAAAGACACACAGCAATTTTTTTTTTTTCTTAACAGCTTGCAAGCAAAAGTTAGCAGAATCCGTGTTAGAATGCTGGAAAAAATTTATAGACGTTTGGACACAAGAGGCAGGATTTGTTCAGTATAACATGCACAGTCTCTTAATACAGACATACCTCAGCAACCTTGGCCTTAAACATGCACTTACAGTAAGACAGCAAATATCAGATTGGGCTACAGGCACTGTAACTGATTTTTGCAAGAAGCTGACAGAGAAGGATGCTGCAGGATGTTTTGACATTCCTAAACAAACACCAGTGCAGACACATTATCAAAATGATTTCTCAGGAAATCAAAAGGGGAAACTTTTATACAAAGAGGGAGGGGGCAAGGACAAAGAGGGAGTTACATACAGAGAAAAAGAGGAGAAAGGAATCTTAAGGTAAATTGTCTCGCCCTACAATACTCCCATTAACCTGGTAAAGAAGGCAAATGGTGACTATAGGTTTGTACAAGACCTAAGGGCCATCAATAGCCTAGTGGTACCGAATGCCCCAATAGTGCCTGATGTGCCATCAATACTTACCGCCATACCATACGATGCAGAGCATTTTGCCTGTAGACGAGGAGACACGGCCACTCTTTGTTTTTACTGTGTCGATAGACCAACACAGTCGTCAGTTTATCTGGTGTAGAATGCCGCAGAGTTACATAGACTCACCTGTGGTCTATTCTATAGTACTCCAAGCCACCCTCGGGCCTTGGACTGCCCCTCATGGTTCTGTACTGTTGCAGAATGTAGTATGTTAATGATCTTTGGTTTGTAGTTCTTCAGAGGAGGACTGCCGAGCTGATAGCCTATCCTTATTGAAATGGTTACATGTATGTGGTCACAAAGTGTCTAAGAAAAAGTAACAATGGTGTAAACAGGAGGTTGAGTACCTAGGGTTTGTGCTGTCTCCGGGAGTTAGGAAAGTCAGTCAAAAAAAAGAGCTGTTGCTCTTGTGGGTTTGCCCCGCCCACTTTCCAAGAAAGACATGCTTACCTTTCTTGGAATGATTGGTTGCTGCCGCCAATGAATATCTGACTGTTCTTTCTATGACAATATATTGAGACAAGCAACCCTCTCTGAAATGTCTGATACTGTAAAATGGTCTGATGAAATGTTAAATGTTTTTGCCATGTTGAAATGTGCAATGGTTACCAGCCTGAGCCTCGGCCTCCCTGAAATATGGCAAAATGTATAACTTGTTTGCCAGGGAAAATTGCAGAACCATGGCGGGAGTACTGGCCCAGGAATATGGCGGGAGTACTGGCCCAGGAACATGGTGGGAGACTGCGCCCTGTAGTTTTTTTCTCAAAGATGGTCCCCATGCAGATTCAGGGCATGCCCGTGTGTCTCAGAACTCTAGCGTTCTGTGTAATGGTGGTTGAGATGGCCACTTCTTTCACTCTGGGACACGACACCACACTTCACACCACCCACAATGTGTCAATCCTGTTGAAAAATGTACATACACAGCACATGTCTGCTCAGAGGTTGAGCGGATATGAGGTGATTTTTCTGTCCAATCCAAAATTGCACATCAAATATGTTTCTCCCACTGCAAGCCCAGCACCAATTTTAAACGCCCTTTTAGGATTAAAAGGAGAACAGGATGAGGTTGTGCCACAACATGACTGCATTAACCTCATTCACCAAGACACATCACCCAGGTCTGATTTATCTTCCACAGCACTACCAGACACACAGAATGTTTTTGTGAATGGTTCTTGCTCTAGGCCAAATGATCACACATACCATGCAGGGTATGCAGTTGTGCAGCTTCCAGATGTTATACTTGAGGCCAAGCCTATCTCATGTCAATCAGCACAGGCTGCTGAATTGCACTCACTAGAACATGTCAGCTCTTTGAAGGTCAGGATGTAAACATTTACACTGACTCGAAGTATGGGTACGGCGTGGTACACGACTTCGGTGTAATATGAAGTAGGCGTGGCTTCGTGGCAGCAGATGGAAAGAACATTTCACATCTTTCTTTGGTAATGTTATTGCTAAAAGCTATCCAGCTACCTAAAACACTGGCTATAGTACATTGCAGAGCACATACAGACCAACAGACAGAGATAGCCAGGGAAAACGCTCTGGCTGACTTTGCTGCTAAACAAGCTTCTATCACACAGACAACAGACATCCAAATGGCTATGCTGATATCTGACCTATCCCCATTTGAACAGTCACTTGCAGATCTCCAGGATTATGCCTCAAATTATGAGTTGGGGACTGGGATAAAAAGGGTGTGCAGAAAGATCCAAAAACTGGACTTCTCTGCAAAGAGGGGAAACCATGTATACCAGCGGCAAGTGCATCACTCTTCATCTCACAGTACCACAGAATAGGCCACGCAGGTATACAGGTCACGGCGGATCTGCTGATCTTCTGAGTAGAGATTTTAATATTCTCAAGATGGGTCGAACTTTTCGTGACCACAAAAGAAGATGCACAAACAGTAGTGAGGATCCTCACTCAGGAAATCATTCCTCGATGGGGATACCCACTTCAAATAAACTCAGACAATGGCCCAGCTTCCATGGCCAGGGTCTGCCAGGACTTGGTAAAAACTCTCAAGATAGAATGGAAGTTCCACATTCCCTAACAACCTCAAAGCTCAGGGATAGTAGAAAGAATGAACAGAACAATAAAAGACAAGAAAGGCCACAGGAGGAACCTTTGCCAACTGGAAAAAGGTCCTCCCAGCAGTCCTGGCAGAAATAAGAATGACCCCTTCCAAAACAACAGGGTATTCACCTTTGAAGTTTTGATGGGTAGACCTTTCCCCACCCCATGGGCCAGAGCACCTTTAATGGTAGAAAAGGGAGATTTAGACTTAATACAGGAAGAATATGTAAGAAAACTGATTGAAACATTGGATACAGTCGAAAGAAATGTTGCTCGCACCTCTCCTTTTTTTTCACAGGAAGCTACTCACCCTTTCAAGGTGGGAGACACCGTGGTGGTCCAACAGCTGAACAGAAATAAGAAGCAAGAGTATCCCTTTGGACCTCCTACCACAGTGGTTGCAGTGACCAGAACAGGCATCCTAGTGGAAAACTGCCAGTCCTGGATTCATGCCAGCCGAGTAAAAAAGGTTGCCCAAAGCCCCAGGAGCAGGAAGGAGACCGTGGATAAAGGAGGCCCTCAAGCAGAAGTCCAAGCAGACGAAAGAGGAGTTCCTGGGAAAGCAGGTCCGGCCAGAGAAGATGACCTCGCTTATTTCACCACAGACTTCTGGCAAGGCATTTTGCCTCCTGATCCTGATCTCTCTGATAGTGTTCCTGCCCACCTGGATCATCACTAACTGTATCTACCACCCTGAAGATTTGGGTGCAATTAAAAGTATCTGTGGGAACACACACACACACAAGAACATTACAGTGACACAAGCTAAAACAAAGAGAGAGATTGGAGATAGTTTTACTGATAAGATGCTTTTGCTAAAATTTAAGTAGGCTTATGCGCAAAAAAATCAGGGTATGAAGAATGTTAGATATGTAGCAAATTACATCCTAGTACTGCCCGAATTCCCTTTTGGCTGTACCTTTAAATATCTCCTCCTTCCTCAACGAGACTCCTCCTGTCTTCTCAACTAACATATCCACTCTGTACATAAATAACACTGTTACCTTTCCAATAGCAGGTAAAACTCATTCCCCTGATTGGTGTTTTAATTTAGGGAATGAGACACAGACTAACTCCTCCATTTGTAGTAGGTCAATATTTAACATTTCCATGTGCGAATCTAGAGGCCAGTATACACCCCAGATACCCCCTCAAACACCGCAACAAAAGGGACTTGTTCTATAAACAAGATATTGCCTGGGCATGGTTTCCTTCTTGGACAGGATGGGGTATAGACATGATGAAAAGGTTGAACAATTATTCAAGTATATTGGATGAGATAATGGAGAGGAATTCAGATGACATTGCTATGTTAAACATAGAAACTAGAGCAATTAAAAAACAGCTAGAACTACATGAGTTAGCTATAGAAAGCATGAGTGCAGCTCTCACAGGTTTATGTGAAATGACTGAGGACTACGAATGCTGTACTTGGATCTCTAACATGAGTGCCAAGGTGCCTGACTACTATGATATTTATCCTTGCTCTGATTCTTTACCTCTGCTTTAAGTGTTGTATTTGCATAATTGCACGCATTCAGTCTCCTGATAATAAGGTTCTATCCTACATGACATACATGAAGAATCATCAGGCAATCTATGCCACAATCCCGAAGAAGTACTAGAACACTAGATAGAATGTAGAGATCATCTTATATGATCTAAGAGGGGATTGAAGGGATATTTAGCTTAACCACATCCATTTTATAATTTAGTTTCCATTTTGTGTTTTTCCCTGTACTCTATTTCACATATTACTAGGAGTGTAATGTAATCTAGTTTCGTTTCTCACATCCCTGTTATCTTTTGTGTTTCGTTTCCTGTAAAGCATGTGATATCTTAAAAATAATTAGTTTCACTTTTGTCATAAATTGTTTCTGTATTTTATTGGATAATTTGTATGACGCGGTCAAGGGGCAGTAGTTTCTGAAAGCCCCCTTTAAATATTCACACCAAAGAATAAAGATTAGATTTGCTCGGCTAGACTTTGCAGTTTTTTATCATTGTCTCAGTGGGTTAATCTCACAGGCCTGTAGGAATTGTAAGGTACACCTTATGCAGACTTATCGAGGGTCTAATAAATATCCCTAGACAACTTACATCTCCCTACAATCACCACCTCCCCCCGGGGGGTGCAGAGATGTGCTGGGGGATGGAGGGGCACAGCGGAGACCAGCCAGGTACAGGGAGGTGGCTGTCTGGGGACCCTGATGTAAGAAAGGGGCCCTCTGGGGACACTGATGTAAGGGGGGCCCTCTGGGGACCATGATGCAAGGGCGCTTTCTGGGGACCCTGATGTAAGGAAGGGGCCCTCTGGGGACACTGATGTAAGGGGGTGCTCTCTTGGAACCCTGATGTAAGGGGGGCTTTCTGAGGACCCTGATGTAAGGAAAGGGCCCTCTGGGGACATTGATGTAAGGGTGCCCTCTGGGAACCCTTATGTAAGAGGGGCCCTCTGGGGACCCTGATGTAAAGTGGGCCCTCTGTGGACACTGATGTAAGGAGGGGCTTTCTGGGGACCGGGATGTAATGAGGGGGGCTCTGGGGACCCTAATGTAAGTAGGTTGGCTCTCTGGGGACCCTGATGTAAAGGGAGGCTTTCTGGGGAACATGATGTATGGGGAGGCTCTCTGGGAACCCTGAAGTAAGTAGGGAGGCTCTGTAGGGACCCTGATATAAGGGGAGGCTCTCTGGGGACCCTGATATAAGGAGGGGCTCTCTGGGGACCCTGATGTAAGGAAAGGACTCTCTGGGGACCCTGATGTAAGGAAGGGGCTCTCTGGGGACCCTGATGTAAGGAAGGGGCTTTCAGGGGACCCTGATGTAAAGGGAGAATTTCTGGGGACCATGATGTATGGGGAGGCTCTCTGGGAACCCTGAAGTAAGTAGGGAGGCTCTCTAGGGAGCCTGATATAAGGGGAGGCTCTCTGGGGACCCTGATGTAAGGAAGGGGCTCTCTGGGGACCCTGATGTAAGGAAGGGGCTCCCAGGGGACCCTGATGTAAGGAGGGGCTATCTGGGGACCCTGATGTAAGAAAGGAGCTCTCTGGGGACCCTGATGTAAAGGGGAGGCTATCTGGGACCCTGGCGTAAGAGGGGCCCTCTGGCGAGGCTGATGTAAGGGGGGCTCTCTGGGGACCCTAATGTAAAGAGGGGCTCTCTGGGGACCCTAATGTAAAGAGGGGCTCTCTGGGGACCCTGATGTAAGGTGGGGCTGTCTGGTGACCCAGATGTAAGGGGGGGCTCTCTGGGGACCCTGATGTAAGGGGGGCCCTCTGGGGACCCTGATGTAAGGGGGGCCCTCTGAAGACACTGATGTAAGGAGGGGCTTTCTGGGGACCCAGATGTTATGAGGGGGGCTCTGGGGACCCTAATGTAAGTAGGTTGGGTCTCTGGGGACCCTGATGTAAAGGGGAGGCTATCTGGGGACCCTGGCGTAAGAGGGGGCTCTCTGGGGAGGCTTATGTAAGGGGGGCTCTCTGGGAACCCTAATGTAAAGAGGGGCTCTCTGGGGACCCTGATGTAAGGTGGGGCTGTCTGGGGACCCAGATGTAAGGGGGGCTCTCTGGGGACCCTGATGTAAGGGGGGCTCTCTGGGGAACCTGATGTAAGGGGGCTCTCTGGGGACCCTGATGTAATGAGGGGGGCTCTGGGGACCGTGATGTATGGAAGTGGCCCTCTGGGAAAACTGATGTGAGGGGGCTCTCTGGGGACCCTGATGTAATGAGGGGGTCCTGGGGACTGTGATGTAAGGAAGTGGCCCTCTGGGAAAACTGATGTGAGGGGGGCTCTCTTGGGACCCTGATATAAGGGGAGCTTTCTGAGGACCCTGATGTAAGGAAGGGGCCCTCTGGGGACACGGATGTAAGGGGGCCCTTTTGGGGACCCTGATGTAAGGGGGGCTTTCTGGGGACCGTGATGTAAGGAGGGGCACTCTGGGGACCCTGATGTAAGGAAGGGGCTCTCTGGGGACCCTGATGTAATGAGGGGGGCTTTGGGGACCCTAATGTAAGTAGGGAGGCTCTCTGGGGACCCTGATGTAAGGGGAGGCTCTCTGGGGACCCTGATGTAAGGAGAGGCTCTCTGGGGACCCTGATGTAAGGGAGGGGCCCTCTTTGGAAACTGATGTGAGGGGGGCTCTCTTGGGACCCTGATGTAAGGGGGGCTTTCTGAGGACCCTGATGTATGGAAGGGGCTCTCTGGCCTGATGTAAGGGGGACCCTCTGGGGACACTGATGTAAGGGGGGCCCTCTGGGGACCCTACTGTAAGAAGGGGGGCTATCTTGGGACTATGATGTAAGGGGGGCTCTCTGGGGATAATAATGTAAGGAGGGGCTTTCTGGGGACACTGATGTAAGGAAGGGGCCCTCTGGGGACACTGATGTAAGGAAGGGGCCTTCTGGGGACACGAATGTAAGGGGGGCCCTTTTGGGGACACTGATGTAAGGCAGGCTTTCTGGGGACCCTGATGTAAGGAGGGGCTCTCTGGGGACCCTGATGTAAGGAAGGGGCTCTCTAGGGACCCTGATGTAAGGAAGGGGCTCTCTGGGGGTCCTGATGTAATGAGAGGGGCTCTGGGCCCCCTTATGTAAGTAGGGAGGCTCTCTGGGGAACCTGATGTAAGTGGAGGCTCTCTGGGGACCTTGATGTAGGGGGAGGCTCTCTGGGGACCCTGATGTAAATAGGGAGGCTCTCTAGGGACCCTGATGTAATGAGGGGGCTCTGGGGACCCTAATTTAAGTAGGGAGGCTCTCTGGGGACCCTGATGTAAGGGGAGGCTCTCTGGGAACCCTGATGTAAGGGGAGGCTCTCTGGGACCCTGATGTAAGGAAGGGGCCCTCTGGGGAAACTGATGTGAGGGGGGCTCTCTTGGGACCCTGATGTAAGGGGGGCTTTCTGAGAACCCTGATGTAAGGAAGGGGCTCTCTGGCCTGATGTAAGGGGGACCCTCTGGGGACACTGATGTAAGGAAGTGACTCTCAGGGGACCCTGATGTAAGGAGGGTCTCTCTGGTGACCCTGATGTAAGGAAGGAGCTCTCTCCGAGGACCCTGATGTAAAGGGGAGGCTATCTGGGGACCCTGGCATAAGAGGGGGCTCTCTGGGGAGGCTGATGTAAGGGGGGCTCTCTGGGGACCCTAATGTAAAGAGGGGCTCTCTGGGGACCCTGATGTAAGGTGGGGCTGTCTGGTGACCCAGATGTAAGAGGGGGCTCTCTGGGGACCCTGATGTGAGGGGGGCCCTCTGAGGACACTGATGTAAGGAGGGGCTTTCTGGGGACCAAGATGTAATGAGGGGAGCTCTGGGAACCCTAATGTAAGTAAGTTGGCTCTCCAGGGACCCTGATGTAAAGGGGAGGCTATCTGGGGACCCTGGCATAAGAGGGGCTCTCTGGGGAGGCTGATGTACTGTATTTTAGAATTTGATAACACTCAGGTTGTTTTTTGTATATGAGTGTTTTTTGCATATGGTATTTTGGTATTTTTTTTATTTTGCTGTTGTTAGTCAATTATTTGGATGTGATTCACATTAATTGTATGGCTCTGTATTTACCTTTCACTTTTGTGTGTGTGTTTCTCACAGATGAAGGGTGTGAGTCCTTGGGTTTGCCCTCAGGTTCCTTCAGTACAGTTGTTGGAGGTGAGTTATTAAAGGCAAAGTTTCCTTAAAGAAATGTGGCTTTGATCATTTCTGGCCTATCTTCTAAAAGTGCTATAGTGCCTTGAAAAAGTATTCATACCTCTTAAAATTTTCCACATTTTGCCATGTTACAACCAAAATCGTAAACGTATTTTATTGGGATTTTATATGATAGACCAACACAAAGTGGCACATAATTGTGAAGTGGAAGGAAAATGATAAATGTTTTTCAAAATTGTTTACGAATAAATATCTGAAAAGCGTGACGTTCATTTGTATTCAGCCCCTTTACTCTGATACCCCTAAATAAAATCTAGTGAAACCAATTGCCTTCAGAACCCATCTAATTAGTAAATAGAGTCCAGCCTGAGCTACAATGGAATGGTTTAGATCAAAGCATATTCATGTGTTAAAATGGCCCAGTCAAAGTCCAGACCTATATACAATTGAGAATCTGTGGCAAGACTTGAAAAATGCTGTTCACAGATGCTCTCCATCCAATCTGACAGAGCTTGAGCTATTTTGCAAAGAAGAATGGGCAAATATTTCACTCTCTAAATGTGTAAAGCTGGTAAAGACATACCCAAAAAGACTTGCAGCTGTAATTGCAGCGAAAGGTGGCTCTAGAAAGTATTTACTCAGGGGGGTTTAATACAAATGCACGCCATACTTTACAGATTTTTATTTGTAAAAAATGTTGAAAACCGTATATCATTTCTTTCCACTTCACAATTATGTGCCTCTTTGTGTTGGTCTATTACATAAAATCCCAATAAAATACATTTACGTTATTGGTTGTTGTGACAGACCTAGCCAGGACAGTGGCTTTTGGAGACGACTGGGAGCAAGCCTCTTACCCACTGACTATGGGCCAGTGGAACCCAGCTTACCTTATAGAGGTTGGGAAAAACCTGTCTCAACTCCCCAGGTCTCTCTTATGTGTAAGTTACCCTGTGTCTATTAGGGGCACAGGGTGACCTACCAAATAATGGACAACTACTTAATGGACGCTAAGAATGTGGTTTGGATTACTTCAGATGGGGCAGTAATATTTATCAACAATATCCCTCAAAAAAAATATATGAAAACTATTCCGGGTTAGTTGATTCTGAACTAAACATGTTCATTGAAAGAGCTGGTCACATTGGCCTCTGTTTAATGTAGGAGCCAGACAGTCTGTTACTGGGGTCTCCAGCTATTGTCTGAAAGTGTTCTGTGTTTATACTTATGATAATGTGTATTATTTGTAGTGAGCTTGAAGTCATCCAGGTCGCTAATTAATTTAATGTTTATAGTATATGTTGGTTGTTGTAATTATTTTGCTGTGTACAGGTGTATTGTTTGTAGTGAGCATGAAGTCGGCAAGTCTGACCTGGAATGAAACCTCTGAGTCGTCTTTGAGTGTATCATGACAAAATGTCAAAAATTTCAAGGGGCATGAATACTTCTTCAAGGTACTGTATATGCCTCACTAACATGTTGATACTCTTGCTTTAGTTATTGGAGTCCTTTTACTGTCATTCCAATCCTTTTGCTTCAGTTCTTTGAGTAATTGACCCAGAAGTATACAGAGAAGTGATTTTCTTTGGCTTGACTTCTCTGCTTACTTGATCTGAGTTAGTGACTCCACAAGTACCGAAGCCAGAACATAAGCATAGTGGCTAGACACCTAGCATTTGTACAAAAAGTATACATTTGGCAGCCGCCACTGACAGCTCCTGCCGCCAGCTCCAGTCGCCACTGACAGGAAAAAAAACATTCCTGCATTAACTGGAATGCAATGCATGTAACTGGAATGCAAAAAATGTCCCTGAGCTGATGGTGTGACAGGAATGAAAAAATGTCAGTAGTGTCACTGAAAAAAAAAGAATAGCCCACATTGTTGGTGTCACTAAATTGAAAAAATGTCCCTGAGTTGGTGGTGTCACCGGAAGGAAAACATAGCCCTGTGTTGGTGGTATCACCTAAAAGAAAATATGTCCCTGCATCAGTGGTGTCACTGAAAGGAAAAAATGTCCCTGTGTTGGTGACATCAATGAAAGGAATAAATGTCCCTGTGTTAGTGACATCAATGAAAGGAAACATGTCCCTGTGTTGGTTATATCAATGAAAGGAAAAAATGTCCCTGTGTTGGTAGCATCAATTAAAGGAAAAAAGCAAGGGTAATATGTGCCACAAGGTGTCTTAGACCTTACATGGGAAAATCAGGTCGGTGATCAAACATGTCTATGAATAAATCATATGTCCATGAACATAGTTCAAACAATAAGTCTATAGGGTGGGTCCTATAAAAACTGTATTCAAGCACCAGGGCAAGCTTTTCTCAGGAGCAAAAGCAGGCTCTATGGAAACTGACAAGAGAGAAAAGAAAAGCACCTTTCAGTGCAGACAGTTCAGGCAGTTTATTGATAAATAAATAACAAGGGGCAACACATTATGAGTGGTTAAAAAAGGCTCATCATGAGTGGAGAAAGCCGGGGTGTTGGCGCTGGATGTCCATCAGGGGGACCGACAGGGTCCGCTGCCATGATGTGAAGTCATTGACGCGGAAGTTATATATTAAACAGTGCAGCGCTGGACATATATCAAAGTAAGTTATTATACTAATCAAACTAATATTAGTACAATCAAAATAAGTGATAAAATGTTGATAAATAGTGTTAACAGTAATGAAAATCCACCAATATATTGCTAACAATCAATGCAATTAAGTGCTATAGTATAGTGAAAATGTTCAAATAAAGTGAAAAATTAAAAGAATGTCCAAAGATTATATGGAAAGTGCAAAATCCAAATACGATACTCCACTTGATAGTGCTGCCCGTCACCAGGTGAAAAAGTTGGAGGCTTACCAGAAAGCCTGCGACCGCCCTTACTCAGGGGGGTCAATGCAGGCTTAGTAGATCACCGTGGATGTCCTGACAAGATAGCAGCTGGTGGCCCTCAGATCTCCTTCCTCCTTCCCAGATAGCTCATCAGTGGCAGCGGGGGACACTCAGGAGAGCGTGGTCACAGGATGACTCAAACAGCAAGCACTCCTGATCTCAGCCACAGCTTCTCTCTTGCAAGACATTTATAATGAGTTTCCGTTCTTCTTGTGTCTAGTGCTGAATAGTGTACCAACTGCAGGATCTTTTCTAATAACGCTTTACTGCATTGTGACCCCAACTCCTGCTCCCACCTTTTAATGTAAGGAGGCCCCTCTAGTTCCATCTCCGTTCCCAAGATCCTATATAATTGAGCGATCACACCGCCTGTTTGCCCCCTCGCACAGAGCCGCTCAAGCGGTCTATACTCGTCTTCACTTCTTAGTGGTTTTGGTAGCTTGTCTATGAAGTGCGAAAGCTGGAGGAACCTCCAACCATCTATCACCCAGAACTCCGATTCCTTCCCTAACTCATCTAACGTGCGAATTTTCCCTTTACTCAAAAAATTTTTTAATTGAATACAATCATCTTTCAACCAATTCCCCCCCACCTCCCTCCTCCCAGGTTCAAACAATATATTATTTTTCATGTAAATCAATGGTGAATTATATGTCCATTTATTTCTCTTGTATATTAAATCCCAATATTTAAAAGTGTTGCGTGTCAAGACTGCCGTATTACTACTAAATGCTCTAAATTTAGGTGGATTCCACAAAACGTGCCCTAGATTAGTGTTACTTAAATTGTGTTCTATGTTTACCCATCTTTTCTCCGATTCCTTCTTAGACCAATCAATAACTCGTGCTAAAACTACAGCTATATAATATCTATTGAAATCAGGCAAGGCATGCACGCCTTTTTTTTTCCCCTACGTGGTTTTTTGCTTCCCCAGACAAATTTCGCAATCAAGCCCCGTAGAGCTCTAAAATAGTACCTGGGCAGAGGGATGGGTACCATCTGAAACTTATATAATATTTTAGATGTCAGTACCATTTTTACCGCGTTTACGCGTCCCAACCAGGAGAGAGGTCTTGACGATAGTCTCCTAGCTTCCTGCCTGATCTCATCCAACAATGGGATATAGTTTTTAAGTACAGTTTTTTATAAGTGTTGGCTAATTTTATTCCTAAATACTTGATTTCTTCTTTCCACGGGAAGGGGAAAACTTCAGCTAGGTGGGCCTCCACTTGTTTTCCTATACTGATATTTAATACCTCTGACTTCTTTACATTTATTTTGAAGTTAGAGATGTCCCCGTAAACTCTAAGAATCTGACACAGGTTCGGGAGCGTAATTCTGGGGTTCGTGATGAAGAACAGAACATCGTCGGCAAATGCCGCGAGTTTATGCTCCTCAGTTCCTATCTTCACTCCCCTACTGTCAGGATTGTTACGGATAGTGGCCAGTAGAGGCTCGAGGGTCAGCACAAACAAAAGAGGGGAGAGAGGGCACCCCTGCCTAGTCCCATTTGACATACTAAAGGGCTTTGAAAGGGCTCCATTCACCTTGACAGAGGCCGTGGGATTATTATAGAGTATTTTGATCCACGAGATAAACCTCGGTCCAATTCCCATGGCTTCAAGAGTTTTCGTCATGAACCCCCAGTCTACCCTGTCAAACACTTTTTCGGCGTCAATCGACAGGAATAGAGCTGGGGGCCCACCCTGTTTGCTGGCTTCCCCCAGGAGTACCGCTCGCACCCCATTGTCCCTACTCTGTCTCCCAGGTACAAAACCTGCCTGGTCTGGGTGAACCAGATAGGATATTTTTTCCTTCAGTCTATTGGACAGTACTTTCACGTAAAGTTTAACATCTGTGTTCAGCAGCGAAATGGGTCTATAACTTGAGCAAAGCCTGGCATCCTTCCCCTCTTTTAAAATCAACGTTATCGTCGCGGCTAGAGCTTCCCTCTCCATTTCACAGTTAGTGCCTAATTCGTTCCAGTAGTGACACAGCCTGGGTACCAATATGTGTTTTAATTTTTCAAGATAGATAGTGGGGAATCCATCTGGACCCGGGCTCTTACCCTTTGGAGAATCTTTTAAGACGTATAGAACTTTTTAAATTCCTCTGCCATGCCTCTACTGGTCACTATTACCTCGCCTTTTTTATTTTGAATTTTTTCAATAAAATTTCGCCCCCTTTTTTTTCTTATTACTCCAGCCAGATGTTTACTCGACCTATTCGCCCAGAGATAATTATCCTTCGTTATCTTGTTAAGGGCTTTCATAGTATCCTGCTCCATCAGATCCCTCAACTCCTCCCTTTTGGCGATTAATTGGCGATAGCAATCCTGACTCTGCCCCTTAGACTTTTTATGTACCTGTTCCAAAGAGAAAATTTCTTCTATTAACCTTTCCCTTTCTTCCTTTCTCTTTTTTTTCAGCCCTGCTCCCAGAGACATGAAGATCCCTCTAATGTAGGCTTTGTGTGTTTCCCATAAAATAGAGGGGGATACCTCTCCTGTGTCGTTCGATTTAAAGAAGAAGTCCACTTCCTCCTGGACCCTTTCAACTACCTTTGGATCCTTCAACATGGATTCGTTAAGTTTCCATGAGAAAGGTTGTCGTTGCCATGCTGGGATTTTCACCTTCATCACTACCGGGGAGTGATCAGAAAGGGATAAAATTTCTATTCTGGTTTCCTTTACCCACTCCAACATACTGTGGTCCACAAAAATATAATCCAGTCTGGAGTAGGTCCCGTGCACAGGGGAAAAAAGGTAAAATCTTTCTCTTTGGCATGCTGCATTCTCCATGCATCCATTAGCTGGCAGCGAAATAACCTCCGCCCAATTGAGCGGATCGAAGCTTTTCTTATCCCCTGGGCACGGGACGTGCTGTCCAGATCTGGATCCAGGCAAAAGTTGAGGTCCCCCGCCAATACCACCTCCCCCTCCCTAAACTCCATGAGCTTTGTCAGCACTTGTCCCAAAAAAACTGTCGGGTTTCTGTTGGGACAATATACATTCACCAAGGTAAACATCCTATTCCCCATTTTGCCTTTCAATAAAATATAGCGACCATCAGGGTCCGTCATTATATCTACTAGTGAGAAATTCGATGCTTTCGAAAACCCAATAGCAACCCCTTTTGCTCTTTTAAGGGGCGTGTCCCCGTAGAACCATGTAGGGAACCTTGGGGAGAAAATCCTAATTCTGGAATCTAGGGTCAGGTGGGTCTCCTGAAGGAATACTACGTCGGCACCCAGGTGCTGAAGCTCCCCCAATAATTTGTGTCTTTTTTTGGCGAGTTTAATCCCTTCACATTATATGATAAAAATTTGAGCTCTGGCATATCAATTAATCACACCATTCTCCCCTCCCTCCTGATCCCCCGGAGCCCAACCTGCAGGTACACCTCTCCCTCCCGTCACCCGCCCCCCCCCTCCCTCCCTCACCCTCCCTCCCATCACCCCACCCCCCCTCCCTCCCTCACCCTTCCCACCCCCAACCCCATTCCCCCCCTTCCCCTCGGTAGAAGACCGACTCCGAGCCCGCATGTTGGAAAATCACCCATTTCCCTCAATGCGCCTCCTTCCTCGGGGTGGGACTCCCCTGCCGGCCTCTGGTACCCCCCCAAAAGGCAAAGTATAAGGGGGGGAGCCGGAGGGACAGAAGACCGGCTCCCTAACCCAGCGAGACCGCCCCCCATAAACCCTCCCCCCCGCAGAGGCATCTTGTCAACCAGAAATACTCTCCCCCTCCTTATCTCCAAATCCTGCATTACGATAACTGAGTTTAAGGTCCGTATACCTCAATAAAAGATTTTTAGACAGAGATTTTCAGCTGGGGAGCGCAAAAAAAAAAGGCACCCCCCTCCCCCTACCAGCACCCCAGCTGAACAATCTCAACACTTCATATCTCCCCTTATGACAGTTCAGGGATGGGAATACCCAGACTGTCACAAAAGTCCTGCATCTCCTCCTGGAAACGCATTCTGTGCGATCTGCCATCTTTCATAACTATCAGGGATGTTGGGAATCCCCAGCTGTACTTCAAGTTAGACCTCTTGAGCTGGTCTAAAACTGGCTTCATCTGTCTTCTTCGCGCCAGAGTTCCTGCTGACAAATCTGTGAACACCTGTAGGTTTTGGTTTTCAAAGCTTATTGGGGGGGCCCCCTTTAAGTTTTTTCATATTTTTTTCTTTATCTTCATACGAGTGGAACTTCACGATAACATCTCTGGGAATCTCTTGTTTTATGTTTGGGGGCTTCCTTACTCTGTGGACCCTGTCAATTCTCAGAGCCTCATCTTCATGCCTACCCAAAATCGGATTGAATATTTTTCTCATCTTCTCCCACAGGTCCTCATTCAGTTGTTCCGGGATGGATCTAATACGTAGGTTTTGACGTTGACTCTGATTTTCCTGTTCTTCTAATCTGAAAGCCAGCATGCGATTTTCATTCTGCATTTTCTTGACTTGTTCTTTTAACTCGCAGATTTCTTTAGCAAAGTTTCCTGACGCCTCTTCCGCCTCCTCCACTCTACGCAGGAGATGTCCCATGTCAGTGCGAATGTTTACAATTTCGGCTTTTATCACATTTTCTAGTTTGGCGAACATGTCAATCATTTCAGATTTACTTGGTACTAGCGCCATTATTCTTTGCTCTTCAACACTGGCACATGCGGATGCTCCTTCCGGCTCTTGATCTTCTCTGGCCCTGTCCCCCTGTCCCCCTTTCTGCTTCTGCTGGTCTTTCTTCTTATCCTTTGCTCCTGTTTGTTTAGCCTCCATTCCTGGGCTCTTCAAATTCGCCTCTTTTAGATATCTTTGTATAGAACTAGTATTCAAACTCTCCCTTGAGTTCTGGGGTTCTGTTACTCTTGCTGAGCGTCCTCTCATACTTCCTCCCCCCCTGTTCACTATTTGTTTGCTCTTTATCCCTAATGAGCGGGATATGTAGTTTGCTTAGAAGTTCTTAAACTGATCTCACCTGCTGTCTACTTGCTACTGAGAGCTCGGCAGGAAGCGAGAACGCAAAGACAGAAGATAAAAAAAAAAAAAAAAGCCAAAAATTGAGGCAGAAAGCCCGCCCCACCGTCCGTGTAACCAAGGGAGAGGGAGGAGGTCGGCTCCCGTCCGGTCCTCAAAGGCACAGGTGTAACAGTCCTGATATTAAATCTATAGAAAGATTTTTGTCTCGCTCACCTCAGTTAGCAACTAGAGTCGCCTCTCATACCTACTCCATTCAATTCACAGATAGTCTCTCGAATCTGATTATAACAATGAAGGGTAGAATCAGGGGGGGACCCCGATTTAAACACACTTTACTTCCTCCCGGGAGAGCACACCGATTGATAAATATACCAGTCCCATTCTCACAAATACATATAATTTATATAGGGGCGACCGGTAGGTCCGACAGAGCACTCCGCCCTTAGAAGCGTCGGTGCAACAGTCCAGATTTTATATGCCAGCTGTATGATTTTGTTAGTATCCCCTTAATTTATATCAGGATTTAACTCTTACCCACACTTTGTTATTTCTGTTGCCTTTACTTTTGTGGGGACCCCGTTTAGTTACTGCACCTCACTTGTTTGGTTTTCCAGTAGTATCTCATACCATATCATAGAGAGTAGTGGGAGAATCAGGGAGGACCTCGGTTTAATCTTGTTTAACTCATCCAGGAAAGCACTCAGATATATAAGAATAACAGTCCAATCCTGAATAGCCCCCTTGCTGCAACAGCTTAATTGAGGTCAGTACTATACAGTGCACCGTTCACTTATGACAGTTTAATGTTGAATAATGCAGGAAAAGACTTGTCATACCTTCATGTCTCTCTTCGCTCTGCCAGCGTGTTTATGATCACATTACCTTATTTTCCTCGTAGTGAAAGCCTTGGAGGAATGCAAAGCTCACAGTTTGTCATGCGGGGGACGCGATCCGTTCCCTGCTCCCGCTAGCTATAACCTGGAAGCTTCTGCCATCTTCTACTGGCTCCTTCCACCCCACTTCAGGGGGTCTGCTGGCTTAGGCAGAGTCTCTCTCCTCAGGTCTTTCACCCTCTACTGCTCCGGGATCCCGTCTCTGCTGTTTTCACTTTGTCACTCGAGGGGGGTCTGCTGGACCTGTTACTACCTCTGCAGGAAGGTGGGGGGTCACGTGGAGAAGCGGCGGCTCGCCGGGTCTCGTCCAGGCATCTCACGGGCTCTCACCCCGCTGGGTGTATCTCGCACGAACGAGAGACTCGGCTTCCGTCCTCACCCCAGTGCCGGCATTGGGCCCCTCCCCCGTGGGGACGTCCTACGTCATACCGCTCCTACTCCCTAAAGCTGCAGCATTGATCTGATGCTCAGATCAAGTGGTTTTAACGTTAGATCTCGCATAATTAGGAACATATTAAGTGATTAATGAGGGGGGGTGGCCCCCCCCTTATCAAATTTTCTGGCCAAAAATCATTCAGGCTAATAGATATTCGTTAGATTCGGTAAGATCAAGTGGTTTTAACGTTAGATCTCACATCATTTCAGAGATATTCCACATCAAAATAGAGATATTAGGTGGTATACATGGACGGGTTAGCCCCCCTTATCAAATTTTCAGGCCAAAAATCATTCAGGCTAATAGATAGTCGTTAGATCCGGTAAGATCAAGTGATTTTAACGTTAGATCTCACATAATTAGAGACTTATTAAGTGATTAATGAGGGGGGCTGCCCCCCCCCCCCCTTATCAAATTTTCTGGCCATAAATCACTCAGGCTAATAAATATTCATTAGATCCGGTAAGATCAGATGGTGTTAATGTTAGATCTCACATCATTTCAGAGATATTCCAAATCAAACTAGAGATATTAGGTGGTACATATGGATGGGCTGGCCCCCCTTATCAAATTTTCTGGCCAAAAATCATTTAGGCTAATAGACATTCGTTAGATCCGGTAAGATCAACTGGTTTTAACGTTAGATCTTTCATAATTAGAGACTTATTAAGTGATTAATGAGGGGGGCTGGCCCCCCTTTATCAAATCTTCTAGCCAAAAATCACTCAGGCTAATAGATATTAGTTAGATCCAGTAAGATCAAGTGGATTTAACGATAGATCTCACATCATTTCAGAGATAATCCACATCAAAATAGAGATATTAGGTGGTACAAATGGACGGGTTAGCCCCCCCTTATCAAATTTTCTGGCTAAAAATCATTCAGGTTAATAGATATTCCTTAAATCCGGTAAGATCAAGTGGTTTTAACGTTAGATCTCACATCATTTCAGAGATATTCCACATCAAAATAGAGATATTAGGTGGTACATATGGACGGGCTGGCCCCCCTTATCAAATTTTCTGGCCAAAAATAATTCAGGCTAATAGATATTCGTTAGATCTGGTAAGATCAAGGGCTTTTAATGTTAGATTTCACATCATTTCAGAGATATTCCACATCAAAATAGAGATATTAGGTGGTACATATGGACGGCCTGCCCCCCCTATCAAATTTTCTGGCCAAAAATCATTTAGGCTAATAGCTATTCGTTAGATCCGGTAAGATCAAGTGGTTTTAACGTTCGATCTCACATAATTAGAGACTTATTAAGTGATTAATGAGGGGGGCTGGCCCCCCTTACCAAATTTTCTGGCCAAAAATCATTCAGGCTAATAGATATTCCTTAGATCTGATAAGATCAAGTGGTTTTAACTTTAGATCTCACATCATTTCAGAGATATTCCACATCAAAACAGAGATATTAGGTGGTACATATGGACGGGTTAACCCCCCTTATCAAATTTTCTTTCCAAAAATCATTCGGGCTAATAGAAATTTGTTAAATCCGGTAAGATCAAGTGGTTTTAATGTTAGATCTCACATCATTTCAGAGATATTCCACATCAAAATAGAGATATTAGGTGGTACATATGGACGGGCTGCCCCCCCGCCCCCTTATCAAATTTTCTGGTCAAAAATCATTCAGGCTAATAGATATTCGTTAGATCCGGTAAGATCAAGTCATTTTAACGTTAGATCTTTCATAATTAGAGACTTATTAAGTGATTAATGAGGGGGGTGGCCCCCCCTTATCAAATTTTCTGGCCAGAAATCATTCAGGCTAATAGATATTCGTTAGATCCGGTAAGATCAAGTGGTTTTAACGTTAGATCTCACATAATTAGAGACTTAATAAGTGATTAATGAGGGGGGCTGGCCCCCCCTTATCAAATTTTCTGGCCAAAAATCATTCAGGCTAATATATATTCGTTAGATCCTGTGAGATCAATTGGTTTTAATGGTAGATCTCACATCATTATAGAGATATTCCACATCAAAATAGAGATATTAGGTGGTACATATGGACGGGTTAGCCCCCCCTATCAAATTTTCGGGCCAAAAATCATTAAGGCTAATAGATATTCATTAGATCCGGTAAGACCAAGTGGTTTTAATGTTAGATCTCACATCACTTCAGAGATATTCCACATCAAAATAGAGATATTAGGTGGAACATATGCACCGGTTAGCTCCCCCTTATCAAATTTTCTGGCCAAAAATCATTCAGGCTAATAGATATTCATTAGATCCAGTAAGATCAAGTGGTTTTAACATTAGATCTCACATAATAAGAGACTTATTAAGTGAATAATGAGGGGGGGCTGGCCCCCCTTTCAAATTTTCTGGCCAAAAATCATTCAGGCTAATAGATATTCGTTAGATCCGATAAGATCAAGTGGTTTTAACATTAGATCTCACATTAATTCATAGAAATTCCACATCAAAATAGAGATATTAGGTGGTGAATAAGGACGGGCTGCCCCCCCCCTTATCAAATTTTCTGGCCAAAAATCATTCAGGCTAATAGATATTCATTAGATCCGGTAAGATCAAGTGGTTTTATTGTTAGATCTCACATCATTATAGAGATATTCCACATCAAAATAGAGATATTAGGTGGTACATAAGGACGGGATGGCCCCCCTTATCAAATTTCCTGGCAAAAAATAATTCAGGCTAATAGATATTCGTTAGATCCGGTAAGATCTAGTGGTTTTAACATTAGATCTCACATCATTTCAGAGATATTCCACATCAAAATAGAGATATTAGGTGGTACATATGGACGGGCTGCCCCCCCGCCCCCTTATCAAATTTTCTGGTCAAAAATCATTCAGGCTAATAGATATTCGTTAGATCTGGTAAGATCAAGTCATTTTAACATTAGATCTTTCATAATTAGAGACTTATTAAGTGATTAATGAGGGGGGATGGCCCCCCCTTATCAAATTTTCTGGCCAAAAATCATTTAGGCTAATAGACATTCGTTAGATCCGGTAAGATCAAGTGGTTTTAACATTAGATCTTTCATAATTAGAGACTCATTAAGTGATTAATGAGGGGGGCTGGCCCCCCCTTATCAAATTTTCTGGCCAAAAATCATTCAGGCTAATGGAAAATTTGTTAAATCCGGTAAGATCAAGTGGTTTTAACATTAGCTCTCAAATCATTTCAGAGATATTCCACATCAAAATAGAGATATTAGGTGGTACATATGGACAGGCTGGCCCCCCCTTATAAAATTTTCTGGACAGAAATCATTCAGGCTAATAGATATTCATTAGATCCGGAAAGATCTAGTGGTTTTAACGTTAGATCTCGCATCATTTCAGAAATATTCCACATCAAAATAGAGATATTAGGTGGTACATATGGACGGGTTAGCCCCCCCTTACCATATTTTCTGGCCAAACATCATTCAGGCTAATAGATATTCGTTAGATCTGATAAGATCAAGTGGTTTTAACGTTAGATCTCACATCATTTCCGAGATATTCCACATCAAAATAGAGATGTTGGGTGGTACATATGGACGGGCTGGCCCCCCTTATCGAATTTTCTGGCCAAAAATCATTCAGTCTAATAGATATTCCTTAGATCCGGTAAGATCAAGTGGTTTTAACGTTAGATCTCACATAATTTCAGAGATATTCCACATCAAAATAGAGATATTAGGTGGTACATATGGACGGTTAGCCCCCCCTTATCAAATTTTCTGGTCAAAAATCATTCAGGCTAATAGACATTCGTTAGATCCGGTAAGATCAAGTGGTTTTAACGTTAGATCTCACATCATTATAGAGATATTCCACATCAAAATAGAGATATTAGGTGGTACATATGGACGGGCTGGCCCCCCCTTATCAAATTTTCTGGCCAGAAATCATTCAGGCTAATAGATATTCATTAGATCCGGAAAGATCTAGTGGTTTTAACGTTAGATCTCACATCATTTCAGAAATATTCCACATCAAAATAGAGATATTAGGTGGTACATATGGACGGGTTAGCCCCCCCTTACCAAATTTTCTGGCCAAAAATCATTCAGGCTAATAGATATTCGTTAGATCTGATAAGATCAAGTGGTTTTCACGTTAGATCTCACATCATTTCAGAGATATTCCACATCAAAATAGAGATATTAGGTGGTACATATGGACGGGCTGGCCCCCCCTTATCGAATTTTCTGGTCAAAAATCATTCAGGCTAATAGATATTCGTTAGATCCGGTAAGATCAAGTGGTTTTAACGTTAGATCTCACATAATTAGAGACTTAATAAGTGATTAATGAGGGGGGCTGGCCCCCCCTTATCAAATTTTCTGGCCAAAAATCATTCAGGCTAATATATATTCGTTAGATCCGGTGAGATCAAGTGGTTTTAATGGTAGATCTTACATCATTATAGAGATATTCCACATCAAAATAGAGATATTAGGTGGTACATATGGACGGGTTAGCCCCCCCCCTATCAAATTTTCAGGCCAAAAATCATTCAGGCTAATAGATATTCATTAGATCCGGTAAGACCAAGTGGTTTTAATGTTAGATCTCACATCACTTCAGAGATATTCCACATCAAAATAGAGATATTAGGTGGAACATATGGACCGGTTAGCTCCCCCTTATCAAATTTTCTGGCCAAAAATCATTCAGGCTAATAGATATTCATTAGATCCGGTAAGATCAAGTGGTTTTAACATTAGATCTCACATAATAAGAGACTTATTAAGTGAATAATGAGGGGGGGCTGGCCCCCCTTTCAAATTTTCTAGCCAAAAATCATTCAGGCTAATAGATATTCGTTAGATCCGATAAGATCAAGTGGTTTTAACATTAGATCTCACATTAACTCATAGAAATTCCACATCAAAATAGAGATATTAGGTGGTGAATAAGGACGGGCTGCCCCCCCCTTATCAAATTTTCTGGCCAAAAATCATTCAGGCTAATAGATATTCATTAGATCCGGTAAGATCAAGTGGTTTTATTGTTAGATCTCACATCATTATAGAGATATTCCACATCAAAATAGAGATATTAGGTGGTACATATGGACGGGATGGCCCCCCTTATCAAATTTCCTGGCAAAAAATAATTCAGGCTAATAGATATTCGTTAGATCCGGTAAGATCTAGTGGTTTTAACATTAGATCTCACATCATTTCAGAGATATTCCACATCAAAATAGAGATATTAGGTGGTTCATATGGACGGGTTAGCCCCTCCTTATCAAATTTTCGGGCCAAAAATCATTCAGGCTAATAGATTTTCGTTAGATCCAGTAAGATCAAGTGGTTTTAACGTTATGGACATATGGACGGGTTAGGACGGGTTAGCCCCTCCTTATCAAATTTTCGGGCCAAAAATCATTCAGGCTAATAGATTTTCGTTACATCCAGTAAGATCAAGTGGTTTTAACGTTATGGACATATGGACGGGTTAGGACTGGTTAGCCCCTCCTTATCAAATTTTCGGGCCAAAAATCATTCAGACTAAAACATTTTCATTAGATCCGGTAAGATCAAGTGGTTTTAACGTTAGATCTAACATAATTTCATAGATATTCCATATCAAAATAGAGATATTAGGTGGTACATATGGACGGGTTAGCCCCCTGTCCATATGTACCACATCAAAATAGAGATATTAGGTGGTACATGTGGACGGGTTAGCCCCCCTTATCAAATTTTCGGGCCAAAAATCATTCAGGCTATAGATTTTCGTTAGATCCGGTAAGATCAAGTGGTTTTAACGTTAGATCTCACATCATTTCAGAGATATTCCACATCACAATAGAGATATTAGATGGTACATATGGACGGGCTGGCCCCCCCTTATCAAATTTCCTGTTAAAAAATCATTCAGGCTAATAGATATTCATTAGATCCGGTAAGATCAAGTGGTTTTAACATTAGATCTCATATCATTTCAGAAATATTCCACATCAAAATAGAGATATTAGGTGGTACATATGGACGTGTTAGCCCCCCCTTTTCAAATTTTCGGGCCAAAAATCATTCAGGCTAATAGATTTTCGTTAGATCCGGTAAGATCAAGTGGTTTTAACGTTAGATCTCACATCATATCAGAGATATTCCACATCACAATAGAGATAATAGGTGGTACATATGGATGGGTTAGCCCCCCCTTATCAAATTTTCTGACCAAAAATCATTCAGGCTAATAGATTTTCGTTAGATCCGGTAAGATCAAGTGGTTTTAACGTTAGATCTCACATCATTATAGAGATATTCCACATCAAAATAGAGATATTAGGTGGTACATATGGACGGGCTGGCCCCCCCTTATCAAATTTTTTGGCCAGAAATCATTCAGGCTAATAGATATTCATTAGATCCGGTAAGATCAAGTGGATTTAACGTTAGATCTTTCATAATTAGAGACTTATTAAGTGATTAATGAGGGGGGCTGGCCCCCCCTTATCAAATTTTCTGGCCAAAAATCATTCAGGCTAATGGAAAATTCGTTAAATCCGGTAAGATCAAGTGGTTTTAACATTAGCTCTCAAATCATTTCAGAGATATTCCACATCAAAATAGAGATATTAGGTGGTACATATGGACGGGCTGGATCCCCCTTATCAAATTTTCTTGCCAAAAATCATTCAATCTAATAGATATTCCTTAGATCCGGTAAGATCAAGTGGTTTTAACGTTAGATCTCACATCATTTCAGAGATATTCTACATCAAAATAGAGATATTAGGTGGTACATATGGACGGTTAGCCCCCCCTTATCAAATTTTCTGGTCAAAAATCATTCAGGCTAATAGACATTCGTTAGATCCGGTAAGATCAAGTGGTTTTAACGTTAGATCTCACATCATTATAGAGATATTCCACATCAAAATAGAGATATTAGGTGGTACATATGGACGGGCTGGCCCCCCCTTATCAAATTTTCTGGCCAGAAATCATTCAGGCTAATAGATATTCATTAGATCCGGAAAGATCTAGTGGTTTTAACGTTAGATCTCACATCATTTCAGAAATATTCCACATCAAAATAGAGATATTAGGTGGTACATATGGACGGGTTAGCCCCCCCTTACCAAATTTTCTGGCCAAAAATCATTCAGGCTAATAGATATTCGTTAGATCTGATAAGATCAAATGGTTTTCACATTAGATCTCACATCATTTCAGAGATATTCCACATCAAAATAGAGATGTTGGGTGGTACATATGGACGGGTTAGCCCCCCTTATCAAATTTTCTGGCCAAATATCATTCAGGCTAATAGATATTCTTTAGATCCGTTAAGATCAAGTGGTTTTAACGTTAGATCTCACATAATTAGAGACTTAATAAGTGATTAATGAGGGGGCTGGCCCCCCCTTATCAAATTTTCTGGCCAAAAATCATTCAGGCTATTATATATTCGTTAGATCCGGTAAGATCAAGTGGTTTTAATGGTAGATCTCACATCATTATAGAGATATTCCACATCAAAATAGAGATATTAGGTGGTACATATGGACGGGTTAGCCCCCCCCCTATCAAATTTTTGGGCCAAAAATCATTCAGGCTAATAGATATTCATTAGATCAGGTAAGACCAAGTGGTTTTAATGTTAGATCTCACATCACTTCAGAGATATTCCACATCACAATAGAGATATTAGGTTGTACATATGGATGGGATGGCCCCCTCCCTTATCAAATTTTCTGACCAAAAATCATTCAGGCTAATAGATATTCGTTAGATCCGGTAAGATCAAGTGGTTTTAACGTTAGATCTCACATCATTTCAGAGATATTCCACATCAAAATAGAGATATTAGGTGGAACATATGGACCGGTTAGCTCCCCCTTATCAAATTTTCTGGCCAAAAATCATTCAGGCTAATAGATATTCATTAGATCCGGTAAGATCAAGTGGTTTTAACATTAGATCTCACATAATAAGAGACTTATTAAGTGAATAATGAGGGGGGGCTGCCCCCCCTTATCAAATTTTCTGGCCAAAAATCATTCAGGCTAATAGATATTCGTTAGATCCGTTAAGATCAAGTGGTTTTAACATTAGATCTCACATTAATTCATAGAAATTCCACATCAAAATAGAGATATTAGGTGGTAAATAAGGACGGGCTGGCCCCCCACTTATCAAATTTTCTGGCCAAAAATCATTCAGGCTAATAGATATTCATTAGATCCGGTAAGATCTAGTGGTTTTAACATTAGATCTCACATCATTTCAGAGATATTCCACATCAAAATAGAGATATTAGGTGGTACATATGGACGGGATGGCCCCCCTTATCAAATTTCCTGGCAAAAAATAATTCAGGCTAATAGATATTCGTTAGATCCGGTAAGATCTAGTGGTTTTAACATTAGATCTCACATCATTTCAGAGATATTCCACATCAAAATAGAGATATTAGGTGGTTCATATGGACGGGTTAGCCCCTCCTTATCAAATTTTCGGGCCAAAAATCATTCAGGCTTATAGATTTTTGTTAGATCCAGTAAGTTCAAGTGGTTTAAACGTTATGGACATATGGACGGGTTAGGACGGGTTAGCCCCTCCTTATCAAATTTTCGGGCCAAAAATCATTCAGGCTAATAGATTTTCGTTACATCCAGTAAGATCAAGTGGTTTTAACGTTATGGACATATGGACGGGTTAGGACTGGTTAGCCCCCCCTTATCAAATTTTCGGGCAAAAAATCATTCAGACTAAAACATTTTCATTAGATCCGGTAAGATCAAGTGGTTTTAACGTTAGATCTAACATCATTTCAGAGATATTCCATATCGAAATAGAGATATTAGGTGGTACATATGGACGGGTTAGCCCCCTGTCCATATGTACCACATCAAAATAGAGATATTAGGTGGTACATATGTTGTGGAAAATTTTATATTAATGTGTTGTCATAAGTCTCCCAGTGTGTCTGATCAACCACAGCCCGTTCTAAAGAGCTGACTGGAGCAGTCAGACGCTGGCTGAGACCTGTTAGGTAGTGGAAAACTTCCTGGTGTTTGGAGAGAAGTGTTTGCGGAGAGAGGACATGTCCGCCAGCAAAGGGCCCCTGTGCAATGCACAGAATGATCGTCTGGTGGGAATGCGTTCACTCTGCAAAGACATTATCGGTTTAGAGGTGTTTTGCTCTTGTCACCCCTGGTATGCCTGATCAACATGTTTGGGGTGCCATGACGTATACCTGCAGATAATCTCCCATGCACAAGGAACTTTAGTCATCGTCATTTAGTATATTGTGTCATGTCCTGTAGTCATTGTTCATTGGTTGTTTTGTATTCTGTTGTTAAATCCTTATATGGTCACTTACATCCTGTGAGGTCATATCCTGTGAAGGAAACGATTGGCTGTTGGGGCCAGGGCTTCCTGTTTGTGATTGCTTTTGTGGTCTTTTGAATAAAGGAGGCAGACAGAGCTGTAAAGGGCAGTCTTGCTGAGATGAGAATGTAAGAACCATGTGTTTTGTCTTGTTGGATGGCTGGGGCACACACCAGAGGATGGATACGATCAAAAGGTGAGATGCATTGCATTTATTTCATTAGACGAAATTGCTATTATGTTTAGAAACAGGAGATTTGGCTGTGTGCTTTGTGTACAACCAAATTTCGCTAACAGCATGGCGAGCCAGAACATAGGAGTGAACAGAACCTCCTTCAGAATCGGATCATTAAGATGTGCTGGGGAGGGTCTGCTTCGCAAAAAGAACAAATTTTTCGTCTTTTGAAATAATGCTGGAAGTTTGGTCGTATGTCTGGTGTGTGCCTCTCTGTGTGTGTGTCTGTGTGTGTCTCTGTGTGTGTGTGTGTGTGTGTGATTTGTATCGCGAATCTTTGTGTAAGGAGACTGTGTGTGTGTGTGTGTGACTGATGCTGTGTAACAAGTTTATAATGCATATGAGAAATATTAATGTATGAATTGATATTATTTGCAGCCTGCAATGTGTGTGTGGCTGAGTAGTTTTGTAAGTAGCTGAACCTGTTTGTAAAGATGAGTTTAGTGAAGGGGCAGGCATTGTTGTTTTTGTATTGAAAGGGGCTACACCCTGGGGGAAGGGAACTATAATGTTCTGAACAGACATGCAAGCATTCACTGTCTGTATCTCTCGTTCCTGTGAAAGCTGAAGTGAACTGAGTTTGAGGGTATGTTACAGCCGTGTAATTGTGGGTTATGTGGCTTGGTTGTTTCGTTGGATAGCATGTGTTCCGAAGTTGTGCTTTTTGTAACTTTAACACTTTTAAATGTTTGTTTAAGCATTCATTTAGTATCTCAAATGTGTAATTTTGTGGGGAGAAATTTTTGGTTTTGGCAGGAAAATGGTTTTTGTCTGCTACTTCCTTTTGTTCTCTTGTTGTTGTTGTCTACCATGTGACTATGGTCGGCCATTTTCTTTTCCTTTGTGTGTGAACTTTGAAATTTTTATCCATCTTGGTCAGTTTTGGCGGGAAAATGTGCCATTTTGTTGTGGTCTGGCTTTTGTTGTGGTCACCATGTGCATCGGCGGCCATTTTGAAGACCTGTGAGACTTCCTATAGGGGAAGCTCCATTGTGTATTCCTTTGTGTGTGCAAAGCCATGTGCTTTAAGCTACAATCTGGCTTCTAGGCACCATTTTGTGAATTCTATTTTTGTACTGTTTACATACTTTTCAAGGAAACTATTGCGTTTTCTGTATTGAATATTGGTTTTAAGTTAAAATGCCTGTCGCATATCCAAGTGCCCATGCATTGTTAGGACATCACAATAGGAGCTGTTTACACCCTGTGGGGGTCTCTGGTTTCTAGGTAATAACATGGGGGGAGTTCTAACTCTGAGTCAAATATTGTGTTGTATTTGCGATAAGCGTGTATTGTTTAAGATGTTTTATGTAACTTTGTCTCTTGTCATTTGTTAATGTCAGCCATTTTTCTGTAGTCCTGGTTTCATTCACCATTTTGCCGTGGACCGATTTTCGATTGCTGCAACTGCCTTTTTGTTTATGCTGATTTTAGTCTCCAGCGAAATATCTCTGGTTTTGTACTGAATTCCATTTCCAGTAGAATCATTTAGGTTTTTATACCAGTTGTTTTAAAGAAGTTTATGTTTCTAGTGAAGAAATCTCGATTTTGGCGGGATCAACAACTAAATTTCATGTGTTAATGGCACCATTTTGTTTGTGGCTGCCGTGGAAGGGAAAAGAACTCCTTTAGCCATCTTTTTGCAGGAGTTTCAGTTTTTGGCTTTTGTTACACTGTTGTGTGGTATTTCGGTCAAAACTTGTGGTTTTCCTAGGGGATATGTGAGTCAAGGGGGATTCCCTCCCATTTGCAATATGGGGGCTTATTCCACCCACTCCGGGACAAAGAGTTTTTATCTGTTGATGTTAGCCATAGATTTTTCTAATGTCTTGATAGACAATATATGAAGCTATTTGAGGCTTCCCCTCCCCCTCCCTCTTCCTACTCAGGTGTGCAACAGGAAGTTGGTGGGAGGGGCTTGGGGTCTTTTGACTTGTGTTTGGAAGGACGAAATCATTTTTATTTTTAAATTAAATTAAGGTTTATACTGTAATACAGTTTTGGGTAGAGAGCAAACAGGAGGCATCCAAGTTATTGTTGTAATATCGAGGTACAGAGAGAAGCCATAATATTGTTTTGAACAGTGGAGGATTTCATGGTGCTTTGTAGTTTGTCTGACAACACATTTATAGGGCTGCCGATAACTGGTTGTAGAGCATGTAAATGTGAGGATTAGTACGCTAGCACACCGGGAGGCCGTGTAAAATAATCGGAGAACGCCGGGTGCCAGTACTGTAAAAATAATCACTAAGCAGTACTGATCCGAAAACTAGTGCAAGGGTGCCCTGGACGCAGGGACCGTCATAAGCGATTCGAATCGTCATGGGTAATGTTGGTCCATGCGTTGGAGGAAAGAAATGAGGCTCCACACCAGTCAGACAGCTGCACTTCACATGAGATCTGGGTCTGGGGCTCCGGACATGAGACCCCTTAAAGATTGGCAGATATAGTCAGAGGGTACAGTAAGGTGTATTCCTTTGGAAGGTACATTTGATGTCTGGAGGTACGAGACCCCAGAATAAAAATACCTTGGAAGTAGTTCAGCTGTGGCTTCAGAAATCTGTAATGTTGAGTGAGTTGATGGATGTGTAGTATACATTTGTGTGATTAAAAATACACAGGCCTGTTTTTGAACTTTGTGTGGCTGGTCCATGCAAAGATTTTGAAATGCTCTCGTGCTTTTCAAATTGTATTCTTTTTCTATCGCTAAAAGAGTGAAGGCAGCATTCCATCTGGTCGTTTTTATTTTTTTGTTTTTGGGAACTATGAAATATCTCCCCCACGTTTGTATCTAAATGTTTGTCTTTGTTTCATTGTTTGTGTGTGGTAACAAGATGTTTGAACCTCCCGTGACAGCCCTCTTGCGTGTCGCGGCTGTTGTATTTTTAGAAAAAAAACGTACAGAGGGTTTAGTTATTATCGGTTTTGTGGAATGTTAGTGACAATTTACCAGTGTACATGAATATTGTATTGTTTACCATTCTTTGAAGGATAGAGTAATAACTTTTGTTTATAAGTATCTTTTCAGGTCCAAGGAGTTTCTGGAAGTGTGTGTACAGGTGTATAAGAAGGTAAAAGTATCATAGGCTATTTCACTGTTTTATTCTGCACCATTCTAAACCCTGCATGTCTTCCTCCAGTTTGTAATGAGGAGGGAAGAAAAGGGGGGATGAGAGTGGTGAGAATAACACATTTTCAAACCAACAATACTAACCGCTCTAATTCTAACCAAGTTTGTGCCAAGACTGTCTTTCTTTGATGGAATTTGAATCAGCAAGCAGCAGTCTGGTGAAAGAGGCTCCCATCCCAGATGCTAAGAACCTTTTTGTCACTGGTTCCAGGTATTACACCCCGGATGGTAAGCCACGCACAGGTTATGCAGTGACCACAGTCCCGATGTCTGGGTTATTGTCATATGAGGTTTGTTTGAAGGTCAACCAAAAACAGAATTGTACTTTCCTCATTAGCTGTCACCTACATTCTCAGCTGATGGGGTGGGTGCAATCACTGTAACATGAACTTCAAAAGGCCCACCACAGGGTTCACGAGTCCATCCCGGACCCTGACACAATAACCAGTTTACATTCTTTCCAACCAGGTGACTGGGTCATTGTAAAGAAGCTTGAGGGATGAGACCACGCCAGCCACTGCAAGAAGCGGATCAACTACAAAGAGTAGAGGAGTATCTTTGTTCATTTATATTTTTTTGTTTAATAAATTTTGGCAAGGGTAACGATGAAAAGCATCCCAACTAGCTAAAAAAAAGAGAACAGGACACATGGTCGGCTACTAGTGCCCCAGCGATGACGGCGGTACATGCTATATGTGACGTTCATATTGGTGTGAGGAGTTTTGACAGACTAGTAAAATCCAAACAGACACCTGTCAAAAGAACCTAACAAAACATTTCTAGAGGGTAAAATTAATTATAATTTTAACAATAGCTCTGGTTCTTGCCAGCTTTGGTATCGGGATAACTAGGTAGCCCACAAGTGTGCTACAACTGAAGTTTGGTATTAATGCGGATCTGCAGCTTATAAGGTAATTTCCCGTAAGGCAAGAGGTTCATGTGTGCTGATGAAATTCGTCCCAGCATCTTATGTCGTGGCCGATCGTGAGGATCTGATGGCGCGAGAGAAGGTAAGAATGGCAGGGACAGCTGGAAGGGAATTGCTTGTACACGGTGGGGGCTTGAGTTATGAAACGCTTGAACAATTTCTCATCCATTGAGGATGGGATGTTTCATGTAACTGTTGAAGCTGCAAGGAAGTTCCCACAGTCCAAGGGGGGTTTCTGGGAATTCATAAGTAAAGATTGTTATATCTGGATTGGGGATAGTAGTGACAAAGTTCAGGCCCATATGGATAAGGTTTAGATCCCTACAAGACAAAGCCAGAGCTATAGATAGTGAAGATTGGAATCCTTTTTAAGGGTTTGGGAATCGGGGATTTAATTTTTATCTTGCAGCGGATCATAGTGAAGGAAGTAGGGGTATATATACTCATGTTGTTTTTGTTTCTATTCCTTCTATATGCCATGATGAGGCGCTCCTGTTGCCTGATTGGACGCGTGACCAGAGCCTGAGCAGATGACCACATCTTCCCTGATGAGATGCCCCGAAGCCCGACCCACGTACAAGACACAGAGGATCCCAGACCGAACGGCGACTACTACAGCTCACCACGTCATCTCCAACAGAGTCTACATGTCAAGCCGTGTTTTACTTTTTATGGACTAAGAAGAAGATCAGGATTCATCGAGGGACACATGGGATCATATGACAAGAGGAGGGACTGTTGTGGAAAATTTTATATTAATGTGTTGTCATAAGTCTCCCAGTGTGTCTGATCAACCACAGCCCGTTCTAAAGAGCTGACTGGAGCAGTCCGACGCTGGCTGAGACCTGTTAGGTAGTGGAAAACTTCCTGGTGTTTGGAGAGAAGTGTTTGCGGAGAGAGGACATGTCCGCCAGCAAAGGGCCCCTGTGCAATGCACAGAACGATCGTCTGGTGGGAATGCGTTCACTCTGCAAAGACATTATCGGTTTAGAGGTGTTTTGCTCTTGTCACCCCTGGTATGCCTGATCAACATGTTTGGGGTGCCATGACGTATACCTGCAGATAATCTCCCATGCACAAGGAACTTTAGTCATCGTCATTTAGTATATTGTGTCATGTCCTGTAGTCATTGTTCATTGGTTGTTTTGTATTCTGTTGTTAAATCCTTATATGGTCACTTACATCCTGTGAGGTCATATCCTGTGAAGGAAACGATTGGCTGTTGGGGCCAGGGCTTCCTGTTTGTGATTGCTTTTGTGGTCTTTTGAATAAAGGAGGCAGACAGAGCTGTAAAGGGCAGTCTTGCTGAGATGAGAATGTAAGAACCATGTGTTTTTTCTTGTTGGATGGCTGGGGCACACACCAGAGGATGGATACGATCAAAAGGTGAGATGCATTGCATTTATTTCATTAGACGAAATTGCTATTATGTTTAGAAACAGGAGATTTGGCTGTGTGCTTTGCGTACAACCAAATTTCGCTAACACATATGGACGGGTTAGCCCCCCCTTATCAAATTTTTGGGTCAAAAATCAATCAGGCTATAGATTTTCGTTAGATCCTGTAAGATCAAGTGGTTTTAAGGTTAGATCTCACATCATTTCAGAGATATTCCACATCACAATAGAGATATTAGATGGTACATATGGGCGGGCTGGCCCCCCCTTATCAAATTTCCTGTTAAAAAATCATTCAGGCTAATAGATATTCATTAGATCCGGTAATATCAAGTGGTTTTAACATTAGATCTCATATCATTTCAGAGATATTCCACATCAAAATAGAGATATTAGGTGGTACATATGGACGGGTTAGCCCCCCCTTTTCAAATTTTCGGGCCAAAAATCATTCAGGCTAATATATTTTCGTTAGATCCGGTAAGATCAAGTGGTTTTAACGTTAGATCTCACATCATTTCAGAGATATTCCACATCACAATAGAGATATTAGGTGGTACATATGGAAGGGTTAGCCCCCCCATATCAAATGTTCGGGCCAAAAATCATTCAGGCTAATAGATTTTCGTTAGATCCGGTAAGATCAAGTGGTTTTAACGTTAGATCTCACATCATTTCAGAGATATTCCACATCACAATAGAGATAATACATATGGATGGGTTAGCCCCCCCTTATCAAATTTTCTGACCAAAAATGATTCAGGTTAATAGATTTTCGTTAGATCCGATGAGATCAAGTGGTTTTAACGTTAGATCTCACATCATTTCAGAGATATTCCACATCAAAATAGAGATATTAGGTGGTACATATGGATGGGTTAGCCCCCCCTTATCAAATTTTCTGACCAAAAATCATTCAGGCTAATAGATTTTCGTTACATCCGGTAAGATCAAGTGGTTTTAACATTAGATCTCACATCATTTCAGAGATATTCCACATCAAAATAGGGATATTAGGTGGTACATATGGACGGGTTAGCCCCCTCCTTATCAAATTTTCGGGCCAAAAATCATTCAGGCTAATACATATTCATTAGATCCGGTAAGATCAAGTGGTTTTAACGTTAGATCTCACATAATAAGAGACTTATTAAGTGAATAATGAGGGGGGCTGGCCCCCCTTATCAAATTTTCTGGTCAAAAATCATTCAGGCTAATAGATATTCGTTAGATCCGGTAAGATCAAGTGGTTTTAATGTTAGATCTCATATCATTTCAGAGATATTCCACATCAAAATAGAGATATTAGGTGGTACATATGGACGGGTTAGCCCCCCCTTATCAAATTTTCGGGCCAAAAATCACTCAGGCTATAGATTTTCATTAGATCCAGTAAGATCAAGTGGTTTTAACGTTAGATCTCGCATCATTTCAGAGATATTCCACATCACAATAGAGATATTAGATGGTACATATGGACGGGATGGCCCCCCCTTATCAAATTTTCTGTTAAAAAATCATTCAGGCTAATAGATATTCATTAGATCCGGTAAGATCAAGTGGTTTTAACATTAGATCTTATATCATTTCAGAGATATTCCACATCAAAATAGAGATATTAGGTGGTACATATGGACGGTTAGCCCCCCTTTTCAAATTTTCGGGCCAAAAATCATTCTGGCTAATAGATTTTCATTAGATCCAGTAAGATCAAGTGGCTTTAACGTTAGATCTCACATAATTTCAGAGACATTCCACATCACAATAGAGATATTAGGTGGTACATATGGACGGGTTAGCCCCCCCATATCAAATGTTCGGGCCAAAAATCATTCAGGCTAATAGATTTTCGTTAGATCCGGTAAGATCAAGTGGTTTTAACGTTAGATCTCACATCATTTCAGAGATATTCCACATCACAATAGAGATAATAGGTGGTACATATGGACGGGTTAGCCCCCCCTTTCAAATTTTCTGACCAAAAATCATTCAGGCTAATAGATTTTCGTTAGATCCGGTAAGATCAAGTGGTTTTAATGTTAGATCTCACATCATTTCAGAGATATTCCACATCAAAATAGAGATATTAGGTGGTACATATGGATGGGTTAGCCCCCCCTTATCAAATTTTCTGGCCAAAAATCATTCAGGCTAATAGATATTTGTTAGATCCGGTAAGATCAAGTGGTTTTAATGGTAGATCTCACATCATTATAGAGATATTCCACATCAAAATAGAGATATTAGGTGGTACATATTGATGGGTTAGCCCCCCTTATCAAATTTTCGGGCCAAAAATCATTCAGGCTAATAGATATTCGTTAGATCCGGTAAGATCTAGTGGTTTTAACATTAGATCTCACATCATTTCAGAGATATTCCACATCAAAATAGAGATATTAGGTGGTACATATGGACGGGTTAGCCATCCCTTATCAAATTTTCGGGCCAAAAATCATTCAGGCTAATAGATATTCGTTAGATCCGGTAAGATCAAGTGGTTTTAACGTTAGATCTCACATAATTGGAGACTTATTAAGTGAATAATGAGGGGGGCTGGCCCCCCCTTATCAAATTTTCTGCTCAAAAATCATTCAGGCTAATAGATATTTGTTAGATCCGGTAAGACCAAGTGGTTTTAATGTTAGATCTCACATCATTTCAGAGATATTCCACATCACAATAGAGATATTAGGTCGTACATATGGATGGGCTGGCCCCCCCTTATCAAATTTTCTGGCCAAAAATCATTCAGGCTAATAGATATTCATTAGATCCAGTAAGATCAAGTGGTTTTAATGTCAGATCTCACATCATTATAGAGATATTCCACATCAAAATAGAGATATTAGGTGGTACATATGGAAGGGCTGGCCCCCCTTATCAAATTTCGTGGCAAAAAATCATTCAGGCTAATAGATATTCGTTAGATCCGGTAAGATCTAGTGGTTTTAACATTAGATCTCACATCATTTCAGAGATATTCCACATCAAAATAGAGATATTAGGTGGTTCATATGGACGGGTTAGCCCCCCCTTTCAAATTTTCTGACCAAAAATCATTCAGGCTAATAGATTTTCGTTAGATCCGGTAAGATCAAGTGGTTTTAATGTTAGATCTCACATCATTTCAGAGATATTCCACATCAAAATAGAGATATTAGGTGGTACATATGGATGGGTTAGCCCCCCCTTATCAAATTTTCTGGCCAAAAATCATTCAGGCTAATAGATATTTGTTAGATCCGGTAAGATCAAGTGGTTTTAATGGTAGATCTCACATCATTATAGAGATATTCCACATCAAAATAGAGATATTAGGTGGTACATATTGATGGGTTAGCCCCCCTTATCAAATTTTCGGGCCAAAAATCATTCAGGCTAATAGATATTCGTTAGATCCGGTAAGATCTAGTGGTTTTAACATTAGATCTCACATCATTTCAGAGATATTCCACATCAAAATAGAGATATTAGGTGGTACATATGGACGGGTTAGCCATCCCTTATCAAATTTTCGGGCCAAAAATCATTCAGGCTAATAGATATTCGTTAGATCCGGTAAGATCAAGTGGTTTTAACGTTAGATCTCACATAATTGGAGACTTATTAAGTGAATAATGAGGGGGGCTGGCCCCCCCTTATCAAATTTTCTGCTCAAAAATCATTCAGGCTAATAGATATTTGTTAGATCCGGTAAGACCAAGTGGTTTTAATGTTAGATCTCACATCATTTCAGAGATATTCCACATCACAATAGAGATATTAGGTCGTACATATGGATGGGCTGGCCCCCCCTTATCAAATTTTCTGGCCAAAAATCATTCAGGCTAATAGATATTCATTAGATCCAGTAAGATCAAGTGGTTTTAATGTCAGATCTCACATCATTATAGAGATATTCCACATCAAAATAGAGATATTAGGTGGTACATATGGAAGGGCTGGCCCCCCTTATCAAATTTCGTGGCAAAAAATCATTCAGGCTAATAGATATTCGTTAGATCCGGTAAGATCTAGTGGTTTTAACATTAGATCTCACATCATTTCAGAGATATTCCACATCAAAATAGAGATATTAGGTGGTTCATATGGACGGGTTAGCCCCCCCTTATCAAATTTTCTGGCCAAAAATCATTCAGGCTAATAGATATTCGTTAGATCCGGTAAGATCAAGTGGTTTTAATGGTAGATCTCACATCATTATAGAGATATTCCACATCAAAATAGAGATATTAGGTGGTACATATGGACGGGTTAGCCCCCCTTATCAAATTTTCGGGCCAAAAATCATTCAGGCTAATAGATTTTCGTTAGATCCGGTAAGATCAAGTGGTTTTAACGTTATGGACATATGGACGGGTTAGGACGGGTTAGCCCCCCTTTATCAAATTTTCGGGCCAAAAATCATTCAGACTAAAACATTTTCGTTAGATCCGGTGAGATCAAGTGGTTTTAACGTTAGATCTAACATAATTTCAGAGATATTCCATATCAAAATAGAGATATTAGGTAGTACATATGGACGGGTTAGCCCCCTGTCCATATGTACCACATCAAAATAGAGATATTAGGTGGTAAATAAGGACGGGTTAACCCGCCCCCTTATCAAATTTTCTGCCCAAAAATCATTCAGGCTAATAGATATTCATTAGATCTGGTAAGATCAAATGGTTTTAACTTTAGATCTCACATCATTTCAGAGATATTCCACATCAAAATAGAGATATTAGATGGTACATATGGACAGGTTAGCCCCCCTTATTAAATTTTCTGGCCAAAAATAATTCAGGCTAATAGATATTTGTTAGATCCGGTAAGATCAAGTGGTTTTAACATTAGATCTCACATAATTTCAGAGATATTCCACATCAAAATAGAGATATTAGGTGGTACATATGGAAGGGCTGGTCCCCCCTTATCAAATTTCCTGGTAAAAAATCATTCAGGCTAATAGATATTCGTTAGATCCGGTAAGATCAAGTAGTTTTAACATTAGATCTCACATAATTTCAGAGATATTCCACATCAAAATAGAGATATTAGGTGGTACATATGGACGGGCTGCCCCCCCTTATCAAATTTCCTGTTAAAAAATCATTCAGGCTAATAGATATTCGTTAGATCCGGTAAGATCAAGTAGTTTTAACATTAGATCTCATATCATTTCAGAGATATTCCACATCAAAATGGAGATATTAGGTGGTACATATGGACGGGTTAGCCCCCCTTATCAAATTTTCGGGCCAAAAATCATTCAGGCTAATAGATTTTCATTAGATCCGGTAAGATCAAGTGGTTTTAACGTTAGATCTCACATCATTTCAGAGATATTCCACATCACAATAGAGATATTAGGTGGTACATATGGACGAGTTAGCCCCCCCTTATCAAATTTTCTGACCAAAAATCATTCAGGCTAATAGATATTCATTAGATCCAGTAAGATCTAGTGGTTTTAACATTAGATCTCACATCATTTCAGAGATATTCCACATCAAAAAAGAGATAGTAGGTGGTACATATGGACGGGTTAGCCCCCCTTATCAAATTTTCTGACCAAAAATCATTCAGGCTAATAGATTTTCGTTAGATCCGGTAAGATCAAGTGGTTTTAACGTTAGATCTCACATCATTATAGAGATATTCCACATCAAAATAGAGATATTAGGTGGTACATATGGACGGGCTGGCCCCCCCTTATCAAATTTTTTGGCCAGAAATCATTCAGGCTAATAGATATTCATTAGATCCGGTAAGATCAAGTGGATTTAACGTTAGATCTTTCATAATTAGAGACTTATTAAGTGATTAATGAGGGGGGCTGGCCCCCCCTTATCAAATTTTCTGGCCAAAAATCATTCAGGCTAATGGAAAATTCGTTAAATCCGGTAAGATCAAGTGGTTTTAACATTAGCTCTCAAATCATTTCAGAGATATTCCACATCAAAATAGAGATATTAGGTGGTACATATGGACGGGCTGGACCCCCCTTATCAAATTTTCTGGCCAAAAATCATTCAATCTAATAGATATTCCTTAGATCCGGTAAGATCAAGTGGTTTTAACGTTAGATCTCACATCATTTCAGAGATATTCTACATCAAAATAGAGATATTAGGTGGTACATATGGACGGTTAGCCCCCCCTTATCAAATTTTCTGGTCAAAAATCATTCAGGCTAATAGACATTCGTTAGATCCGGTAAGATCAAGTGGTTTTAACGTTAGATCTCACATCATTATAGAGATATTCCACATCAAAATAGAGATATTAGGTGGTACATATGGACGGGCTGGCCCCCCCTTATCAAATTTTCTGGTCAAAAATCATTCAGGCTAATAGATATTCGTTAGATCCGGTAAGATCAAGTGGTTTTAATGTTAGATCTCATATCATTTCAGAGATATTCCACATCAAAATAGAGATATTAGGTGGTACATATGGACGGGTTAGCCCCCCTTATCAAATTTTCGGGCCAAAAATCATTCAGGCTAATAGATTTTCATTAGATCCGGTAAGATCAAGTGGTTTTAACGTTAGATCTCACATCATTTCAGAGATATTCCACATCACAATAGAGATATTAGGTGGTACATATGGACGAGTTAGCCCCCCCTTATCAAATTTTCTGACCAAAAATCATTCAGGCTAATAGATATTCATTAGATCCAGTAAGATCTAGTGGTTTTAACATTAGATCTCACATCATTTCAGAGATATTCCACATCAAAAAAGAGATAGTAGGTGGTACATATGGACGGGTTAGCCCCCCTTATCAAATTTTCTGACCAAAAATCATTCAGGCTAATAGATTTTCGTTAGATCCGGTAAGATCAAGTGGTTTTAACGTTAGATCTCACATCATTATAGAGATATTCCACATCAAAATAGAGATATTAGGTGGTACATATGGACGGGCTGGCCCCCCCTTATCAAATTTTTTGGCCAGAAATCATTCAGGCTAATAGATATTCATTAGATCCGGTAAGATCAAGTGGATTTAACGTTAGATCTTTCATAATTAGAGACTTATTAAGTGATTAATGAGGGGGGCTGGCCCCCCCTTATCAAATTTTCTGGCCAAAAATCATTCAGGCTAATGGAAAATTCGTTAAATCCGGTAAGATCAAGTGGTTTTAACATTAGCTCTCAAATCATTTCAGAGATATTCCACATCAAAATAGAGATATTAGGTGGTACATATGGACGGGCTGGACCCCCCTTATCAAATTTTCTGGCCAAAAATCATTCAATCTAATAGATATTCCTTAGATCCGGTAAGATCAAGTGGTTTTAACGTTAGATCTCACATCATTTCAGAGATATTCTACATCAAAATAGAGATATTAGGTGGTACATATGGACGGTTAGCCCCCTTATCAAATTTTCTGGTCAAAAATCATTCAGGCTAATAGACATTCGTTAGATCCGGTAAGATCAAGTGGTTTTAACGTTAGATCTCACATCATTATAGAGATATTCCACATCAAAATAGAGATATTAGGTGGTACATATGGACGGGCTGGCCCCCCCTTATCAAATTTTCTGGCCAGAAATCATTCAGGCTAATAGATATTCATTAGATCCGGAAAGATCTAGTGGTTTTAACGTTAGATCTCACATCATTTCAGAAATATTCCACATCAAAATAGAGATATTAGGTGGTACATATGGACGGGTTAGCCCCCCCTTACCAAATTTTCTGGCCAAAAATCATTCAGGCTAATAGATATTCGTTAGATCTGATAAGATCAAGTGGTTTTCACATTAGATCTCACATCATTTCAGAGATATTCCACATCAAAATAGAGATGTTGGGTGGTACATATGGACGGGTTAGCCCCCCTTATCAAATTTTCTGGCCAAATATCATTCAGGCTAATAGATATTCATTAGATCCGGAAAGATCTAGTGGTTTTAAGGTTAGATCTCACATCATTTCAGAAATATTCCACATCAAAATAGAGATATTAGGTGGTACATATGGACGGGCTGGCCCCCCCTTATCGAATTTTCTGGTCAAAAATCATTCAGGCTAATAGATATTCTTTAGATCCGTTAAGATCAAGTGGTTTTAACGTTAGATCTCACATAATTAGAGACTTAATAAGTGATTAATGAGGGGGCTGGCCCCCCCTTATCAAATTTTCTGGCCAAAAATCATTCAGGCTATTATATATTCGTTAGATCCGGTAAGATCAAGTGGTTTTAATGGTAGATCTCACATCATTATAGAGATATTCCACATCAAAATAGAGATATTAGGTGGTACATATGGACGGGTTAGCCCCCCCTATCAAATTTTTGGGCCAAAAATCATTCAGGCTAATAGATATTCATTAGATCCGGTAAGACCAAGTGGTTTTAATGTTAGATCTTACATCACTTCAGAGATATTCCACATCACAATAGAGATATTAGGTTGTACATATGGATGGGATGGCCCCCTCCCTTATCAAATTTTCTGACCAAAAATCATTCAGGCTAATAGATATTCGTTAGATCCGGTAAGATCAAGTGGTTTTAACGTTAGATCTCACATCATTTCAGAGATATTCCACATCAAAATAGAGATATTAGGTGGAACATATGGACCGGTTAGCTCCCCCTTATCAAATTTTCTGGCCAAAAATCATTCAGGCTAATAGATATTCATTAGATCCGGTAAGATCAAGTGGTTTTAACATTAGATCTCACATAATAAGAGACTTATTAAGTGAATAATGAGGGGGGCTGCCCCCCCTTATCAAATTTTCTGGCCAAAAATCATTCAGGCTAATAGATATTCGTTAGATCCGATAAGATCAAGTGGTTTTAACATTAGATCTCACATTAATTCATAGAAATTCCACATCAAAATAGAGATATTAGGTGGTAAATAAGGACGGGCTGGCCCCCCACTTATCAAATTTTCTGGCCAAAAATCATTCAGGCTAATAGATATTCATTAGATCCGGTAAGATCAAGTGGTTTTATTGTTAGATCTCACATCATTTCAGAGATATTCCACATCAAAATAGAGATATTAGGTGGTACATATGGACGGGATGGCCCCCCTTATCAAATTTCCTGGCAAAAAATAATTCAGGCTAATAGATATTCGTTAGATCCGGTAAGATCTAGTGGTTTTAACATTAGATCTCACATCATTTCAGAGATATTCCACATCAAAATAGAGATATTAGGTGGTTCATATGGACGGGTTAGCCCCTCCTTATCAAATTTTCGGGCCAAAAATCATTCAGGCTTATAGATTTTTGTTAGATCCAGTAAGTTCAAGTGGTTTAAACGTTATGGACATATGGACGGGTTAGGACGGGTTAGCCCCTCCTTATCAAATTTTCGGGCCAAAAATCATTCAGGCTAATAGATTTTCGTTACATCCAGTAAGATCAAGTGGTTTTAACGTTATGGACATATGGACGGGTTAGGACTGGTTAGCCCCCCCTTATCAAATTTTCGGGCAAAAAATCATTCAGACTAAAACATTTTCATTAGATCCGGTAAGATCAAGTGGTTTTAACGTTAGATCTAACATCATTTCAGAGATATTCCATATCGAAATAGAGATATTAGGTGGTACATATGGACGGGTTAGCCCCCTGTCCATATGTACCACATCAAAATAGAGATATTAGGTGGTACATATGTTGTGGAAAATTTTATATTAATGTGTTGTCATAAGTCTCCCAGTGTGTCTGATCAACCACAGCCCGTTCTAAAGAGCTGACTGGAGCAGTCAGACGCTGGCTGAGACCTGTTAGGTAGTGGAAAACTTCCTGGTGTTTGGAGAGAAGTGTTTGCGGAGAGAGGACATGTCCGCCAGCAAAGGGCCCCTGTGCAATGTACAGAACGATCGTCTGGTGGGAATGCGTTCACTCTGCAAAGACATTATCGGTTTAGAGGTGTTTTGCTCTTGTCACCCCTGGTATGCCTGATCAACATGTTTGGGGTGCCATGACGTATACCTGCAGATAATCTCCCATGCACAAGGAACTTTAGTCATCGTCATTTAGTATATTGTGTCATGTCCTGTAGTCATTGTTCATTGGTTGTTTTGTATTCTGTTGTTAAATCCTTATATGGTCACTTACATCCTGTGAGGTCATATCCTGTGAAGGAAACGATTGGCTGTTGGGGCCAGGGCTTCCTGTTTGTGATTGCTTTTGTGGTCTTTTGAATAAAGGAGGCAGACAGAGCTGTAAAGGGCAGTCTTGCTGAGATGAGAATGTAAGAACCATGTGTTTTGTCTTGTTGGATGGCTGGGGCACACACCAGAGGATGGATACGATCAAAAGGTGAGATGCATTGCATTTATTTCATTAGACGAAATTGCTATTATGTTTAGAAACAGGAGATTTGGCTGTGTGCTTTGTGTACAACCAAATTTCGCTAACAGCATGGCGAGCCAGAACGTAGGAGTGAACAGAACCTCCTTCAGAATCGGATCATTAAGATGTGCTGGGGAGGGTCTGCTTCGTAAAAAGAACAAATTTTTCGTCTTTTGAAATAATGCTGGAAGTTTGGTCGTATGTCTGGTGTGTGCCTCTCTGTGTGTGTGTCTGTGTGTGTCTGTGTGTGTGTGTGTGTGTGTGTGTGTGATTTGTATCGCGAATCTTTGTGTAAGGAGACTGTGTGTGTGTGTGTGTGACTGATGCTGTGTAACAAGTTTATAATGCATATGAGAAATATTAATGTATGAATTGATATTATTTGCAGCCTGCAATGTGTGTGTGGCTGAGTAGTTTTGTAAGTAGCTGAACCTGTTTGTAAAGATGAGTTTAGTGAAGGGGCAGGCATTGTTGTTTTTGTATTGAAAGGGGCTACACCCTGGGGGAAGGGAACTATAATGTTCTGAACAGACATGCAAGCATTCACTGTCTGTATCTCTCGTTCCTGTGAAAGCTGAAGTGAACTGAGTTTGAGGGTATGTTACAGCCGTGTAATTGTGGGTTATGTGGCTTGGTTGTTTCGTTGGATAGCATGTGTTCCGAAGTTGTGCTTTTTGTAACTTTAACACTTTTAAATGTTTGTTTAAGCATTCATTTAGTATCTCAAATGTGTAATTTTGTGGGGAGAAATTTTTGGTTTTGGCAGGAAAATGGTTTTTGTCTGCTACTTCCTTTTGTTCTCTTGTTGTTGTTGTCTACCATGTGACTATGGTCGGCCATTTTCTTTTCCTTTGTGTGTGAACTTTGAAATTTTTATCCATCTTGGTCAGTTTTGGCGGGAAAATGTGCCATTTTGTTGTGGTCTGGCTTTTGTTGTGGTCACCATGTGCATCGGCGGCCATTTTGAAGACCTGTGAGACTTCCTATAGGGGAAGCTCCATTATGTATTCCTTTGTGTGTGCAAAGCCATGTGCTTTAAGCTACAATCTGGCTTCTAGGCACCATTTTGTGAATTCTATTTTTGTACTGTTTACATACTTTTCAAGGAAACTATTGCGTTTTCTGTATTGAATATTGGTTTTAAGTTAAAATGCCTGTCGCATATCCAAGTGCCCATGCATTGTTAGGACATCACAATAGGAGCTGTTTACACCCTGTGGGGGTCTCTGGTTTCTAGGTAATAACATGGGGGGAGTTCTAACTCTGAGTCAAATATTGTGTTGTATTTGCGATAAGCGTGTATTGTTTAAGATGTTTTATGTAACTTTGTCTCTTGTCATTTGTTAATGTCAGCCATTTTTCTGTAGTCCTGGTTTCATTCACCATTTTGCCGTGGACCGATTTTCGATTGCTGCAACTGCCTTTTTGTTTATGCTGATTTTAGTCTCCAGCGAAATATCTCTGGTTTTGTACTGAATTCCATTTCCAGTAGAATCATTTAGGTTTTTATACCAGTTGTTTTAAAGAAGTTTATGTTTCTAGTGAAGAAATCTCGATTTTGGCGGGATCAACAACTAAATTTCATGTGTTAATGGCACCATTTTGTTTGTGGCTGCCGTGGAAGGGAAAAGAACTCCTTTAGCCATCTTTTTGCAGGAGTTTCAGTTTTTGGCTTTTGTTACACTGTTGTGTGGTATTTCGGTCAAAACTTGTGGTTTTCCTAGGGGATATGTGAGTCAAGGGGGATTCCCTCCCATTTGCAATATGGGGGCTTATTCCACCCACTCCGGGACAAAGAGTTTTTATCTGTTGATGTTAGCCATAGATTTTTCTAATGTCTTGATAGACAATATATGAAGCTATTTGAGGCTTCCCCTCCCCCTCCCTCTTCCTACTCAGGTGTGCAACAGGAAGTTGGTGGGAGGGGCTTGGGGTCTTTTGACTTGTGTTTGGAAGGACGAAATCATTTTTATTTTTAAATTAAATTAAGGTTTATACTGTAATACAGTTTTGGGTAGAGAGCAAACAGGAGGCATCCAAGTTATTGTTGTAATATCGAGGTACAGAGAGAAGCCATAATATTGTTTTGAACAGTGGAGGATTTCATGGTGCTTTGTAGTTTGTCTGACAACACATTTATAGGGCTGCCGATAACTGGTTGTAGAGCATGTAAATGTGAGGATTAGTACGCTAGCACACCGGGAGGCCGTGTAAAATAATCGGAGAACGCCGGGTGCCAGTACTGTAAAAATAATCACTAAGCAGTACTGATCCGAAAACTAGTGCAAGGGTGCCCTGGACGCAGGGACCGTCATAAGCGATTCGAATCGTCATGGGTAATGTTGGTCCATGCGTTGGAGGAAAGAAATGAGGCTCCACACCAGTCAGACAGCTGCACTTCACATGAGATCTGGGTCTGGGGCTCCGGACATGAGACCCCTTAAAGATTGGCAGATATAGTCAGAGGGTACAGTAAGGTGTATTCCTTTGGAAGGTACATTTGATGTCTGGAGGTACGAGACCCCAGAATAAAAATACCTTGGAAGTAGTTCAGCTGTGGCTTCAGAAATCTGTAATGTTGAGTGAGTTGATGGATGTGTAGTATACATTTGTGTGATTAAAAATACACAGGCCTGTTTTTGAACTTTGTGTGGCTGGTCCATGCAAAGATTTTGAAATGCTCTTGTGCTTTTCAAATTGTATTCTTTTTCTATCGCTAAAAGAGTGAAGGCAGCATTCCATCTGGTCGTTTTTATTTTTTCGTTTTTGGGAACTATGAAATATCTCCCCCACGTTTGTATCTAAATGTTTGTCTTTGTTTCATTGTTTGTGTGTGGTAACAAGATGTTTGAACCTCCCGTGACAGCCCTCTTGCGTGTCGCGGCTGTTGTATTTTTAGAAAAAAAACGTACAGAGGGTTTAGTTATTATCGGTTTTGTGGAATGTTAGTGACAATTTACCAGTGTACATGAATATTGTATTGTTTACCATTCTTTGAAGGATAGAGTAATAACTTTTGTTTATAAGTATCTTTTCAGGTCCAAGGAGTTTCTGGAAGTGTGTGTACAGGTGTATAAGAAGGTAAAAGTATCATAGGCTATTTCACTGTTTTATTCTGCACCATTCTAAACCCTGCATGTCTTCCTCCAGTTTGTAATGAGGAGGGAAGAAAAGGGGGGATGAGAGTGGTGAGAATAACACATTTTCAAACCAACAATACTAACCGCTCTAATTCTAACCAAGTTTGTGCCAAGACTGTCTTTCTTTGATGGAATTTGAATCAGCAAGCAGCAGTCTGGTGAAAGAGGCTCCCATCCCAGATGCTAAGAACCTTTTTGTCACTGGTTCCAGGTATTACACCCCGGATGGTAAGCCACGCACAGGTTATGCAGTGACCACAGTCCCGATGTCTGGGTTATTGTCATATGAGGTTTGTTTGAAGGTCAACCAAAAACAGAATTGTACTTTCCTCATTAGCTGTCACCTACATTCTCAGCTGATGGGGTGGGTGCAATCACTGTAACATGAACTTCAAAAGGCCCACCACAGGGTTCACGAGTCCATCCCGGACCCTGACACAATAACCAGTTTACATTCTTTCCAACCAGGTGACTGGGTCATTGTAAAGAAGCTTGAGGGATGAGACCACGCCAGCCACTGCAAGAAGCGGATCAACTACAAAGAGTAGAGGAGTATCTTTGTTCATTTATATTTTTTTGTTTAATAAATTTTGGCAAGGGTAACGATGAAAAGCATCCCAACTAGCTAAAAAAAAGAGAACAGGACACATGGTCGGCTACTAGTGCCCCAGCGATGACGGCGGTACATGCTATATGTGACGTTCATATTGGTGTGAGGAGTTTTGACAGACTAGTAAAATCCAAACAGACACCTGTCAAAAGAACCTAACAAAACATTTCTAGAGGGTAAAATTAATTATAATTTTAACAATAGCTCTGGTTCTTGCCAGCTTTGGTATCGGGATAACTAGGTAGCCCACAAGTGTGCTACAACTGAAGTTTGGTATTAATGCGGATCTGCAGCTTATAAGGTAATTTCCCGTAAGGCAAGAGGTTCATGTGTGCTGATGAAATTCGTCCCAGCATCTTATGTCGTGGCCGATCGTGAGGATCTGATGGCGCGAGAGAAGGTAAGAATGGCAGGGACAGCTGGAAGGGAATTGCTTGTACACGGTGGGGGCTTGAGTTATGAAACGCTTGAACAATTTCTCATCCATTGAGGATGGGATGTTTCATGTAACTGTTGAAGCTGCAAGGAAGTTCCCACAGTCCAAGGGGGGTTTCTGGGAATTCATAAGTAAAGATTGTTATATCTGGATTGGGGATAGTAGTGACAAAGTTCAGGCCCATATGGATAAGGTTTAGATCCCTACAAGACAAAGCCAGAGCTATAGATAGTGAAGATTGGAATCCTTTTTAAGGGTTTGGGAATCGGGGATTTAATTTTTATCTTGCAGCGGATCATAGTGAAGGAAGTAGGGGTATATATACTCATGTTGTTTTTGTTTCTATTCCTTCTATATGCCATGATGAGGCGCTCCTGTTGCCTGATTGGACGCGTGACCAGAGCCTGAGCAGATGACCACATCTTCCCTGATGAGATGCCCCGAAGCCCGACCCACGTACAAGACACAGAGGATCCCAGACCGAACGGCGACTACTACAGCTCACCACGTCATCTCCAACAGAGTCTACATGTCAAGCCGTGTTTTACTTTTTATGGACTAAGAAGAAGATCAGGATTCATCGAGGGACACATGGGATCATATGACAAGAGGAGGGACTGTTGTGGAAAATTTTATATTAATGTGTTGTCATAAGTCTCCCAGTGTGTCTGATCAACCACAGCCCGTTCTAAAGAGCTGACTGGAGCAGTCCGACGCTGGCTGAGACCTGTTAGGTAGTGGAAAACTTCCTGGTGTTTGGAGAGAAGTGTTTGCGGAGAGAGGACATGTCCGCCAGCAAAGGGCCCCTGTGCAATGCACAGAACGATCGTCTGGTGGGAATGCGTTCACTCTGCAAAGACATTATCGGTTTAGAGGTGTTTTGCTCTTGTCACCCCTGGTATGCCTGATCAACATGTTTGGGGTGCCATGACGTATACCTGCAGATAATCTCCCATGCACAAGGAACTTTAGTCATCGTCATTTAGTATATTGTGTCATGTCCTGTAGTCATTGTTCATTGGTTGTTTTGTATTCTGTTGTTAAATCCTTATATGGTCACTTACATCCTGTGAGGTCATATCCTGTGAAGGAAACGATTGGCTGTTGGGGCCAGGGCTTCCTGTTTGTGATTGCTTTTGTGGTCTTTTGAATAAAGGAGGCAGACAGAGCTGTAAAGGGCAGTCTTGCTGAGATGAGAATGTAAGAACCATGTGTTTTTTCTTGTTGGATGGCTGGGGCACACACCAGAGGATGGATACGATCAAAAGGTGAGATGCATTGCATTTATTTCATTAGACGAAATTGCTATTATGTTTAGAAACAGGAGATTTGGCTGTGTGCTTTGCGTACAACCAAATTTCGCTAACACATATGGACGGGTTAGCCCCCCCTTATCAAATTTTTGGGTCAAAAATCAATCAGGCTATAGATTTTCGTTAGATCCTGTAAGATCAAGTGGTTTTAAGGTTAGATCTCACATCATTTCAGAGATATTCCACATCACAATAGAGATATTAGATGGTACATATGGGCGGGCTGGCCCCCCCTTATCAAATTTCCTGTTAAAAAATCATTCAGGCTAATAGATATTCATTAGATCCGGTAATATCAAGTGGTTTTAACATTAGATCTCATATCATTTCAGAGATATTCCACATCAAAATAGAGATATTAGGTGGTACATATGGACGGGTTAGCCCCCCCTTTTCAAATTTTCGGGCCAAAAATCATTCAGGCTAATATATTTTCGTTAGATCCGGTAAGATCAAGTGGTTTTAACGTTAGATCTCACATCATTTCAGAGATATTCCACATCACAATAGAGATATTAGGTGGTACATATGGAAGGGTTAGCCCCCCCATATCAAATGTTCGGGCCAAAAATCATTCAGGCTAATAGATTTTCGTTAGATCCGGTAAGATCAAGTGGTTTTAACGTTAGATCTCACATCATTTCAGAGATATTCCACATCACAATAGAGATAATACATATGGATGGGTTAGCCCCCCCTTATCAAATTTTCTGACCAAAAATGATTCAGGTTAATAGATTTTCGTTAGATCCGATAAGATCAAGTGGTTTTAACGTTAGATCTCACATCATTTCAGAGATATTCCACATCAAAATAGAGATATTAGGTGGTACATATGGATGGGTTAGCCCCCCCTTATCAAATTTTCTGACCAAAAATCATTCAGGCTAATAGATTTTCGTTACATCCGGTAAGATCAAGTGGTTTTAACATTAGATCTCACATCATTTCAGAGATATTCCACATCAAAATAGGGATATTAGGTGGTACATATGGACGGGTTAGCCCCCTCCTTATCAAATTTTCGGGCCAAAAATCATTCAGGCTAATACATATTCATTAGATCCGGTAAGATCAAGTGGTTTTAACGTTAGATCTCACATAATAAGAGACTTATTAAGTGAATAATGAGGGGGGCTGGCCCCCCTTATCAAATTTTCTGGTCAAAAATCATTCAGGCTAATAGATATTCGTTAGATCCGGTAAGATCAAGTGGTTTTAATGTTAGATCTCATATCATTTCAGAGATATTCCACATCAAAATAGAGATATTAGGTGGTACATATGGACGGGTTAGCCCCCCCTTATCAAATTTTCGGGCCAAAAATCACTCAGGCTATAGATTTTCATTAGATCCAGTAAGATCAAGTGGTTTTAACGTTAGATCTCGCATCATTTCAGAGATATTCCACATCACAATAGAGATATTAGATGGTACATATGGACGGGATGGCCCCCCCTTATCAAATTTTCTGTTAAAAAATCATTCAGGCTAATAGATATTCATTAGATCCGGTAAGATCAAGTGGTTTTAACATTAGATCTCATATCATTTCAGAGATATTCCACATCAAAATAGAGATATTAGGTGGTACATATGGACGGTTAGCCCCCCTTTTCAAATTTTCGGGCCAAAAATCATTCAGGCTAATAGATATTCGTTAGATCCGGTAAGATCTAGTGGTTTTAACATTAGATCTCACATCATTTCAGAGATATTCCACATCAAAATAGAGATATTAGGTGGTACATATGGACTGGTTAGCCCCCCCCTTATCAAATTTTGCGGGCCAAAAATCATTCAGGCTAATAGATATTCGTTAGATCCGGTAAGATCAAGTGGTTTTAACGTTAGATCTCACATCATATCAGAGATATTCCACATCACAATAGAGATAATAGGTGGTACATATGGATGGGTTAGCCCCCCTTATCAAATTTTCTGACCAAAAATCATTCAGGCTAATAGATTTTCGTTAGATCCGGTAAGATCAAGTGGTTTTAACGTTAGATCTCACATAATAAGAGACTTATTAAGTGAATAATGAGGGGGGGTTGGCCCCCCTTATCAAATTTTCTGGTCAAAAATCATTCAGGCTAATAGATATTCGTTAGATCCGGTAAGATCAAGTGGTTTTAATGTTAGATCTCATATCATTTCAGAGATATTCCACATCAAAATAGAGATATTAGGTGGTACATATGGAAGGGTTAGCCCCCCTTATCAAATTTTCTGGCCAAAAATCATTCAGGCTATAGATTTTCGTTAGATCCAGTAAGATCAAGTGGTTTTAACGTTAGATCTCGCATCATTTCAGAGATATTCCACATCACAATAGAGATATTAGATGGTACATATGGACGGGCTGGCCCCCCCTATACAAATTTCCTGTTAAAAAATCATTCAGGCTAATAGATATTCATTAGATCCGGTAAGATCAAGTGGTTTTAACATTAGATCTCATATCATTTCAGAGATATTCCACATCAAAATAGAGATATTAGGTGGTACATATGGACGGTTAGCCCCCCCTTTTCAAATTTTCGGGCCAAAAATCATTCAGGCTAATAGATTTTCGTTAGATCCGGTAAGATCAAGTGGTTTTAACGTTAGATCTCACATAATTTCAGAGATATTCCACATCACAATAGAGATATTAGGTGGTACATATGGACGGGTTAGCCCACCCATATCAAATGTTCGGGCCAAAAATCATTCAGGCTAATAGATTTTCATTAGATCCGGTAAGATCAAGTGGTTTTAACGTTAGATCTCACATCATTTCAGAGATATTCCACATCACAATAGAGATAATAGGTGGTACATATGGACGGGTTAGCCCCCCCTTATCAAATTTTCTGGTCAAAAATCATTCAGGCTAATAGATATTCGTTAGATCCGGTAAGATCAAGTGGTTTTAATGTTAGATCTCATATCATTTCAGAGATATTCCACATCAAAATAGAGATATTAGGTGGTACATATGGACGGGTTAGCCCCCCTTATCAAATTTTCGGGCCAAAAATCATTCAGGCTATAGATTTTCGTTAGATCCAGTAAGATCAAGTGGTTTTAACGTTAGATCTCGCATCATTACAGAGATATTCCACATCACAATAGAGATATTAGGTGGTACATATGGACGGGTTAGCCCCCCTTATCAAATTTTCTGTCCAAAAATCATTTAGGCTAATAGATATTCTTTAGATCCAGTAAGATCAAGTGGTTTTAACGTTAGATCTCACATCATTTCAGAGATATTCCACATCAAAATAGAGATATTAGGTGGTACATATGGACGGGTTAGCCCCCCCTTATCAAATTTTCTGGCCAAAAATCATTCAGGCTAATAGATATTCGTTAGATCCGGTAAGATCAAGTGGTTTTAACGTTAGATCTCACATCATTTCAGAGGTATTCCACATCAAAATAGAGGTATTAGGTGGTAAATAAGGACGGGTTGCCCCCCTTATCAATTTTCTGGCCAAAAATAATTCAGGCTAATAGATATTCGTTAGATCCGGTAAGATCAAGTGGTTTTAACGTTAGATCTCACATCATTTCAGAGATATTCCACATCAAAATAGAGATATTAGGTGGTACATATGGACGGGTTAGCCCCCCTTATCAAATTTTGGGGCCAAAAATCATTCAGGCTAATAGATATTCGTTAGGTCCGGTAAGATGAAGTGGTTTTAACGTTAGATCTCATATAATTAGAGACTTATTAAGTGAATAATGAGGGAGGCTGCCCCCCCTTATCAAATTTTCTGGCCAAAAATCATTCAGGCTAATAGATATTCATTAGATCCGGTAAGATCAAGTGTAGGGATGAGCCGAAAACCCCCCGGTTCGGTTCGCACCAGAACCTGCGAACGGACCGAAAGTTCGCACGAACGTTAGAACCCCATTGACGTCTATGGGACTCGAACGTTCTAAATCAAAAGTGCTCATTTTAAAGGCTAATTTGCATGGTATTGTCCTAAAAAGGGTTTGGGGACCCGGGTCCTACCCCAGGGGACATGTATCAATGTAAAAAAAACTTTTAAAAACGGCCGTTTTTTCGGGAGCAGTGATTTTAATGATGCTTAAAGTAAAAAAAAAAAAAGTGAAATATTCCTTTAAATATCGTACCTGGGGGGTGTCTATAGTATGCCTGTAAAGTTTTTTTAAAGGAAAAAATCTCATTTAAAACTGCTTGCGGGTTTAATGTAATGTCGGGTCCTGGCAATATGAATGAAAATCAGTGAGACAAACGGTACCCCCCAGTCCATTACCAGGCCCTTTGGGTCTTGTATGGATATTAAGGGGAACCCCAAATTTCCCCAAATTAAAATAAGGAAAGGTGTGGGGCCACCAGGCCCTACAGTATATACTCTGAACAGCATTATACAGGCGGTGCAAACAAGACAGGGACTGTAGGTTTGTTGTTAAGTAGAATCTGTTTGTCATTCTGAACGGGTACATTTTTAACGCGTTTAGCTCCAGCCAAAATATCTTTTTTAAGCTTTTTGGAAAACATAGGGAAGGGTTATCACCCCTGTGACATTTGTTTTGCTGTCTTTCTTCCTCTTTAGAAGATTTCACCTCACTTTTTGTCCCAATGACAAATATTTTTTGAGAATTTGGGGTTTTTTGTGGAACAAGGATTGGAAAGCATCAGTGGAAAGGAGAAATGTTTTTCCCATATTAACTCTTACAGGAGAGAATTTCCCTTCCTAGGGGTAGATTTCATCTCACTTCCTGTTGTCTCCTTCCGTTTGCAAGTAGGAGTCCTTTGTAAGTTAGATGTTTGAAAGTAGGGGCCTGCCCTATATACTCAGCAGAAATTTGGGCCTTAGGTGTTATTGTGGCCACAACAACGTAAGCCCTCACAGGGCCCTGCTGTGAAATATTAGATCAAGAATTGTAATTACATGCCCCTGTTGAACAGGGGCAGAAAAAATGGGCCTTTGGTGGTGGTGGCGGTGGTGCTGGTGCCACAACACTGTAAGTCCTCACTCGCTCTTGGTGGGTGCAGAAATGGGCCCTGCTGTGAAATATTAGATCAGGAATTGTAATTACATGCCCCTGTTGAACAGGGGCAGAAAAATTGGGCCTTTGGTGGTGGTGGTGGTGGTGGTGCTGGTGCCACAACACTGCAACCCCTCACAGACACTCTAGTTGGAATGCAGGAACGAGCCCTGCTGCAAAGTATTGCATCAAAAATTGTAATTACACGCCCCTGTTAAACAGGGGCAGAAAAATTGGGCCTTAGGCACTGGTGCTGGTGCCACAACACTGCAACTCCTCACAGACACTGTAGTTGGAACGCAGGAACGAGCCCTGCTGCAAAGTATTGCATCAAAAATTGTAATTACACGCCCCTGTTAAACAGGGGCAGAAAAATTGGGTCTTAGGCACTGGTGCTGGTGCCACAACACTGCAACCCTTCACAGACACTCTAGTTGGAATGCAGGAACGAGCCCTGCTGCAAAGTATTGCATCAAAAATTGTAATTACACGCCCCTGTTAAACAGGGGCTGAAAAATTGTGCCTTAGGCACTGGTGGTGGCGCCCAGAACCAAAAATGTTCTTACAAGCTATCAGCGTGATGATTGAGGAGGAAGAGGATAATTACTCAGGGATAGTCACTCAGCATCAGCATAGGCAGTCTTTGAAGGGATCTGAGATTTCAAAAAAAATTATTCGGTTACATCAGCATCAGGTGCTTGGTAGCTGGTGGTGATCCAAGACTGATTCATTTTTATGAAGGTCAGTTGATCGACCGAGTCGGTGGACAGACGCACCCTGTGATCGGTTACCACGCCTCCAGCAGCACTGAATGCGTTCCGAAAGAACGCTGGATGCAGGACAGGCCAGTAGCTCAATTGCATACTGTGCAAGCTCTGGCCAGTGATCCATCCTCAAGACCCAGTAACCCAGAGGATTTTTGGTGGGAAAGGTGTCCAAGTCAGATCTTGTCCCTAGGTATTCCTGCACCATGTAAAACAGACGCTGGCGATGGTTGCTGGAACCGATCATACCTTTGGGGCTGCGAACCAAAAAATTGTCTGAACGCATCGGTCAAACCTTCTCCACCGCTCCTTCTTTGACTGACCGAAGCCTCAGCAACACGTTGTCCAGAAACAGGAGTTTGTAACCTCCCAGTCTCTGGGAACGCGTTGCACAGACCTTTCTGCAAGGCCTCCCGAAGATGTTTCATCCTCTGCTCCCTCTGCGATGGCAAGATAAGGTCCGCAACCTTACCCTTGTAACGTGGATCAAGGAGGGTTGCCAGCCAGTATTGGTCCTTCTCCTTGATACCACGAATACGAGAATCCTTACGCAGGCTTTGCAGGATCAGGGAGGCCATGCAGCGTAGGTTTGCTGAGGCATTCGGTCCGGAGTCCTCTGGGTCACTAAGGACGACATGATCCGTAGCCACCTCCTCCCAGCCACGTACAAGTACATGTGTTTCTTGGGACTGATCCCTTAAAGACTGCTGCTGATGCTGAGTGCCAGGCTCCACCTCCATACTGACACAATCTTCCTCCTCCTCCTCCTTCTCGTCCTCTTCCCGTGTGATCGGCGGGCACGCAGGAACACTGTCTGGATAAAGGGGGCCTTGAGAGCTAAGGAAGTCCTCCTCTTCCTGCCTCTGTTCTGCCTCAAGTGCCCTGTCCATTATTCCACGCAGCGTGTGCCCCAACAGGTGGACAAGGGGGACAGTGTCACTGATGCATGCACTGTCACTGCTCACCATTCTCGTGGCCTCCTCAAATGGTGACAGGACAGTGCATGCATCCCTGATCATGGCCCACTGGTGTGGGGAAAAAAAAACAAGCTCCCCTGACCCTGTCCTGGTGCCATAGTCGCACAGGTACTCATTGATGGCCCTCTGCTGCGTGTGCAGCCGCTGCAGCATGGCCAACGTTGAGTTCCACCTGGTGGGCATGTCATAGATTAGGCGGTTCTTGGGCAGGTTAAACTCCTTTTGGAGGTCCGTCAGCCGAGCACTGGCATTATATGACCGGCGGAAATGCACACAGACTTTCCTGGCCTGCCTCAGGACATCCTGTAAGCCCGGGTACCTGCCCAAGAACCGCTGCACCACCAAGTTAAGGATGTGAGCCAAATAGGGCACATGAGTCATTTGTCCCTGTCGGAGGGCAGAGAGGAGGTTGGTGCCATTGTTGCAAACCACCATTCCTGCCTTAAGTTGGCGTGGTGTCAACCACCTCTGAACCTGCCCCTGCAGAGCTGACAGAACCTCTGCCCCAGTGTGGCTCCTGTCCCCCAAGCACACCAGCTCAAGCACCGCATGGCATCTTTTGGCCTGCGTACTTGCGTAGCCCCTTGAATGGCTGCGGAGCACCGCTGGTTCCGAGGACAAAGCACAGGAAGAGGCCATGGAGTAAGAAGAAGAGGAGGGGGTGGAGGAGAGAGGTGTGTCACAATCATTAGCATTTTGGAGGCGTGGTGGCGGAACAACCTCCAACACTACTGCACCTTGTCCTGCATCCTTCCCAGCTGCCAGCAGAGTCACCCAATGCGCCGTGAAACTTAGGTAACGTCCCTGTCCATGCCTGCTGGACCAGCAGTCAGCGGTAATATGCACCTTACCGCTGACCACCCTGTCCAGCGAGGCATGGACATTGCCTTCCACATGCCGGTAAAGAGCCAGAATCGCCTTCCGTGAGAAAAAGTGGCGTTTGGGTACCTGCCACTGAGGAACCGCACATTCCACAAACTCACGGAAGGGGGCAGTGTCTACCAACTGAAAAGGCAGCAGTTGAAGTGCTAGCAATTTTGCCAAGCTAGCATTCAAACGCTGGGCATGTGGATGGCTGGGAGCAAACTTCTTTTGGCGGTGCAGCAGCTGGGGCAGGGAAATTTGCCTGGTACATACTGACGTCGGTGTAACAAAAGCAGATTGCCCACAAGTACTTGGCTGTGACACACCTAACTCTACACCTTCATTCCTCTCAGTGCAGGTCTCAGAGAGGACTGAAGGTATAGTGGGGTTGGAAATCTCAGCTGATGAGGAGCAAGGAGAGGTCCTCTTTGTCCTTTGGTGTGGGTCTTTTAGATACGCTTGCCAACGAACTGCATGGCAGGTCAACATATGTCTGGTCAAGCGTGTGGTACCCAAGCGGGAGATGTTTTGGCCACGCGAGATATGCTTGAGACATATGTTGCAAATAACAGCGGTGCGATCTGATGCACTCGTCTTAAAAAAGGCCCACACCAAAGAACTTTTTGAATAACACACAGAGACTGCAGCGTGCACATGTGGAGCTTTGGGGTGTGATGCAGTCAGTGTGCTGCCCTTATGATGTGCCACCTCCTCCTCCTCCTCCTCTCTCCTATCAGGCACCCACGTTGAGTCAGTGACCTCATCATCCCCTCCCTCCTCATCACTGGAGCAAACCTGACAGTATGCTGCAGCAGAGGGAGCATGACTGCCAGATTGCTGTCCTTCTTGGGCACCCCCTCTGTCCGTGCTCATGTTACTGCCTTCATCGAGCTCAGTATCATCATCAGAGCCTTCCAAACGCTGGGCATCCTCCTGGAGCATGTACCCAACACTGTGGTCAAACAGTTTGAGGGACTCCTCAGGAGGACATGGTGGGGCTAGGGAAGGAGTCACTGATGATATTGAGCCAAGGGAAGAGGCCGCTGCTTTGCCAGACAAAGTACCCTGGGCATGGGTGAGAGAGGATGGGGAGGATAAGGACAGCTTGGTCATCCACTCGACCAAGTCTTCCGCATGTTGCGGCTCAACATGGCCAGCTGCCAAAAAAAAGGTCAAGCGTGTCCCACGGCCACGTGCTGATGAGGATGCACCGTCTCCACGACCAGCAGTAGACACAGAGCCTGCTTGCCCTCTCTTATTGGCTTGTGACTGTCTGCCTCTCCTTCTTGGCCTTCCAGACATATTAATGGCCTGTAGCTGCACTAAGCTGGGATATATATATATATATATATATGTACTGATACTGCAGCTAGCAAAATCAACTGCCTGCCTGTAGTAGTATGAGAACACCACCAACCTTCTACAGGTAGCTTTAGCTGAACACTGTGAACAGGACGCACCCCACTTACTTGTAGGTTTAGCTGAACACTGTGAACAGGACGCACCCCACTAACTTGTAGGTTTAGCTGAACACTGTGAGCAGGACGCACCCCACTAACTTGTAGGTTTAGCTGAACGCTGTGAGGTGGATGCACCACACTAACTTGTAGGTTTAGCTGAACACTGTGAGCAGGACGCACCCCACTAACTTGTAGGTTTAGCTGAACACTGTGAGCAGGACGCATTGCACTAACTGTAAATAGTCTAGCTGGATGACTGTGGTACTAATAGGATCAAAAGAACACCAGTAATTTTCTTCAGGTAGCTGTATATACTGTAACAAGACAAGCCTGCCTGTCAGTAAGAAGATAACAGGAACGGATCTAGCTGAACACTGTGAGCAGGACGCACTGCACTAACTTGTAGGTTTAGCTGTACACTGTGAGCAGGACGCACTGCACTAACTGTAAATAGTCTAGCTGCCTGACTGTGGTACTAATAGGATCAAAAAAACACCAGTAATTTTCTTCAGGTAGCTGTATATACTGTAACAAGACAAGCCTGCCTGTCAGTAAGAAGATAACAGGAACGGATCTAGCTGAACACTGTGAGCAGGACGCACCCAACTAACTTGCATATTTTATGTGATAGACCAACACAAAGTGGCACATCATTGTGAAGTGGAAGGAAAATGATAAATGGTTTTCAAAATTGTTTACAAATACATATATGAAAAGTGTGGCGTTCATTTGTCTTCAGCCCCTTTACTCTGATACCCCTAACTAAAATCTAGTGGAACCAATTGCCTTCAGAAGCCACCTAATTAGTAAATAGAGTCCACCTGTGTGTAATTTAACCTCAGTGTAAATTCAGCTGTTCTGTAAAGCCCTTAGAGGTTTGTTAGAGAACCTTAGTTAACAAACATCATCATAAAGGCCAAGGAATACACCAGACAGGTCAGCGATAATGTTGTGGAGAAGTTTACAGCAGGGTTAAGTTATAAAACACTATTCCAAGCTTTGAACATCTCACAGAGCACTGTTTAATCCATCATCCGAAAATGGAAAGAGTATGGCACAACTCCAAACCTACTAAGACATGGCCGTCCACCTAAACTGACAGGCCGGACGAGGGGAGCATTAATCAGAGAAGCAGCCAAGAGGTAACTCTGGAGGATCTGCAGATATCCACAGCTCAGGTGGGAGAATTTGTCCACAGGACAAGTATTAGTTGTGCACTCCACAAATCTGGCCTTTATGGAAGAGTGGCAAGAAGAAAGCCATTGTTGAAAGAAAGCCATAAGAAATCCGTTTAAAGTTTGCGAGAAGCCATGTGGGGGGTACAGCAAACAAGTGCTCTGGTCAGAGATCAAAATTGAACTTTTTGGCAGAAAAGCAAAGTGCTATGTGTGGCGGAAAACTAACACTGCACATCACCCTGCACACACCATGAAACATGGTGGTGGCAGCATCATGTTGTGGAGATGCTTTTTTTCAGCAGGGACAGGGAACCTGGACAGAGTTGATGGGAAGATGGATGGAGCCAAATACAGGGCAATCTTAGAGGAAAATCTGTTAGAGTCTGCAAAAGACCTGAGACTGGGGTGGAGGTTCACCTTCCAGCAGGGCAACTATTGTAAACATACAGCCTGAGCTACAATGGAATGATTTAAAGCATATGTTAACATGGCCCAGTCAAAGTCCAGACCTAAATCCAATTGAGAATCTGTGGCAAGACTTGAAAATTGCTGTCCACAGATGCTCTCTATCCAATCTGACAGAGCTTGAGCTATTTTGCAAAGAAGAATGGGCAAAGATTTCACTCTCTAGAAGTGTAAAGCTGGTAAAGACATACCCAAAAAGACTTGCAGCTGTAATTGCAGCGAAAGGTGGCTCTACAAAGTATTGACTCAGGGGGGCTGAATACAAATGCACGCCACACTTTACAGATATTTATTTGTAAAAAATGTTGAAAACCATTTATCATTTCTTTCCACTTCACAATTATGTGCCACTTTGTGTTGGTCTATTACAAAAAATCCCAATAAAATACATTTACATTATTGGTTATTGTGACAGACCTAGCTGGGACAGTGGCTTTTGGAGAGGACTGGGAGCAAACCTCTTACCCACTGACTATGGGCCAGTGGAACCCAGCTTACCTTATAGAGGTTGGTATAACCCTGTCTCAGCTCCCCAGGTCTCTCTTATGTGTAAGTTACCCTGTGTCTATTAGGGGCACAGGGTGACCTACCAAATAATGGACAACTACTTAATGGACGCTAAGAATGTGGTTTGGATTACTTCAGATAGGACAGTAATATTTATCAACAATATCCCTCAAAAAAAAAATATGAAAACTATTCCGTTTGTTGATTCTGAACTAAACATGTTCATTGAAAGAGTTGGTCACATTGGCCTCTGTTTCATGTAGGAGCCAGACAGTCTGTTACTGGGGTCTCCAGCTATTGTCTGAAGGTGTTCTGTGTTTATACTTATGATAATGTGTATTATTTGTAGTGAGCTTGAAGTCGGCAAGTCTGACCTGGAATAAAACCTCTGAGTTCATCCAGGTGGCCAATTAATGTAATGTTTATAGTATATGTTGGTTGTTGTAATTCTTTTTCTTTGTACAGGTGTATTGTTTGTAGTGAGCTTGAAGTTGGCAAGTCTGACCTGGAATGAAACCTCTGAGTCGTCTCTGAGTGTATCATGACAAAATGTCGAAAATTTCAAGGAGCATGAATACTTTTTCAAGGTACTGTATATGCCTCACCAACAAGTTAATACTCTTGCTTTAGTTATTGGAGTCCTTTTACTGTCATTCCAATCCTTTTGCTTCAGTTCTTTGAGTAATTGACCCAGAAGTATACAGAGAAGTGGTTTTCTTTGGCTTGACTTCTCTGCTTACTTGATTGAGTCAATGAATCCACAAGTACCAAAGCCAGAACATAAGCATAGTGGCTAGACACCTAGCATTTGTACAAAAAGTATACATTTGGCAGCCGCCACTGACAGCTCCTGCTGGTCTTACACCATGTGTTCAGGCGGCGTTTAGTACCACCAGAAAGAATCTACTGATTCTCACAAGCAGCTATCCCCACGCACCCATTTGATTGTAGTCCAATAAAACAAGCTGGCAGTAGCTTGATTTAACCCTTGGATTGCTATGATGTGGGGCATGGCATAGGTAATCAGAGTTAAAACCTAGGACTAGCTAAAATGTTCTGCTTTTGAATGGGAAGAGTAAAGCCTTGTACACGCGGTATGATTTTTGGCCAACCGAGCATCTGATTTTTGTCAAAAGGGGGTGTGCCAGGATCTTGTCTTGCATACTAACGGTATGCAATTGTGCCACAAACACAAACTTAGTGACGTACTACGAGGAATTTCGGCTCTTGAGCACCACCCTTTGGGCCCCTTCTGCTAATTTCATGTTTGGTGAGCATTGATTCCGAGCATGTGTGTTTGTACTTTCGATTTTTGTGTACCATTTTTGTGACCATACGAAAATCTGACGTCAAAACCGTTGTCCGCCGAAAATATACTAGCCTGTCATCCAACATTTGTTGGCCGAAAGTTGGACAACAATTGTCAAAAGGAGCATACTAACGGTGAGATTTTAGAACATTAGTCTGTCAACAGACAATCCCCTGCCAACAATCGTACCGTGTGTACGAGGCTTTAGACTCTATGCCAGATTTTCATTGATGTATAGGGGTGGGGTGCACGTGGAACACTAATACTCCTACAGAGGAACCATCCCAGAAAGATATGTAAATATGTGTCCAAAAACTTGTAGAGAAAAATGGGACTCTAATTGTGCCTCGGAGGAGTATAAACAAAATGAGATACAATATATTTATACAAGAGTAATCAAATTTTTATTATTTAAAGAACAAAGTTTAAAACACATTACAATCTTGGTAATTCAATTTGAGTTCAGGGATGTGCTGGTTCCCAACAAATTATACAAGGAATGGCCTAAGTGTTTTGTGGATATTCCTGCTTCATCAGGGCCTTGCAGATAGCACAGATGAAAGCGTCATGTGAATTCTACAAATAGAGTCTTAACCACTTGAGCCCCGGACCATTATGCTGCCTAAGGACCAGAGGTCTTTTTCCAATTTGGCACTGCGTCGCTTTAACTGCTAATTGCGCGGTCATGCAATGCTGTACCCAAACGAAATTTGCGTCCTTTTCTTCCCACAAATAGAGCTTTCTTTTGATGGTATTTGATCACCTCTGCGGTTTTTATTTTTTGCGCTATAAACGGAAAAAGACCGAAAATTTTGAAAAAAAATGATATTTTCTACTTTTTGTTATAAAAAAAATCCAATAAACTAAATTTTAGTCATACATTTAGGCCAAAATGTATTCGGCCACATGTCTTTGGTAAAAAAAATGTCAATAAGCGTATATTTATTGGTTTGCGCAAAAGTTATAGCGTCTACAAACTAGGGTACATTTTCTGGAATTTACACAGCTTTTAGTTTATGACTGCCTATGTCATTTCTTGAGGTGCTAAAATGGCAGGGCAGTACAAAACCCCCCCAAATGACCCCATTTTGGAAAGTAGACACCCCAAGGAAATTGCTGAGAGGCATGTTGAACCCATTGAATATTTATTTTTTTTGTCCCAAGTGATTGAAAAATGACAAAAAAAAAAAAAAAAAAAATATTTACAAAAAGTCGTCACTAAATGATATATTGCTCACACAGGCCATGGGCCTATGTGGAATTGCACCCCAAAATACATTTAGCTGCTTCTCCTGAGTATGGGGATACCACATGTGTGGGACTTTTTGGGAGCCTAGCCGCGTACGGGGCCCCGAAAACCAATCACCGCCTTCAGGATTTCTAAGGGTGTAAATTTTTGCTTTCACTCTTCACTGCCTATCACAGTTTCGGAGGCCATGGAATGCCCAGGTGGCACAAAACCCCCCAAAATGACCCCATTTTGGAAAGTAGACACCCCAAGCTATTTGCTGAGAGGCATATTGAGTCCATGGAATATTTTATATTTTGACACAAGTTGCGGGAAAGTGACACTTTTTTTTTTTTTTTTTTTTTTTTTTCATAAAGTTGTCACTAAATGATATATTGCTCACACAGGCCATGGGCATATGTGGAATTGCACCCCAAAATACATTTACCTGCTTATCCTGAGTATGGGGATACCACATGTGTGGGACTTTTTGGGAGCCTAGCCGCGTACTGGACCCCGAAAACCAATCACTGCCTTCAGGATTTCTAAGGGTGAAAATTTTTGATTTCACTCTTTACTGCCTATCACAGTTTCGGAGGCCATGGAATGCCCAGGTGGCACAAAACCCCCCCAAATGACCCCATTTTGGAAAGTAGACACCCCAAGCTATTTGCTGAAAGGCATGGTGAGTATTTTGCAGCTCTCATTTGTTTTTGAAAATGAAGAAAGACAAGAAAAAACATTTTTTTTTTTCTTTTTTCAATTTTCAAAACTTTGTGACAAAAAGTGAGGTCTGCAAAATACTCACTATACCTCTCAGCAAATAGCTTGGGGTGTCTACTTTCCAAAATGGGGTCATTTGGGGGGGTTTTGTGCCACCTGGGCATTCCATGGCCTCCGAAACTGTGATAGGCAGTGAAGAGTGAAATCAAAAATTCACGCCCTTAGAAAGCCTGAAGGCGGTGCTTGGTTTTCGGGGTCCCGTACGCGGCTAGGCTCCCAAAAAGTCTCACACATGTGGTATCCCCGTACTCAGGAGAAGCAGCAGAATGTATTTTGGGGTGTAATTTCACATATTTCCATGGCATGTTTGAGCAATATATCATTTAGTGACAACTTTGTGCAAAAAAAAAAAAAAAAAAAAAAAAATTTGTCTCTTTCCCGCAACTTGTGTCGCAATATAAAATATTCCATGGACTCGACATGCCTCTCAGCAAATAGCTTGGGGTGTCTACTTTCCAAAATGGGGTCATTTGGGGGGGTTTTGAACTGTCCTGGCATTTTATGCACAACATTTAGAAGCTTATGTCACACATCACCCACTCTTCTAACCACTTGAAGACAAAGCCCTTTCTGACACTTATTGTTTACATGAAAAAGTTTTTTTTTTTTGCAAAAAAATTACTTTGAACCCCCAAACATTATATATTTTTTTAAAGCAAATGCCCTACAGATTAAAATGGTGGGTGTTTCATTTTTTTTTTTCACACAGTAATTGCGCAGCGATTTTTCAAACGCATTTTTTGGGGAAAAAACACACTTTTTTTAATTTGAATGCACTAAAACACGCTATATTGCCCAAATGTTTGATGAAATAAAAAAGATGATCTTAGGCCGAGTACATGGATACCAAACATGACATGCTTTAAAATTGCGCACAAACGTGCAGTGGCAACAAAATAAATACATGTTTAAAAGCCTTCAAAAGCCTTTACAGGTTACCACTTTAGATTTACAGAGGAGGTCTACTGGAAAAATTACTGCACTCGATCTGGCCTTCGCGGTGATACCTCACATGCATGGTGCAATTGCTGTTTATGTTTGACGACAGACCGCCGCTTGCGTTCGCCTTAGCGCGAGAGCAGGGGGCGACAGGGGTGTTTTTTTTTTTTTTTTTTTTTTCTTTATTATTTTTTTGCTTTTTTAATCTTACTTTTAAACTGTTCCTTTCATATTTTTTTTTTTAATCATTTTTATTGTTATCTCGGGGAATGTAAATATCCCCTATGATAGCAATAGGTAGTGACAGGTACTCTTTTTTGAAAAAATTGTGGTCTATTAGACCCTAGATCTCTCCTCTGCCCTCAAAGCATCTGACCACACCAAGATCGGTGTGATAAAATGCTTCCCCAATTTCCCAATGGCGCTATTTACATCCGGCGAAATCTAAGTCATGAAATACTCGTAGCTTCCGGTTTCTTAGGCCATAGAGATGTTTGGAGCCACTCTGGTCTCTGATCAGCTCTATGGTCAGCTGGCTGAATCACCGGCTGCATTCTCAGGTTCCCTGTTGAGACAGGAGAGCCAGAGAAAAACACGGAAGACGGTGGGGGGGGGGGCATTCCCTCCCACGGCTTGTAAAAGCAGTCTAGAGGCTAATTAGCCGCTAGGATTGCTTTTACATGAAAGCCGACCGCTGGCTGAAAAGAATGATACCAAGATGATACCTAAACCTGCAGGCATCATTCTGGTATAACCACTCAAAGTCGTGAATGGCGTACCTGAAGACAAAAAAATGGTTAACAATGGTTAACAATAAAGCACAGTAAAGTGTAAATAATTACACACCTGAAAAACAAACATGATAAAACATAATAACAATAACAATAACAATAAAACATTGCAGAATAGAATACAGTAAAAAAGAGCAGAACAATAGAGAGAGAGAATAGAGAGAGAGAGAACAATAAAACAACAACTATTTTTTTTTATTTCATATTTTTTTTTTTTTTTACACTTTTTTTGTAACTAACTTTTATAACGGTAACCGGTTCCAGGTTCGGGTCTCTCAAAATGCGATGGCATCTTGGGAGACCCTGTGAAAGTGTGCCTAGTCTGTGCAATGCTGTACCCTACGCTAATACTCAACTAGTGAATGGTAGCGTTCAAAACATTCACCAATGCAAAGACCAGGATTGTCAGGACAGGAGGGACAATAATAGCGGGTGTCACGCCTATATCAGCGCTTGCTGCAGACACGACATCTTTTTTGGGGGGTTCGTTGGGTAGGGGTACTCGGGAGGACATAAAGAAAATGCCTCTCATGCAGCCGACTGCATTTGGTTGGGGATGTGAATGGGGGAAGTACGGGCGCTGCAGAAGCGGTGGGTTCCCAATTAGGATTGGCGAATGCAGCAGGAAGGGCATTATGGGCACGACGGGCCTGTGTTTGTCTTCTTGGTGGCAGCGGGACACTACTTGTGCTTGCCACCTCACCAGCTTGAACTGCACTTATGGGACTCGCCACGTCACCAAGTGTTACTGCAGTGCTGGTTTGACTACGACCGGGGTGTACTAGGCCGCTGGCGCTTGCCAGTTCACCAAAACGCTACCAAAAAACGTTAGCGATCGCAGGGATCAGGCCTGACTCTGCGAACGCTGCAGTTATGCGTTTAGTGTTTTGTAAGTGTCAGTGATCGATCGATACTGCACTTGGGTGGGCTGGGCCGGGCCGGGCGGAGGGGCAAAACGCAGGTGCTAGCAGGTATCTGGGCTGATCCCGCTAACACTGCGTTTTTGGGAACCCTAAACTGCTGGTGACGCTAGTATAGATCTGATCGGATCAGATATTGATGCGATCAGATACTATACCACTAAGGGAGGTGTACGGTGCGTGCGTGGGTGTTAGCGGTACTGGCGCTAATCTGACGCTGCCTGGGGCTGGTGCTTGCCAGTTCACCAAAACGCTACAAAAAAAACTGTTAGCGATCGCAGGGATCAGGCCTGACTCTGCGAACGCTGCAGTTATGCGTTTAGTGTTTTGTAAGTGTCAGTGATCGATCGATACTGCACTTGGGTGGGCTGGGCTGGGCCGGGCGGAGGGGCAAAACGCAGGTGCTAGCAGGTATCTGGGCTGATCCCGCTAACACTGCGTTTTTGGGAACCCTAAACTGCTGGGGACGCTAGTATAGATCTGATCGGATCAGATATTGATCCGTTCAGATACTATACCACTAAGGGAGGCGTATGCTGCGTGCGTGGGTGTTAGCGGTACTGGCGCTAACCTGACGCCTGGGGCTGGTGCTTGCCAGTTCACCAAAATGCTACCAAAAAAACTGTTAGCGATCACAGGGATCAGGCCTGACTCTGCGAACGCTGCAGTTATGCGTTTAGTGTTTTGTAAGTGACAGTGATCGATCGATACTGCACTTGGGTGGGCTGGGCGGAGGCACAAAACGCAGGTGCTAGCAGGTATCTGGGCTGATCCCGCTAACACTGCGTTTTTGGGAACCCTAAACTGCTGGGGACGCTAGTATAGATCTGATCGGATCAGATATTGATCCGATCAGATACTATACCACTAAGGGAGGCGTATGCTGCATGCGTGGGTGTTAGCGGTACTGGCGCTAATCTGACGCTGCCTGGGGCGACGCATATCACCGCCGGGCGATCAGGGGGCTAAACCTTTATTTGGTAATAAACGGCGGGTGCCCTGACACTATAAAAAATAAACGAACTAACCAGCGTCATCCGTAACGGTTATACGGTGATCAGTGGTGAAAGGGTTAACTAGGGGGCAATCAAGGGGTTAAAACATTTATTAGGTAGTATATGGGGGTCCCTGACGCTATAAAACGCTGACGGCGAACCTAAATATTTACCTCACTAACTAGCGTCACCAGCGACACTAATACAGCGATCAGAAAAATGATCGCTTAGTGACACTGGTGACAGGGGGTGATCAAGGGGTTAAAACTTTATTAGGGGGGGTTAGGGGGGTACCCTAGACCTAAAGGGGGGTAATACTCACTGTCCCAACACTGTAACTGTCACAAACTGACACTATGCAGTAATCAGAAAAAAAAAAAAACAAAAAAAAACTGCTGGTGTCAGTTTGTGACAGGGGGGGGGGGGTGATTGGGGGGGGATCGGGGGGCGATCGGGGGGGGGATCGGGGTGTTTTGTGTGCCTGGCATGTTCTACTGTGTGTGTGTGTGTTGGTGCACTCACATAGATGTCTTCTCTCCTCGGGCCGGAACGGAAAATACCGACCCGAGGGGAGATGACATCACTTCCTTTGCTGCTGTTTAGCATACAGCAGCAAAGGAGTGTTTTCATTGGCCGGCGGCGATCGCGAGGGGGGGGCCACGAACGGATGGTCTCCCCCTCATCACCGATCGCCGCTGGACAAAAGACGACCGCCTCGGGCACCGGGGGGGGGTCCGATCGGACCCCCCACCCGCGGAAGGCAAATCATGTACCCTGTACGTGATTTTGCCTGTCCGTGCCACTTTGCCGACGTACATCGGCGTGAGGCGGTCGTCAAGTGGTTAATTAGCACCATACATCATATGATTAGTATGAATACATAATAATAAAAATAACATACATGTGTTGATCTGTTTGTTTTTACATGGATTCATATCTAGAAAAATATACATTCCAACGAATATTAATAAAAAAATGTTATATTAAAAAATATTGCACATATAAACACAATGATGATTTCTATATATACCCATTGGTGTTCAGTCATGTTTTGCCTATAGTGAATTTAGTATGGAAAATCAAGTAGATAGAATTAAATATTTATGTGGCAATCTAATAAAATGCAAAATGCAAAGTTTTAATGACATGCCCCTCAACTCACCGAAAAGGACCGCACATGGAGAACACCGGCTCAGTGGGACAGAGGAGGCCTGGGAGCCCACTGGAATACTCCTCCCCACCTGGACGGATGAAAGAGGAGGAGCCCCTAAACATGCAGATGGTTGATAGGAGGTAGTGAGTTCAGTGATCAAAGAAAAAAAAAGGAAAGATAGCCCCAGGGCAAGAGAATGTATATTGAAGATTACTCACCAAGTAAATATACTGGAATTAGACCAAATCTAATTGAAAGGTTTCCAAATATTAAACCGTTGGTTTCAATTATGATGAAAGGTGATGTATAGGGATGAGCCGAACACCCCCCTGTTCGGTTCGCACCAGAACATGCGAACAGGAAAAAAGTTCGCTCGAACACGCGAACACCGTTAAAGTCTATAGGCTTACATGCAAGTTATTGTCATAAAAAGTGTTTGGGGACCTGGGTCCTGCCCCAGGGGACATGGATCAATGCAAAAAAAAGTTTTAAAAACGGCCGTTTTTTCAGGAGCAGTGATTTTAATAATGCTTAAAGTCAAACAATAAAAGTGTAATATCCCTTTAAATTTCATACCTGGGGGGTGTCTATAGTATGCCTGTAAAGGAGCGCATGTTTCCTGTGTTTAGAACAGTCTGACAGCAAAATGACATTTGGAAGGAAAAAACACATTTAAAACTACCCGCGGCTATTGCATTGCCGACAATACACATAGAAGTTCATTGATAAAAACGGCATGGGAATTCCCCCCAGGGAAACCCCGAACCAAAATTAAAAAAAAAAAAAATGACGTGGGGGGGTCCCCCTAAATTCCATACCAGGCCCTTCAGGTCTGGTATGGATATTAAGGGGAACCCCGGCCAAAATTAAAAAAAAAAATGACGTGGGGTTCCCCCTAAATTCCATACCAGACCCTTCAGGTCTGGTATGGATTTTAAGGGGAACCCCGCGCCAAAAAAAAAAAAAAAAAAACGGCGTGGGGTTCCCCCAAAAATCCATACCAGACCCTTATCCGAGCACGCAACCTGGCAGGCCGCAGGAAAAGAGGGGGGGACGAGAGTGCGGCCCCCCCCCTCCTGAACCGTACCAGGCCACATGCCCTCAACATTGGGAGGGTGCTTTGGGGTAGCCCCCCAAAACACCTTGTCCCCATGTTGATGAGGACAAGGGCCTCATCCCCACAACCGTGGCCGGTGGTTGTGGGGGTCTGCGGGCGGGGGGCTTATCGGAATCTGGAAGCCCCCTTTAACAAGGGGACCCCCAGATCCCGGCCCCCCCCCTGTGTGAAATGGTAAGGGGGTACTTACCCCTACCATTTCACTAAAAAACTGTCAAAATAGTTAAAAATGACAAGAGACAGTTTTTGACAATTCCTTTATTTAAATGCTTCTTATATCTTCCTTCATCTTCTTCTGGTTCTTCTGACTCTTCTGGTTCTTCCTCCGGCGTTCTCGTCCAGCATCTTCTCCGCGGCGTCTTCTATCTTCTTCTCCTCGGGCCGCTCCGCACCCATGGCATTGGGGGGGAGGCTCCCGCTCTTCTCTTCATCTTCTTCTTCATCCTCTTCTCTTCTTCATCTTCATCTTCTCCTCTTTTCTTCTGCGGGCCGCTCCGCATCCATGCATGGAGGGAGGCTCCCGCTGTGTGACGGCGTCTCCTCGTCTGACGGTTCTTAAATAACGGGGGGCGGGGCCACCCGGTGACCCCGCCCCCCTCTGACGCACGGTGACTTGACGGGACTTCCCTGTGACGTCACGGGGAATGCCACAGGGAAGTCCCGTCATGTCCCGTGCGTCAGAGGGGGGCGGGGTCACCGGGTGGCCCCGCCCCCCGTTATTTAAGAACCGTCAGACGAGGAGACGCCGTCACACAGCGGGAGCCTCCCTCCATGCATGGATGCGGAGCGGCCCGCAGAAGAAAAGAAGAGAAGATGAAGATGAAGAAGAGAAGAGGATGAAGAAGAAGATGAAGAGAAGAGCGGGAGCCTCCCCTCATGCCATGGGTGCGGAGCGGCCCGAGGAGAAGAAGATAGAAGACGCCGCGGAGAAGATGCTGGACGAGAACGCCGGAGGAAGAACCAGAAGAGCCAGAAGAACCAGAAGAAGATGAAGGAAGATAGAAGAAGCATTTAAATAAAGGAATTGTCAAAAACTGTCTCTTGTCATTTTTAACTATTTTGACAGTTTTTTAGTGAAATGGTAGGGGTAAGTACCCCCTTACCATTTCACACAGGGGGGGGCCGGGATCTGGGGGTCCCCTTGTTAAAGGGGGCTTCCAGATTCCGATAAGCCCCCCGCCCGCAGACCCCCACAACCACCGGCCACGGTTGTGGGGATGAGGCCCTTGTCCTCATCAACATGGGGACAAGGTGTTTTGGGGGGCTACCCCAAAGCACCCTCCCAATGTTGAGGGCATGTGGCCTGGTACGGTTCAGGAGGGGGGGGCCGCACTCTCATCCCCCCCTCTTTTCCTGCGGCCTGCCAGGTTGCGTGCTCGGATAAGGGTCTGGTATGGATTTTTGGGGGAACCCCACGCCGTTTTTTTTTTTTTTTTTTTGGCGCGGGGTTCCCCTTAAAATCCATACCAGACCTGAAGGGTCTGGTATGGAATTTAGGGGGAACCCCACGTCATTTTTTTTTTTTAATTTTGGCCGGGGTTCCCCTTAATATCCATACCAGACCTGAAGGGCCTGGTATGGAATTTAGGGGGACCCCCCCACGTCATTTTTTTTTTTTTTAATTTTGGTTCGGGGTTTCCCTGGGGGGAATTCCCATGCCGTTTTTATCAATGAACTTCTATGTGTATTGTCGGCAATGCAATAGCCGCGGGTAGTTTTAAATGTGTTTTTTCCTTCCAAATGTCATTTTTCTGTCAGACTGTTCTAAACACAGGAAACATGCGCCCCTTTACAGGCATACTATAGACACCCCCCAGGTACGAAATTTAAAGGGATATTACACTTTTATTGTTTGACTTTAAGCATTATTAAAATCACTGCTCCTGAAAAAACGTCCGTTTTTAAAACTTTTTTTTGCATTGATACATGTCCCCTGGGGCAGGACCCGGGTCCCCAAACACTTTTTATGACAATAACTTGCATATAAGCCTTTAAAATTAGCACTTTTGATTTCTCCCATAGACTTTTAAAGGGTGTTCCGCGGCATTCGAATTTGCCGCGAACACCCCAAATTGTTCGGTGTTCGGCGAACTTGCGAACAGCTAATGTTCGAGTCGAACATGAGTTCGACTCGAACTCGAAGCTCATCCCTAGTGATGTATATGTGAGCTTTAAAACACATCCCAGAGTGGAAAACAGGGCACAGTTTACAGCTGATGATAGTCTAATCCAAACAAAAAGGAAGGACTGCTAACAGAAAAAAAAAAAAAGGGAGATAAAATACCTGCGATCTAGTACCCAAAGTCTCTCCACAACGTTCCTCACAACTGGGGGGGATGAGCCGCTGGGGAAAGACTGAGGGATATCATCCTATATAGGGAAGCCCAGCTGCCATAATTAGCCCTGGTAAGGGGGGGGGGAGGATTTCTGGAGTTGCTCGAGTTGCCTGGATGAGAAATCCGGAGGGACCGGAGCAAGTCCATCTATGCACTGAATGCCGTGGGTAGTGCATGCTGAAGGAATCGCATGCAGAAGACCCCCGATCCACATCCTGATAACTTCATAGTGCAGATAGAAGGAAGGAGGGGGTTGCTATGCCTAATCGGCATGCGGAGGAAAGGGGCAGGACATGGTTGGCATGGCATCTGGCCGGCACTGGTGGATTTGCGTCGGCGACGCTGCATTCCACAGAATGGGGGAGGGGCCATACACTCGTCGGCTCAGAGACCGTCAGGTGTCGGTGTCCCCCGTTGGAGGATCTGTTTAAAACGCCTCTGTGGGAACTTGGTGAAATCACCAAGAAACTGTCAAATGTATAGCCATCTATGAGGATGGCCCATTGGCAGACCCCTCAGGCAGTGAATAGACACGGGCGTGGCCAAATGCCTCTGGAGTCAGGGGTCACTTCCAGGAATGGTCCAGAGCAGGGGGCAAGGGGGCACATAAAAAAAAACAAAAAAAACAAGTGAATAGTTAGACAATGCATAAATACGGAAAAACTAAAACAAACCCTCCAACTCCTCTCCCCGTTTCAGCCATATATATGCATCCAAATTAATACATACATTATTAAGCCAAAATAGGTAAAACAAATGCAGAGGATGTTAATTTGTACCGTGGGAGGGTTGTAGTAGATAAATATTTTGTTGGTTGCAAGGATGGAGATATTGAAAAAAAAAAAAAAAGAAAGGGGGGAAAAGAGGAAAAAACAACAAATTTCAAATATAAACAGGCAAAAAGTGCATGGATCGAATTATAGTGTTATAAGAAAGGGGCATAGCTGATCGCATCATTCATTCCTGGTGGATTTAAAAATCCACTTAGCTTCTATTTAAAGGATTCTTTGGTCAAAGTTTCCTCCGCGGATAGGAGGGTGTATTCGGGCCAGTACCTGGAATTTCAAGGATTCGGTACTATAGTCATGGCATTCTGCAAAATGCCTGGATATTGGTTTCTCAATGACACCTAACTGTATATCTACAGCGTGTTCTTTAATTCTTCTCCAAAAATTTCTCTTGGTCTTACCTACATAATGATTACCGCAACCGCATGTTAACAAATACACGATACCAATGGTATCACAGTTAACGAAATGTTGCATACGTAGATGTTCCCCTGTTGGTAGAACAACGTTATTCCCAGTCATAATATACTTGCAGATGTCGCAATTGCCGCATTGGAAAGTACCTCGCGGTAAATTACCGTGTGGGTATTTAGATCCCTGCGGCATAAAATGGCTAGAGACTAAGATGTCTAAGTTGGTGGTGTCACCGGAAGGAATACATATCCCTGTGTTGGTGGTGTCACCTAAAAGAAAATATGTCCCTGCATCAGTGGTGTCACTGAAAGGAAAAAATGTCCCCGTGTTGGTGACATCAATGAAAGGAAAAAATGTCCCCGTGTTGGTGACATCAATGAAAGGAAAAAATGTTCCTATATTGGTGACATCAATGAAAGGAAAAAATGTTCCTATGTTGGTGACATCAATGAAAGGAAAAATGTCCCTGTGTTGGTAGCATTGATTAAAGGAAAAAAGCAAGGGTAATAGGTGCCACAAGGTAACATAGAAAAGGAGAAATTGGGACTTTTCAAGCGCAAACATAGACAAAAATTAGAAAAATAGAAAATATTTATTTAGATTAAAAATACATAAGTGAAAAAAGTAAAACCACAGTACATCAATAATAAATATCAACAGAAGTATAATTCTATCTCTACATGTTTCGCCGTTCACGGCTTCTTCAGGAGATTCTGATACAATAAATTCTGTATGCATAGACTGATCACTATAATAGAAAAATATATAAATCAGAAAAAAACACAATTTGGAAAAAACATACAATACAAAACAACAAACAACAATCCTAAATTTTAGTATCATAAACTGATAAACAGTGAACAGTAAGCATGTTCTGACCACGGCACCAACCTTTAAAGTTTCAAAAATACAATCATCGATAGTTGTGGATAGGGATGAGCTTCGAATTCGAGTCAAACTCATGTTATATACCCCCCTCCAGACCAATTGGCGCCAAAAAATTGGTGCCAAAATGTAGTCTGAGGACACACAATTGGCTGGATCAGACCAGAGACCAGTCGCATAGGAAATGACACTTCCATCCATTCCGGCGCACCGAAAGTTACATCACAGTAGCCAAAGGAGCAAAAGAAGTGGAGGATCGCATAGAGTAATCCTTTCACTTCTCCTATGGCAAGATGGAAAACCTATGGTAGCCGAAAGGGGGAAAAATTAAATAATGCGAGGATGGAACAAAAAGGGCGCTAGGAGCCCAACCAGTTGGAAAGAACATAAATAATAGAAAACGGGAACCTGGGAACAAAACCAGCTGAGGAGGGAGGAGCTGCTGACCAAGATGGCCACGTAGGGAGACCAAGTCCGAAATGCCGATATGCTGACAAGCAGACACGCTGAGAGGCAGATACGTGGAGAGGCAGACAGGCTGAAAAGCTGATATACTGGAAGGCTGACATGCCGATAATGCTGACAAGCTAACAAGCGGGAAAACAACATACCTGGAGCAAGATTGATGGATCCGAGGTCATTCCGGGAAACAACAGAACTAAGCAAGCGTGAGCGGGAGACGAGGAAGTGGTAGACAAAGCAGCAGCAATTGCGAGGAATAGGAGACCCGAGGGAGCCGATAGAAAACGAGCCTGTGGGGTGCCGGGATCGCTTCCAGGGGCAGAGCCAGGAGACAGCGGGCGAGGTCAAACGGAAGCCTCCGTGAGTCTGCGGGAGCGGACAGTGGAGACACTCGGTCACGGGCGCCCTCTCCGGCAGAGGTCCTGGGAGCTGAGCGGCAGAGATCAGGCGGATTAAGCGGACTCGGGGACATCCACGATAGAAAGCAGTAGCCGCCTATGGTAAAGTTTGTAACCATCTCCAAAACCAGGCGCACAGGTATGACTTTGGAAACAGCAATATAAAAGTGATAAATCTAATCTTTTATAACTACAAACTCTGGAATTAAGGAGGACATATTATTTAATAAAGAGAGATAGATTATCAAATTAAAGGAGGATAATAAAATAAACAACAGCTTACTATTTTAAGGAGCAGCGCTCGCCACTGAATTGTTTATTGTTTGCGGGAGAGAAAAAATTTAAAGGGACATTATAGGTGTATCAAAGGACTATAAGGACTATAAGGAAATAGGACTTTTTCAATGCCCCCCTCCCCCATCCCGGTATAGTAATTAAAAGTTCAACAAACGAAGGGAAGGGAAAAGGGAGGATGGCACCTAAGAAAGGCAGCAAAACACCGCAAATTCAAACAGGTAAAAAAGATAAAGGAGAAACCAGTAATAGAAACACTACAGGGGCACAATCAATACAAACAACAGATATCAAGGAATTCTTCCAACAACTGCAATCACAATCCCCCCATGCAACACAGGAATTACAAACATCACAGGAATTATCAAATTTGGCAGAATCATCTGTAACATCTAGATCATCAGGAGAAGACCAAGTAAGCCACCCTAGAAATAGTTCACCAATCGACAAAACAGGGTTAACAAACAAACAAAAGGAGGAGGATAAGGAGAAATGGGACATAAGGGCGTATATTCGATCGCTCCCAACTAGGGCGGACATGGATCGATATATTCACAGGTTGGAAGAATCATATAAAATGGAGATACAAGAATTAAAAATATCTACTAAAATTACACAAGAAAAAATAGATATAGTGGACAAGAGAGTCTTAAAAACGGAACAAGAATTGAAAAGAATTGAGGAAAAAATACAGAAGCAAGAAAAACAACTAAAGCAAATAATAAGCAATGTAGATGAGCAAGAAAATAGAAATAGAAGATCAAATATAAGAATCAGAGGATTAAAAGAAGAAGTAAGCTCAAAAGAACTTATAACAACACTACAAAAAGTCTTTCAGGAGGTTGCCCAAGATATTGATATAAAAGATCTAATCATCGATCGGGCACACAGAGTAACAGGGATAAGGAAGATAGATTTAAAAAAGCCTCGGGACATTATATGTAAAATGCATTTTGCCCATATAAAGGATAAAATTATGTCTGCGGCCCGTCAAAACAAAAATATTCAACACGAGGGAGAACCCCTATCATTTTTTCAAGATTCATCAAAATTTACGGTGGATCGCAGAAGAGCGTTAAGGCCTTTGGTGGAGCAATTAATTAAGAACAATCTTCAATACAGATGGAAATTTCCATTTCAACTGCAGGTTCAAAGGGAGGGACATACTATATCATTTAGAGATATGGAAGATTTGCCGAAATTTTTGGATATTCTTGAAATTCCAGAAATAGCATTACCGGACTGGCCCATTATGTACATGCAGACAGTCAAAAAAGTGTAAAAAGATTTGGGGGCTGCAGGGGGGGTGGCAGGAGGGAAGGGGAAATGTCTTTGAATACATAGAGGTTTTTTTTTTTTGGTTTATGCATTGTGGTTTTGTTTATGAGGTATTTTAATTTTAACCATCTAAAATGGTGGAACAAAGAGGTAATGGATAAGAAAGGGGATGTTTTTTTTTTTTGTTTTTTTTTGTTAATAACAATATTTAATGGTTTATGCACTGGGGAATTGAGCTTGAGGTATTTTCATTCTGAATTTTTTTTTTTTTTTAAAGAGGTTATTAACAAAGAATAAGGTGAAATATTTAATGGTTTATACACTGAGAAATTGAATTTGAGGATTCTCATTCTGAAATTTTTTTTTTTTTTTTCTGGAGAGGGGCTAACAACAACGAACTAGGTGGAATATATAATGGTTTATGCACTATTGGGGAATTCAATTTGAGATATTTTTATTGTTTTAATTTTTTGGAAAGGGGTAATAGTAAGGTATAAGGTGAAATATTCATTTAATGGTTCACGCACTAGGACACTAATGAATTCGAAGTACCTTAAAATTAATTATTTAACTGGAGGAAATAACAATGTATAAGGTGAAATACTGATTTAATGGAATATGCACCATGGCACTGTTGTATTGTGTTTGAGATATTTAAATTTTATATAATGAAATAATAAGAATAGAAGTGACAATATTAGGGACGGGTAAAATAGCAAGAGTAAAAGGTGAATATAATAATTTATTGGTTTTTGCACAGAGGTATGGAATACGAAACATGAAGAGAAAAAAAGAGAAAAAAAAAGGTTTTTTTTTTTCCTCCCTCCTTCAAAGGAAGGGTGTGAGATAATAGTAATGTATAGGAGAGTTAATATAATATGCAGGATATACGTACGGGGATAGGGATATGAAAGCATTTAAATATAGGTTAATAGTAATAAGTAGAAAATTAGCGTTTTTTTTTTTGTTTTTTGTTTTTTCCCCTTCTCCCTTTTCTCCTCCCCCCTCCCCTTCTTCCCTCTTCTCCCCACGTTTCCATCATGCAGTTGTACGCGTAACTAAAATGCGGCATGAGGAGGACGATTGGACGACAATTCTTGGTTAGCAGGCTCAAAACCCCTCATATTAGGGAACTTACTATAGATAGTAAGATAGACTTTATTTATTCAAGTCAAGTAGAAATAGGGTAGATAGAGTGTGTGAGGTGTGTGAGTGAGAGTACAGTTTTTGGGGGTTTTTTTTTTCCCCTCTTCCTCTCTCCCTATCGAATTTATCGAATGGGTGAGATCAAATTCTGTTCATTCAACGCAAGAGGCCTTAACTCTCCTAATAAAAAAAAAATCTAATTTTAAACATATTTAAGAAACAAAAAGTGGATGTTATACTGTTCCAAGAGACTCATTTTCGTTCAAATCACATTCCGAAAATTAGTAATCGAGATTATAACTACTGGATACACGATACATTCCCCTACTCTAAATCAAGAGGGGTATCTATCGCTTTCCATAGGAACGTACCTCACCAAATAATACAAAAATATACGGGTAACGATGGAAGATTCTTGGTTGTAAAAGTAATGCTATATGGGAAAATTTTCACAATTATTAATCTTTATTTACCAAATCACGATGAGATAAGGACGGGGATAAGGGCCCTAAATAATAGTATGGAAAAAGCAGAAGGTACAGTGATTATGGGAGGGGACTTTAACTTTGTTATGGATATAAAAGCCGATACAACTAATACACACACTTATAGAAATAAGAGCCAGATAGAGGAATTTAAGGGGATAATGGAGAAATTGGAGATATTTGGAGAGCTCAACATCAAACGGAAAAAAATTACTCATACTATTCTAATATACACGATTCCTACCATAAGATAGATTATTTTTTCATTAACCACTTAGGAATGTTAATGACTCCGTCATCAGATATAGGGGGGTTCTTATGGTCAGTTCACGCCCCGCTGTATTTGGAAATTAAGGTAATAGAATGAGAAAAAATAAAAGGGAATTGGAGACTAAATGATAACTTATTAAAAGATAAAGAATGTTTAGAGGACATACGCAAAACAATAAAGGAATTTATAGAGATTCATGAGAAGGACGAAACATCAATTCCCATACAATGGGAAACATTAAAATGCGTACTAAGGGGGACATTCATCAAGCATGGCTCAAGATTTAAAAAAAGAAGGGATCAAAAGAAATCTCAGTTGATAAAAGAAATAGAGGAATTGGATAAAAACCACAAACAGAATCTAAAATCAATAGATAAAATAAAATTAAAAGAGAAAAGATTGGAATTACAAACACTGCTTGATGAGGAAACCCTTAGGATCAGGGACCGTAGAAGGGCACAATGGTATCAGTACGGGAACAAAACAGGGAAGATACTCGCTAAGACATTAAAGGAACAACAGACCTCAACAACTATAATTAAAATATTAAAAGCAGATGGGGAATATACATACGACCCAAAAGAAATATTAGAAGAATTCCATACATACTATTCTAATTTGTATAATATTAAAACATCACGGGGGAATAAGGTGGAAGACGTGAACAGAAAGAAAATTAAAGAATATATTGATGAAACAGCCCTTCCTAGATTCCCTAAAGAAATATTCGAGAAATTGGAAACCGATATCTCTATAGAAGAGATTCAACAAGCGATCAAAGAACTAGTTCCAGGAAAAAGTCTAGGACCCGATGGATATACTACCAGATTTTATAAGAATTTTCAGGACATCATTGCCCCTATATTAGAAAAAACATACAATTCTATATCTGATATACAAGGCTTTGTGCCACAAAGCACAGAAGCCCACATTACTTGATTCCAAAACCGGAGAAGGACCATACGTTATGTAAAAACTATCGGCCAATTTCATTAACCAACATAGATATACGTTTGTATTCTAAAATTTTTGCGAATAGAATAACACCAATCCTACCTAATTACATACAATTAGACCAAGCTGGATTCACGAAAGGGAGGGGAACTAAAGATAACATCATAAAGACCTGTACATTGGTGGAGTTTGCCCAAAGAACAGCTATTGAAACATGTGTGTTTGCTGTAGATGCTGAAAAAGCTTTCGATAGGATAGGGTGGCGCTTCTTAGAAGAAACATTAAAACAACTTGGTATGGGCCCGAAAATGTTTAATAGGATTTCTGCTCTGTATTCCAACTCGAAAGCAAAAGTGAGAGTAAATGGCATGTTATCAAAGTATATAAAGATATCAAATGGCACCCGTCAGGGGTGTCCCCTTTCTTCCTTGCTGTTTGTACTTATAATGGAACATCTAATTACTGCAATTAGGAATAACAAAGATATTAAAGGGTTAAAGGTGGGGGGGGGGAGAGAATACAAGATAGCTGCATATGCAGATGATCTGCTAATATATATAACCAACCCCATTATAACTATCCCAAATTTAATGAAAGAAATTAGAAGATTTGGGGAATTAAGTTATTTCAAAGTAAATTACGACAAATCAGAGATACTGAATATATCAGTTAACGAAAGGACTAGTTTACTGATGCAAAAGGATTTTCCATTTAAATGGAAGCAAAATGCAATAAAATATTTAGGAATCTTTTTAACAAAAGATCTGAAACAATTACAGGGGATGAACTATGAGAAAGCAATCGGAAATGCTATTAAATCATTACAGAAATATGATAAATTGATACACTCATGGATGGGAATAGTTAATACTGTAAAAATGGATATATTGCCAAAGCTCTTGTATATTTTTCAAACGATACCATTGGAACCCCCAAAAAAACTAATAAAGGAGCTAAGAAAAGCTATAGTCGAATTTATATGGGCGCATAAAACTCCCCGGGTAAAAATAGAAAACCTAATAAAAAAAAAAGGAAAGGAGGGCTAGTGTTACCGGACTGCGCAAAATATCTGCAAGCAGCATCACTGACCAGTATAATAGATTGGTACCATAATAAAGAAAATAAGCAATGGGTTAGTATGGAGGAGGAAATAATAGGTAGGGCCCCAATTAAAAGCCCTTCCATGGGTAGAACCCCACTTAAGACCTAAGAGAAAGGAGTTGACACTCTTTGTAAATGCAACGTTAAAGGTATGGAATGGCATAGTGAAATGTGGGAAGCTCTCTACGATGGTGGGACCCATGACTCCATTGTTTTTTAACCCTGAATTCCCTCCAGCAATGGGAGGTAAAAAATTCCTAAAATGGAATAGGACAGAGGACACAAGATTGGTACAAATCCTGGAGAACGGGAAAATGCCCGTATTGAAGGAAATGGGAACGGAAAATGAGAAAATAATGGTTGCAGTACCAACAACTTCAGACGTTTATAGAACCCAAAATAATTAGGATAAGCAGACCACTAACCAGGTTTGAAAAATTATTATTGGGAGAACAGGTTCCAATTAAGAAATTATCGAATATATATGATGAATTAATCCTGAATAGCCCCCTTAAAGAGATAACAAGCGTAAAGAAATGGGGAGATGTAATGGAGAGACCCTTATTGGAAGAAGATTGGGAAAAGGTTTTTGAAATTATACATAGATCAACCATTGCAAATAAATATCAGGAGAGGAACTATAAAATCGTAATGAGATGGTATAGGAGCCCAGCTACTCTAAACTTAATTAATAAAGGCAATACAGATTTATGCTGGAGATGCAAAATAGAAAAAGGAACAACCGAACATATATGGTACGGATGTCATCTGGTGAAAGGATTCTGGAATAAAATATTTGAGATTTATTATAAAGTATCAGGAGAAGAGTTGATCCCGAGCATGGAAATCTCATTATTGTCCCTGATACCAAAAGCAACAAAGATAATTAAAAAAGATATCATTCACCACATGACATCAGCAGCTAGAACAATAATAGCAAGAGACTGGAAAAAAACAAAGAGTCCAGCTATAGCAGACTGGATATGTGAAATGAACGAGATTCAGTATATGGAGGAAAAGATAAGAGAGGAAGGATACACTATAAATCAATTACCTGAGCTTTGGCAAAGTTGGGATAAGTTCCGAGCATCGCAAGAACTATTAGAATTTGTATAGGGAACGAGGATATGAGGGTTTTTTTGTTTAGGGGTTTAGGATGAGAAGATTTGGTGATGAATGATGCAAGCGTTTATAATTAAAAGGAATAATCTTTTATGTAATAGAAGTACGAAGAACATGTTGTAAAATGTTCTGTTTAATCGGGAAGTCATTTTTATGAAGTTATGATATTTATGATTGTTTATATGAAATGAAAATTTAATAAAGAGAGATTGAAACAAAACCAGCTGAGGTGGCGTTTACCTGATTGGATAAACGCCTTGGGTGTCCATATGATGCATCTAGCCCACAGCCAAACCTCCAAAATCAGAAACCAAGATAAATATCCACGAAAAGTGGAATAATAATTCCAAAACACATGGAATTATATATATATATATATATATATATATATATATATATATATATATAGACGGAAAGTACTCAGACCCCCTTAAATTTTTCACTCTTTGTTATATTGCAGCCATTTGCTAAAATCATTTAAGTTCACTTTTTTCCTCATTAATGTACACACAGCACCCCATATTGACAGAAAAACACAGAATTGTTGACATTTTTGTAGATTTATTAAAAAAGGAAAACTGAAATATCACATGGTCCTAAGTATTCAGACCCTTTGCTCAGTAATTAGTAGAAGCACCCTTTTGATCTAATACAGCCATGAGTCTTTTTGGGCAAAATGCAACAAGTTTTTCCCACCTGGATTTGGGGATCCTCTGCCATTCCTCCTTGCAGATCCTCTCCAGTTCTGTCAGGTTGGATGGTAAACGTTGGTGGACAGCAATTTTTAGTTCTCTCCAGAGATGCTCAATTGGGTTTAAGTCAGGGCTCTTGCTGGGCCATTCAAGAACAGTCACGGAGTTGTTCCAAAGCCACTCCTTCATTATTTTATCTGTGTGCTTAGGGTCATTGTCTTGTTGGAAGGTAAACCTTCGGCCCAGTCTGAGATCCTGAGCACTCTGGAGAAGGTTTTCGTCCAGGGTATCCCTGTACTTGGCTTCATTCATCTTTCCCTCGATTGCAACCAGTCGTTCTGTCCCTGCAGCCGAAAAACACCCCCACAGCATGATGCTGCCACCACCATGCTTCACTGTTGGGACTGTATTGGACAGGTGATGAGCAGTGCCTGGTTTTCTCCACACATACCGCTTAGAATTAAGGCCAAAAAGTTCTATCTTGGTCTCTTCAGACCAGAGAATCTTATTTCTCACCAACTTGGAGTCCTTCAGGTGTTTTTTAGCAAACTCCATGCAAGCTTTCATGTGTGTTGCACTGAGGAGAGTCTTCCGTCGGGCCACTCTGCCATAAAGCCCCAACTGATGGAGGGCTGTAGTGATGGTTGACCTTCTACAACTTTCTCCCATCTCCCAACTGCATCTCTGGAGCTCAGCCACGGTGATCTTTGGGTTCTTCTTTATCTCTCACACCAAGGCTCTTCTCCCCCGATAGCTCAGTTTGGCCGGAAGGCCAGCTCTAGGAAGGGTTCTGGTTGTCCCAAACATCTTCCATTTAAAGCGGGGGTCCACCTATCTATCTTTTTTTTTTTTAGTTCATTCACAAACTTTTCTTCTCAGCATTACATACTCACATATTGTGTGTAATATGTCCGCCTGTGTCAGATTTCGTCGGAAAGAATAACTTATATTATTCACTTCAGGCGGTTTCCATCTTCATTGTGGGCATTTGAAGCCCACAAGCATTTATTTCCTGGATGTGGTGAATGCTGTGCTCCCAGCATTCACCACTCGTTCCCGCACATGCTCAGTGGCATCCTGGGAAGCCTGAGACTAGCTCCCAGGAGTCTGGGAGAGGCTAGAAACACGCCTACTCCCACAGGAGGAGAACCAGGAAGTGCAAAGAAGAATAGAAAAATAAAAGGTAATTACGGCGATTGAAATTTTTTTAAACGGCATGTCAGCATCTAGGCAAGGAAGAGAATACATACAGATATTGTTCAAAATTTGGGTGGAACTCCGCTTTAAGGATTATGGAGGCCACTGTGCTCTTAGGAACCTTAAGTGCAGCAGAAATTTTTTTGTAACCTTGGCCAGATCTGTGCCTTGTCACAATTCTGCCTCTGAGTTCTTCAGGCAGTTCCTTTGACCTCATGATTCTCATTTGCTCTGATGTGCACTGCGAGCTGTAAGGTCTTATATAGACAGGTGTGTGGCTTTCCTAATCAAGTCCAATCAGTATAATCAAACACAGCTGGACTCAAATGAAGGTGTAGAACCATCTCAAGGATGATCAGATGAAATGGACAGTTAAATATATGAGTGTCACAGCAAAGGGGCTGAATACTTAGGACCATGTGATATTTCAGTTTTTCTTTTTTAATAAACCTAAAAAAATGTCAACAATTCTGTGTTTTTCTGTCAATATGGGGTGCTGTTTGTACATTAATGAGGAAAAAAAAGGAACTTAAAGAGGAAGTACACCCATTCATAAAACAGTTTCATTTCCGGCACGTGCCGGAAATATAACACTCCCATTGGTTGTGCTCTCAACCAAACTGTCAAACCATCCAATGGCTGCTGTCATAACTGATCACATGGACAGCATCATGGCAGTTGTAGATCAAACAGAGGCAAAGATGGCAGCTTCCTTGGCTGAAAACGATAGGGGGGTTTACTTACACTTTAAATGATTTTAGCAAATGGCTGCAATATAACAAAGAGTGAAAAATTTAAGGGGGTCTGAATACTTTTCCGTCCCCACTGTATATATATATATATATATATATATATATATATATATATATATATATATATAAAATACAAAATTTATTCTCAATTATTAATAATACGGTACCGTGAACAGTCAGACATACACAATGTTCAGAGCAGAATCAGTCTAAACTATAAATAAACTAAATACAACCTCAATTTAACAATTGAAAATCCCCAAGAAATAATTAATAAAGGCAGAGAAATATTGATTTCTCAATGAACAATGGCTGAATCCCTACAGAAAGGGCTTGAAGCTCAAAGACTCATTCAGGCCTGGATGCACAGTAGCAGATAAGTTGTGTATCCATTTCGAATCTCGTTGCAGAAGTGTTTTGTCTATATCACCACCCCTACCGCAATCTGGTACATGTTCTAATGCAAAAAATTGCATCTTTGAGGCATCAAAGGCATGATAAAGCCCCATGTGCCTACTAATCAGAGTTTCCATCTTTTTTTTATTTAATAACTTAACACGATCTCTTATCCATAGGCATAAGTTCAATATTTCTTCTATGCCTTCTATTTCTCCTTTAAATGGGGCTACCTCACAGGTAAGCCAGTCTAACCTAATTCCCCCTTCGGGGGACTTACCACAGATCCCCCTTATGGGGGAACTGCGCAATGCCCCAATCTTCTCACTCCAGCCTCCTCTGGAGTCCAAGAAGGCTCCCACTGCACCAGTTCTCTCCAAGCTAACAAGCAAAGTGGCTTCCAAGTAATCAACCTATAGTCCTGTTCCTTGACAGATGATCAGATCAGGGTTCTCAACCTTGGTCTATCGTTTTGTCCAGAGCAGGAGGTTGATTCCTTTGAAATCATTAAGGATATCAATTTATTTGCTCAGAAGTTGATGTTTAAAGTCATATATGACAAGGAACATTCAACTTCCACCAGAAAAAACCTTTCTGAAAAAATTTGGAAAGATAAAACCATAAATGAAATTCGAACCATAAATGAACTTATGGAATTATGGGAGGAGAGCAATCCTCTGGATGATCCCCTTGAGGACCTTGGTCCTGATCTCTTGTTGTCCATTGATTCTCAATCTGAGAGATTTTTCCCCCGCCTTCTTTATACAAACCCAAATCGCATTGTTTCCCCGTCTTACAGGGAAGTCCAAACATTTGGGCCTTCACCCAGCAAGTAACAAAAGAAATTCTAAGCACTAAGTGGAAATGGTCTAAGACTGATTATAATCTTAATCCTGTCCAACACCAAGTTTTAATGTCTCTGAGGAATAATGAACAGCTGATCATTAAGCCTTCAGATAAAGGAGACAACATAGTTGTGATGGATTTAAACAACTACAAAACAATGGTTATGGACATTTTAACAAATCGGCACTGGTATTGTGCTTTTCCATTTGCTCAAGTCCAATATGCTCAAACCAAATATCATACCTTGACCAATTGAGCCTTTTTTAGCAATTTAATTGATAAAAAAACTTGTGAATTTCTGTCTGTAAAAACTCCCAGGCTGCCAACTTTGTATGCTTTGCCCAAGATACACAAGAACGCCCAGTTTCCACCTGGGCGTCCTATAGTATCTGGCAATGGCTGCTTGACTGAGCCAGCTAGCAAGCTGGTTGACAATTACCTAAGGCCACATGTTAAGTCACTAAGCTCCTACATTCAGGGCACGGCAGACCTTTTGCGTCCCCTGGATGGTTTATCCATCCCAAAGGAAGCTTGGCTTGTTGCAATCGATGTGGAGACCTCTACAACTCATTCCCCCATAAGTTGGGGGTTCGAGTTGTCAATGGCTTCCTATCAGAATGAGAACCCCAATCCAGGCCTGATAATAACTTTGTTTTGGACCTCCTGCTTTTCATTCTTTCCAACAATATCTTTGTTTTTGACCGCTCCCACTACCTCCAGGTGCAGGGGGTTGCGATGGGGACCAAATGTGCCCTGTTGTATGCCAACCTGTACCTGGGGGGGTGGGAGCAGGATATTTTTTACTCGGATTAATTCTCTGCTGATTTCAAAAGGGTGTTGTTATGGAGAAGATTCATAGATTACATTTTTGTCATCTGGCTGGGAACGAGGGATGAACTAATGCACTTCCTGAAGAAGTTGGAATCAAATACTTACAACTTGAAATTCACTTTATCTTGTGACTAGGGATGAGTCGAACACCCCCCGGTTCGGTTCGCACCAGAACCTGTGAACGGACTGAAAGTTTGCGCGAAATTTAGAACCCCATTAAAGTCTATGGGGCTCAAACGATCAAAATCAAAAGTGCTAATTTTAAAGGCTAATATGCAAGTTATTGTCCTAAAAAGGGTGTGGGGACCCGGGTCCTGCCCAGGGGACATGTATCAATGCAAAAAAAGTTTTAAAAACAGACTTTTTTTGGTAGCAGTGATTTTAATGATGCTTAAAGTGAAAAAAAGTGAAATATTCCTTTAAATATCATACCTGGGGGGTGTCTATAGTATGCCTGTAAAGTGGCATGTGTTTCCCATGCTTAGAACAGTCCCTGCACAAAATGACATTTGTAAAGGAATAAAAGTCATTTAAAACTGCTTGCAGCTTTAATGTAATGTTGGGTCCCGGCAATATGGATCAAAATCAGTGAGACAAACGGCATGGGTACCCCTCAGTCCATTACCAGGCCCTTTGGGTCTTGTATAGATATTAAGGGATACCTCGCACCCAAATTAAAAAAAGGAAAGGCGTGGGGCCCCCAGGCCCTATATACTCTGAACAGCAGTGTACAGGCGGTGCAAACAAGACAGGGACTGTAGGTTTGTTGTTAAATAGAATCTGTTTTGTAATTTTGAACTGGTACATTTTTAAAGTGTAGCTCCAGCCTGCTAGTCTCTGGCAAGACCTGGACACAGGTAAAGATCTTTCTTCAGGGGGAGGATGGGGCGTGACTGGATGCTGAAGTGAGTGAGCAGAGAGGACGTTACTAGCCCGAGCCGCGCTGCTACTCCCATGTCTGTTCCAGCCTAGCAGAGCAGGGAAGGTGACTCCGTGACGACAGAAAACTGATCAGCTGATCGGGCGAACAGATCCTGTGTTCGCTCGGCATCTGATGCTCAGCCAGCACACTCTCCTGCACGCTCTTCTGAGGCTCTCCCGGGATAGGATCCAGCGGCGCACTCCCCAGTGAGAAGGGAGGAGGCGCATACCCAGGATCGAGCGGCCGATTGCGGTGTCCTGGAGGCTTACGGGGAGGTCTGTTCCAGGATGACCAGGAAGAGGCGTGTGGAGGAGGTGGTTGTACAGGATGTAGCGGGCATTCACTCACAGCGTGGACCCAAAGACAAGGCAAGTCAAGCGGCTGCAAAGTTGGAGCGCTTTGCTCACACACCTAACCATACACCCAAAAAAGGGAGCCAGGCAGGGGGTGTGCAACATCAGGTCCCACAGACCAGTCACCCTGGGGGGAGAAAAAGCCAAGGTACAGCAGCAGTAGGCGCCTCTGTAAAAGTGGCAGAATTGGCTCCACAAATAGCCCCGGAGGGGGAGCATGGACTGAGCAAAGAATTAACGGAAGGTATGGGTGTGCTGGTATCAGGAGCAGAGAAGGAACCATCCTTGAAAGACATCCTTCTAGCAATTAATAACTGTAAGGCATCACTATTTGAACTATCTGACCAGCTTAAAGGTATCAGAAATAATTTTTTTTCCTTAAGACAAGATGTGCAGGAGGTTTGTGGCCTGACTACCACTCTTGAGGGGAGAATTAGCCAGGTAGAAGACGATGTGCATCCGATGAGGCAAGAAGTAAAACTTATGAGGGAGCAATTGGATAAGTGCATGTACAAAATGGATGAAATAGAGAACAGGTTACGGAGGAAGAATGTGAGGGTTCTTGGTCTACTCGAAAGAAGTGAAGGCAACAACCCCATAGAGTTTATGGAAGGCTGGTTCAGAGATATGTTTGGTAAGGACTCTTTATCAAGTTTCTTTGCAATTGAACAAGCACACAACTTGCCTCCAGGGCACCTTCTCCAGGGGGTCAGCCAAGGCCCCTTATTATTAAGTTCCTGTATTTTAAGGACAAAGTAACCATTCTGCAGAAAGCAAGAGAAATGAAAAACATACAGTATAATGGCGTAAGGATTTCTTTGTACCCAGATTTCTCTCCTGAGCTACAGAGACAAAGAGCAAAATTTACACTGTGTAAACGCAGGCTGCAGCAATTTAAAGTCAGTTATGCATTACTTTATCCTGCACCTTTATGCATAACAGCATTTGGGGAAGTGAAGTTCTTTAATGTACCTGCAGAAGTAACATCATAGTTGGAAAAGAATGAAGGAAGGTTACAGCGGGGTGAAGGAACAGGTGGAAATTAGCCTCAGATGGTGCCTATTCAGTTAAATGTTCCTATGGACCTTTTCTTTTTTTTTCTTTTCTTTCTCTCACTCCGGGACTTCCATTTAGTTATAGATGTGTATATATAGAGGTGAGGGTGTGGGGGGGGGGGTAGTAAACATTTATGAGTATATTGGTTATGTTGGGGTTAATTCCCCTCCTATCAGGTTCGGGTAGTAACATATAAAAGAGTATATTCACTTCAGGGGTTGCTACAGTCACTATAGAAGCCCTTAGTATGGGCCCAAGGTTGGGCAAAGGGGGAAAGGGAAATAGGATGGGGGCGGTGGAGGGGGGAGGGTTTGGTGGGGGGGTGGGAGGGTTAGGATAGGGGGTGGGAGGGGAAGGGAAGGGGGTGTGTGTGTGGATGCATGGGAGTATGAAGGGGATAGATATGTGGTGTGGCATGACACAAAGGGGTTGATTTACTAAAGGCAAAAAGACTGTGCACTCTGGAAAGTGCAGTTGCACACAGCAAGAGCAGTTGCTCCAGAGTTTAGTAAATGAGCAGAAGCTCTCCTGACTTTCATCAACCAATCACGTGCAAGCAAAAATGCTGTTTTTTTTATTTTCCTTGCATGTGATTGGGTATTCTTTGCAAAGTGAAGCTTTACCTCATTTACTAAGCTCTGGAGCAACTGCACTTGCAGAGTGCAATTGCACTTTCCAAGGTGCAGGTCTATTGGCCTTTAGTAAATCAACCCCAAAAGGTTTTGAGTTTGCACAGGTAGGAAAAGCACTAAGGAGGTACACAGGAATTAAGGTTAAAATATTACTGAACTTTAGACACAAAATATTCAGGGTTAAGAATATGGTATATCCTGAGAGGAGAAAGGGAACAAGGATAGGAAAATGATGGGAACTAAGGACAGTAGAGGTAAATCCCCTGACCTAATAAAGTACTTTAAGATATGTTCATGGAATGTGCGGGGGGTAAGGGATATGTCTAAAAAGCAGGCAATTTTTTCTATGGCTGGTATGGGTGGATTTAAAATACTCTGTCTGCAGGAGACACATCTTGTGAGAGGTACAATTAGTGCTTTAAGGCATAAGAATTACCAGGTGCAGTATCATTCCACCCATACCTCCTATTCAGGAGGTGTGAGCACATTGATTAATTCGGGATTGGTTTTCTCCTGCAGACAGAGTAAGGTAGACAAGAACGTACGGTACATTTTTCTTTTTTGTGAAATTGAAAGTAGAGTATATGTAATCGCCAATGTTTATATTCCTCCTCCATTCAGTACAGAAATTATGGGTGATTTAATTAGATTCATAGCAGATAAACCTGGGGTACCGGTAATAGTGGCAGGTGACTTTAATATGACAATGAATAATAATATAGACAGGTTCCCGCCAAGGACTATGAACAGTGGGATATCTAAAGGCCCGCTCCTCCAATATTGTGAGGAGATAGGGCTGGTGGATGTCTGGAGGAGGTGGCCTCCGGGAGAAAGACAATATTCGTGCCATTCTAGGACACATGCCACGTTGTCCAGAATTGACCTTGTGTTGTGTAATGAGGAAGCTTTGAATCTATTGGAAAGGGTAGATTACGAGCCAAGAGGGATTTTGGACCACTCGCCAGTAGTTTTTCGATAAAAACAGGGATGAGTTGTGGTAGAGGTGACTGGAAAGTAAATCCCTTCTGGCTTGAAATAATCGAAGACACTGGGACAATTGCAGCCAGTCTGGTGGAATTTATAAATCTAAACTCAGGTTCAGCCCCACTGGGTATAATATGGGACTCCCTGAAGGCTTTTCTTCGGGGCATACTGATACAGAAAATCTCTTATTTTAAGAAACAATCACAGGCTAAGGAAATCAAAGCAAGAGAGTGGGTGAGAGAAGCTGAAGCCCGGTATGTGGAGGTACCAAACCCAGCCAGCTATGGAGAATGGGTAGGGAGTCAAGAAGAATACAGGAAATTAGTTTTGGAGAAAACGGAAAAAAGAAGAATGTTCCAGAGACAGAGCTTTTTTGGGGAAGGAGAACAAGTTGGCAGAACCTTGGCCCTGATAGCTAAGGCAAATAGCCCCTTAACCACTATACCAGCAATTTCGGATAAGGATGGGGAAATTAAAAGAGCTACCCCGGAAATAGTAAAGATATTTAAAAAATATTATGAAAACCTGTATAGCGCCCCACAAATAAACGTAGAGGGGGACTGTAACAAGCCCCTTTGCTCGCTCGGTTCCACTCTCCCGACACTTCTCTGTGGCTATAGAATCAGATTGCAGATCGCAACATCCGATGGTTCGGTCATCCGATGCTCTGGGACTAGAACTACAGCTATGTGCCGTTCTAATCCAGTTGTGTAGCTCAGAACAAACACCAGGCAGGCTGTATGTAAGTTCAACCAGGAATCTCTCTTTATTGACAGGAATACAGTCTCTTTTATACAGTAAAAGAGGAGGTGCAGACCTGCTCATATTACTCTAACAATACAGCTGTAACCTAATTAACCTAATTAACATGAGCTAATTAACTAATCCCTTTAGACAGCCTAGATGACTCAGACATGACCTTTAGGCCAGACTAGCCGTCTTGTAGCTCAGAAAACCCAATCAACATTATCACAATAGCAGAGTTAATTAACACAAACAACAATGGGGATCTAATGACTCTTAGATCCCATACTAGAGACTTATTTACAATACACATTCTAGCAGGCAACAGACAGACAGGTGTCTGGAATTGACATCAGCATCTCCTAACAGTATTTGTCCCAGCATTATGAATTAGCCACTATTTCTAATATGGCAAATCCAGGGTCCTCAGAGTCTGTGTGTCCTGGGGACCAGGACCCGAATCCACAGTAATACCACCTCAAGGGTCCCCAGGCATACAGCTCACAAAGAGCACCGTTCCCCCAAATGCCAGGGCCCACGATCGATCGGCAAGAGGCTAGCATTCAGTCCCCTCCAAAAGTCTCTCTCCCGGCTAGGTCTGTCACAGGGACATGTGGAATTTTTTTGAAAAACTGAATATAAACCCCCTATCAAGAGAGGACAGGGAAGAATTGGAAGCCCTGCTAACGTTGGAAGAGATCCAAAGGGTAATAACAGATATGGCAAACCAGAAAGCACCGGGTCTGGATGGCCTGCCTATAGAAATATTTAAGAGGTATGGGGAAGTATTGCTCCCTAAACTCGTGGAGGTATTAAATGGGGCTGCGGAGGAAGGGAAATTACCCATATCTATGACAGAAGCCACACAAATTGTTTTATTAAAAGAAGGGAAAGACCCGCTTGATGTGTCCTCATATAGGCCTATATCGCTCCTGTGCTCAGATGTGAAGATCTTGGCAAAAGCCCTGGCAACAAGGCTGAATAGAATAATTTCCAAAGTGATACATCCAGACCAAACTGGTTTTATACCGGATAGATCCACAAGTATGAATATAAGGCGAGTGTACTTAACTTCCAATAGAGAACGGAGGGAATAGAGCCGTCCTTTCATTAGATGCGGCCAAGACTTTTGACTGCCTTGAGTGGCACTATATATGGAAGGTATTGGCTGAATTAAAATTTAGCCCTAACTTTGTCCAATGGTTAAGAATATTATATGATAGCCCTAGGGCCAAGGTTAGGATCAATGGTGAGTGCTCTGATTGGTTCCAGTTGGGGAGGGGAACGAGGCAGGGGTGTCCGTTGTCACCCCTGCTCTTTGCCCTTGCAATGGAGCCACTGGCTATGGGTTTGAGAGCCTCTCAAGAGGTACAGGGATTCAAAAGAAGGAGGGGGGAGGAGAAAGTTGCTATGTATGCAGATGACATCTTGCTATTTCTGGCAGATACGCAGGCTTCCTTAAAGGCAGCCATGGGGATAGTTAAGGAATTTGGACATTTCTCTGGGTTGGTAATTAATTGGGAAAAATCCGCACTTATTCCATTAGATCCCCTTAGAGAACCCCTTCCGCAACAAGCAACTCAAATTAGAGTAGTAAGTCAAATGAGATACTTGGGCATTAACCTAACAAGAGATCCAGGGCAGTATATAACAGGAAATGTGGTCCCACTTATGACAAAATTAAAACAGAAAAGCCGGGTGTGGGGCCGTCTTCCTCTCTCGGTCGCCGGACGATGCAACCTAGTCAAGATGGTATGGATGCCACAAATTCTATATGTAATACACAACTCTCCTGTGTGGATTCCAAAACACTGGTTTAAAAAAATGGACAGTGTGTTTAGACAGTTAATTTGGAAAAATGGAGTGGCTAGGATTCGCTAGCAGGCGTTGCGGCGGCCGAGAGAGGTGGGGGGCTTGGCATTACCAGACCCAAGGTGGTATTTCCTTGCGGCACAAATGCAGTATATGGGAGGAAGTAACATGCCAGAAGAAAGAGGTGTAGGATGTGACCTATTGTTGAATGACACTAATCATGATACGTTGGTAGAAGCGGTTGAGGCAGACTCCTTCGCCCATTGTCCAGAGCGGCCATGCTTCATGTCTTGTGTGAATAAGGTAGGGTTCTGTGGGGAGGGGGGGAGTGCTGTGCTGTAAAAGGCAGGGGTTTGATATCGAGAGAGGACTGTGATGGGGGTCTGTGATGGGGGGGTCAGTCTGTGATGGGAGGGTCGGTCTGCAATGGGGGAGTCAGTCTGTGATGGGGGGTCTGTGATTGTGGGGGTTCAGTCTGTGATGGGGGTCTGTGATTTGGGGGGTCAGTCTGTGATGGGGGTCTGTGATGGGGGGTCAGTCTGTGATGGGGGTCTGTGATTTGGGGGTCAGTCTGTGATGGGGGTCTGTGATGGGTCAGGACCAGTTTGTGATGGGGGGTCTGTAAAGGGGGGGTCAGTCTGTGATGGGGGTCTGTGATGGGTCAGGAGCAGTTTGTGATGGGGGGTCTGTGATAGGGGTCTGTGATGGTGGGGGATCAGTCTGTGATGGGTCAGTCTGTAATGAGGGGTCTGTGATTTGGGGGGTCAGTCTGTGATGGGAGGGTCTGTGATGGGTCAGTCTGTGATGGGTCAGGTCAGTCTGTGATGGGGGGTCAGTCTGTGATGGGAGGGTCAATCTGGAATGGGGGAGTCAGTCTGTGATGGGGGTCTGTGATTTGGGGGGTCAGTCTGTGATGGGGGTTTGTGATGGGGATCTGTGATTTGGGGGGTCAGTTTGTGATGGGGAGGGGAGGGGGGGCACACAGTACCGCACCGCTGTGGGAATCTGATGTAAGGGGGGCTCCACTGGGGACACCTGATGTAAGGGGGGCTCCACTGGGGACACCTGATGTGAGAGGGGGCTCCACTGGGGACACCTGATGTGAGGGGGGCTCTGCCGGGGACACCTGATGTGAGGGGGGCTCTGCCAGGGACACTTGATGTGAGGGGGAGCTCCACCAGGGACACCTGATGTGAGGGGGGGCTCCGCCGGGGACACCTGATGTGAGGGGGAGCTCCGCTGGGGACACCTGATGTGAGGGGGGCTCTGCCGGGGACACCTGATGTGAGGGGGGCTCTTCTGGGGACATCTGATGTAAGGGGGGGCTCCGCTGGGGGCACCTGGTGTGAGGGGGGCTCCGCTGGGGACTCCTGGTGTGAGGGGGGCTCCACTGGGGACATATGATGCAAGGGGGGCTCCGCTGGGGGCACCTGATGCAAGGACGGACTCTGCTGGGACACCTGATGCAAGGACGGATGGCTGGTGGCTAGTGACACGCTCAGGGATCCCACTGATTCTGCATTGTGGTGAGTTGAATGATTTCATTTTATATTACAATGTAATAATAGAAATAATGCACTTCAATCATCCTGACACCATAACAACCATGGTGCCGGGATGATTGAAGTGCTAACACCAGGTGTTTGGAGTATCTTTATCTGCTGATTGTTAAACTTTCTAGAATACACATATTTTTATTGTGTAGGATCTGGGGCTGCTGTCCTGTCATTCCCCTCTCCCCCTCTCCCCCTCTCCCCCTCTCCCTCTCTCTCCCTTTCCCCCTTTCCCTCTTTCCCCCTTTCCCTCTCCATCCCTCATTCATCTCAGACTCTAACCACACCCTCTTGAGCCATGCCCATTTAAGCCACGCCCACTATGTTGCATAAACCACGCCCATTTTTCACCGCACTTGTATATTTTTCCTAAGCCACGTCTACAAACGAATGCCCCTATGCTAAGGGGCACTGCTGCAACACCTAAATGGCTGGTCCAAACAGACAAAAGTGGTATGAGTAAAGTGAGTGGTGATTGCGCTGTGATAAAAAGGGGGAAGGGGGGAAGAGGAAGGGGAAGGGGCTAACTCAAATGTATAGAGAGGTGAATGAAAAATAAATAATTATACAAAAGGTATAATGAGCATGAGGGCTAGTATCATACTAGCACATAAAAAATATTGTAAATACTGACACAAAAAAAGAAAATTCTCAGTGCAAAAGGGCTAGTATCATACTAGCACATATGTGGTAACTCAGCAAATACTTATTGGTGTAAATAATTAAATGGTGAACAAACCCACCACCTTGTAGTACAAAGTGCTCAAACAATGAGTCATCAGTTCCAAAAAGGAAAAATGAAAAATGTATACAAAATATAAAAGTATAATGAAATGTAATAAAGTGCAGTCTCATGGGCACTAAATTCGAATAGACTGAAGAAACAAAATTGCCTAAAACGTATAAAAGGCTATAAAATGAGTGACAAATACAGTGCGGGTACAAAAAAAATTGAACCAAATAAAAATATATAAATCAAAAAAAGTCCATGTGCATGAGGGCTAGTATCATACTAGCACATGAAAAATATTGTAAATACTGAAACAAAAACAAAAAATCTCAGTGCAAAAGGGCTAGTATCATACTAGCACATATGTGTTAACTCAGCAAATTCTTATTAGTGACTCCAAGTAAATAAATAAATGGTGAACAGTCCCACCACCTTGTAGTACAAAGTGCTCAAACAATGAGTCATCAGTTCCAAAAAGGCAAGTCCACAAGCCACAGGGAAGGGAAAAAAGTCTTCAGTGGGGACACCTCTGTGCTCGCAAGCAGCTCACCTTACTGCTGCAAGACAACAGCTTGTAATCCAATAACAAATCACCAGCAAGCAAGGGTCCCATCCAGTAGTTCAGGCGATTCGGGTGGTGGGTGTGCAGGATGGTATATAAAAAACATAAGCAGACAGTATGTAGTATAACTCCGTGGCGGCCAGAGTGGAAAAAGGGACAGGACACAGAAGGTGGATGCACTCACTTTTGTAAAATGAGTGTGGGCGTCAATCCAATGAACGCCGAGTTCGTATACCTCAAAAGGGTGTCTTCAAACCATCCCCGTTTCCTCAATGCTCCTCACAATGGGATGAATATATGTGGAGTGTTGGAAGAGAGTGCACATAGCGTGATCCCGTATATAAATCAGTTTATTAGGTTAAAAACAACATGGTACACTTACATTTAGCAGAAGGCTATAGTAAAAAACATCCACGAGTGCTGAGCTCGTATCCTATCATCAGTCTGTGACAGTTCCCGTGCTCCAATCCTGGCGCGTATCGTCACGTCACATGACTTCATCAGAGGATAACACGGGGTGAAGAGTCTATGCTTTTATATGGTCTCTATGTAATGGGCATTTGGCGGCCATTTTCTCGAAGCCCGCCACTACAAAAATGGACGCCCGGCGGCCATTTTCCCGAAGCCCGCCACTGCACTGGGTGAACCCAGCACTGGACAAATCCGTTGGCCATTTTGTTGAGGTCTCACTCTTATATTAAAAGAGGCACTAGTAGTTATAATCATGCTTAATAAAAGGCAGCCAAGAGGCGCAGCAAGCCGCACACACTGCAAGGTGCATAGCAGCCAACTAATATATGTAGTCCTGGGGGAAAAAAAATAATAAACTGGGAAACGTATAGCAAACTAAAATAGTGTATAAAAAGGGGGCAAGTATAGAGGAAAAACGAGAATACAAAGATCAGCAAAATTATAAAAAAAAAAAAAAACACTAGTGGTTAGTCCAGCGGGAGAGGGGACATCCAATAAATGTCAAAAGTAATGGATAATATAAAAAATTGTTTAAAAAATATATGGAATAAGCAGAGATATCAAAAAGATACTGGAGCTCTGGGAATATCACAGACTCACTGAAAGGGAATGCATAAGGTAAATACACTAAAATTAAAATATGTATATATGACAGTGATACCAATATAGCAAAACAAAAAGATAAAAAATATATAAGTAAAACTAATCAGGAGAGTAGATAAGAAAATCAGTAAAGAATTCGAAAAAGAGAGGATGTGGGACCCGGTGTACATAATCGCACGGGGTGCAGAAGATTAATAGTCGCTAAGAAAGCAATTCAGGTCGATGTTAAGCCCTTTGGGTACAAGAGTGTCCATGGAAAAGATCTATTGGGACTCGAGTTGACTTAAAATCCTCACTTTGTGTCCCCCACGCCATGGTTTGGTATAGGGCACAATACCCCAAAATCTCAGATGGCTAGGGTCTCTATTGTGACATTTATCAAAATGCCTAGAGACATTGTGTTTGTCATACACCTTTTGACTGTTTTGAACATGTTCCTTGATACGAATTCTCAATAGCCTTTTGGTACGGCCAATGTATTGGAGGCCACAGCTGCACTCCAATACATAGACCGCTCCCTCAGAATTACACCCAATAAACTCGTTGATCTCATATTTTGTGCCATTGCTGTTTGATTGGAAAGAAAACACTTTTTGGTTTGGACGTTTAGTACGGGTACAGGCATAACATTGTTTACAAGGGTAAAATCCCTTGCCTGTGAAGAAAGAAAATTGTTTCTTTGGAGGATCAATCACGCTTTTAACTAACCAATCTCTTAGTGTGGGTGCACTTTTGTAGATAAATTTAGGTTTATCTGGTAGCACCTCCCTGAGCCCTCTATCAGATTTCAAAATATGCCAGTGTCGTGATACAATGCTTTCGATCTTCTTATATTGAGAGTTGTACTCAAGGACTAGGGGCACCTGATTCTGTTGACATGTTGGTCTTTTGTCTTCGAGCAATACTGGTCTTTGCATTTGTCCTACTTCTTCGATTTTTTCTCTTATAAACTCTTGACTGTAGCCTTTATTTATGAATCTCTCTCCAGTCAGACTGGCCTGCATATAGAAGTCTTTTTCAAGAGTGCAATTATGTCTTAGTCGCATGATCTGGCCTTTAGGGATGTTAAATAGCCAGTTTCTGTGATGGCAACTTCGCAGAGGTAAGTAACTATTACGGTCAACATTTTTAAAGAAGGTCTTAGTAATGAATTGATTGTTGATACGTGAAATTTCAAGATCGAGAAACGGAATAGAATGTTCCTCCATTTGCCACGTTAATACAATATTTTTGGTATTATTGTTTAATTTGGAAAAAATGAAATTAAGAGGTCACGATCACCTTCCCAAATAATAAAAATATCGTCGATATACCTTTTGAATAGGCGTAATTCCTTGGGTGGGTCCTTAAAAACAACTTCCTCTTCCTATTGGGACATAAAGAGTCCTGCGACGCTGGGGGCGAATTTAGCCCCCATAGCTACTCCCGTCTTCTGTTGGTAAAATTGTTTGCAGTACCAGAAATGGCTGTGTTTCAGGCAAAAGTCGAGACATTTAACAAGGAATATCCTCTGAAAGCAAGGGAGTTTGGTGTATTTTCTGAGGCCCCATTTCATCGCCTCACATGCTGCAAAGTGGGGTATGATCGTATAAAGTGATGACATGTCTGCTGTTGCCATCCACACGATACCAGTATCTACTCTGTTTTCGAGTATTTGAAGCATTTGTTTCGTGTCACCCAGATAGGCCTTAGTGCTTTGTATTGTCGATGTATTCGCCCAAGCTTGCTGTGATTGATTCTATACCATTAACAATCGGTCTTAAAGGGGGATCGGTTTTATCCTTATGGATTTTTGGTAATGCGTAGATAATTGGGGTTCTGCAGGCTTCTGGAACCAGATATTTCACTTCTTTTTTGTTAAGTATACCTTTATTGAGGGCCTGTAGTACTACTTGTTCAAGCTCTTTTTTCCATTTAAAAATAGGGTTCTTGGATAATAAGCAGTATGTGTTGTGATCTTCTAATAACTTCATCATGCCTTTGTGGTATTGTTCGGTGGTTTGAATCACAATACCACCTCCTTTATTTGAAGGCCTTATCACGAGGTCCTTTCTTTTAATAAGTTTCTGGATGCCGGTCTTAATAATCCTCGGTTCTTCTCTTTTCTTTACGGTTAAATGCTTAATTTCTTCCGTCAGGTTCTTAAAAACTTCTATATGGGTGTTGTCCTTAGGTTTAGGGTTATACGTTGATCTGTTCCTCAAATTACTATGTACCACTGAATTGTTTTGTGTGGTGCTAGCATTATTGGGTTTTTTGATCAAATATTTCTTGATGTTTAATTTTCTTATATACTTTTGTATACTGATATACGTCTCAAATTTGTCAAGATTTTTCACTGGTGCATACTTTAACCCTTTGTCTAGCACTACTAGTTCTTCCCGAGTGAGTGGTACATCTGTAAGATTAAAAATTCCGTCTCCTATGTCTCCCTGTTTCGTTTGTTTTCCCTTTCCTGCTCTGCAGCCTCTTTTCTTATAGGGCTTTTTCTCCTTGTTTTCTCTGTTCTCCTCGGTGGATGGTATTCCGTTCCTCTCTCTAAAAAAGATCTATTGTGACCCTGTTCATGGTGGTAATCATATTGATGTCTCACGTCCCTATCTGTGTCCCGGAGATCCCTCAAGGGGGCATAATAGTTTTGCGTATAGATGGGACTACGTTCTCTAGGTCTGTACGGTACATTAGGTGGACCTCTTCCTTCTCTGGGTGCATTGTGATAGTAGGGGCCAGGGCTTCTATCACGTGATCTATAATAAACATATTGCCCATGTTGGTAGTCTCTCATCTCATGGTTAGTCTGGGGGTACGCTGGGTGCCTCTCTTGCCTATATGGCTCATAAGGAGGGCCTCTTGCATTTCTTGATGCATTATTAGGTCGTGTCAAATGAGGTCTTCTGTTATGATTTCTCCGATTGTTGGATTTTTTCCACCACTGCTGTGGGGTACGTTGTGGGTAGGGTGGTTATTTCCAGGTGTTATATGGAGTATTGTTGCTGGAATGCCTGTATCTAGCATCATCCTTCATGTGTCTTGGGGAATCTTCCCTTGATGTATAATTGCCCGAATGTCTACGGGAGGTACTATACCAAGGTGATCTGGGTATAGGTGATAAATCAGTATGGCAAGGGTTAATTTTAACCGCCTTGTTCACCATTTATTTACTTACTTGGAGTCACCAATAAGTATTTGCTGAGTTACCACATATGTGCTAGTATGATACTAGCCCTTTTGCACTGAGATTTTTCTTTTAATAAGTGATTGCTGAGTTACCACATATGTGCTAGTATGATACTAGCCCTTTTGCACTGAGAATTTTCTTTTTTTTGTGTCAGTATTTACAATTTTTTTTATGTGCTAGTATGATACTAGCCCTCATGCTCATTATACCTTTTGTATAATTTTTTATTTTTCATTCACCTCTCTATACATTTGAGTTAGCCCCTTCCCCTTCCTCTTCCCCTCTTCCCCCTTTTTATCACAGCGCAATCACCACTCACTTTACTCATATCACTTTGGGAGAAGGTCTGATGCGGAATGTCAAAGGTGTGGGGACAGGAAGGGTGATCTGGTACACATGCTCTGGCGATGTCCCAGGTTGCACAGGTATTGGGAAGGTATAATTGACAAAATAAACTCTGTGTTTGGGACATCGCTGGGCATGGAGGCCAGAACCTGCCTTATGGGTCTGATGGAGGTGAATGGTATATCAAGAGATACACAGACCGCAATAATTAGATGCTTGTTTCAAGGTAAAAATCTAATTGCACGGAAGTGGCAAGCAAAAGAGCCCCCGATGATGGTAGAATGGCTGAAAGACATGAGCCAAACAGGGCACATGGGTCAATTGTCCCTGTCGGAGGGCGGAGAGGAGGTTGGTGCCATTGTCGCAAACCACCATACCTGCCTTAAGCTGGCATGGCGTCAACCACCTCTGAACCTGCCCCTGCAGAGCTGACAGAATCTCTGCCCCAGTGTGGCTCCTGTCCCCCAAGCACACCAGCTCAAGCACTGCATGGCATCTTTTTGCCTGCGTGCTTGCGTAGCCCCTTGAATGCCTACGGAGCACCACTGGTTCCAAGGACAAATCAGCACAGGAAGAGGCCATGGAGGAAGAAGAAGAGGAGGTGGTGGAGGAGAGAGGTGTGGCAGAATCACCACTAATAGAATTTTGGAGGCGTGGTGGCGGAACAACCTCCAACACTACTACACCCTGTCCTGCATCCTTCCCAGCTGCCAGAAGAGTCACCCAGTGTGCGGTGAAAGATAGGTAATGTCCCTGTCCATGCCTGCTGGACCATGAGTCAGCGGTAATATGCATCTTACCGCTGACCGCCTTGTCCAGCGAGGCCAAGACATTGCCTTCCACATGCTGGTAGACAGCCAGAATCACCTTCTGTGAGAAAAAGTGGCGTTTGGGAACCTGCCACTGAGAAACTGCACATTCCACAAACTCACGGAAGGGGGCAGAGTCTACCAACTGAAAAGGCAGCAGTTGAAGTGCTAGCAATTTAGCTAAGCCAGCATTCAACCGCTGGGCATGTGGATGGCTGGGAGCGAACTTCTTTCGGCGGTGTAGCAGCTGGGGCAGGGAAATTTTCCTGGTACAATCTGACGTTGGTGTACCAATAGCAGATTGCCTGAAAGTACTTGGCTGTGCAACACCTAATTTTACAACTTCATTCCTCTCAGTGCAGCTTTCAGAGAGGACTGAAGGTATAGTGGGGTTGGAGATCCCAGCTGATGAGGAGCAAGGAAAGGTCCACTTTGTTCTTTGGTGTTGGTCTTTTAGGTACGCTTGCCAAGGAACTGCGTGGCAGGTCGACATATGTCTGGTCAAGCATGTGGTGCCCAAGCGGGTGATGTTTTGGCCACGCGAGATACAGTTGAGACATATGTTGCAAATAGCAGCGGTGGGATCTGATGCACTCATCTCAAAAAAGGCCCACACCAAAGAACTTTTGGAATAACGCACAGAGACAGCAGCGTCCTGCACATGCGGAGCTCTGCGGTGTGATGCAGTCAGTGTGCTGCCCTTAAGCTGGCCCTGGAGGGCATCCTGCCTCATTGGAGATGTGCCTCCTCCTCCTCTCTCCTATCAGGCACCCATGTGGAGTCAGTGACCTCATCATCCCCTCCCTCCTAATCACTGGAGCAAACCTGGCAGTATGCTGCAGCTGGGGGAACATGTCTGCCAGATTGCTGTCCTTCTTGGGCACCCCCTCTCTCTGGGCTCACGTTACTGCCTTCCTCTAGCTGGGTACCATCATCAGAGCCTTCAAAACGTTGGGCATCCTCCTGGAGAATGTACCCAACACTGTGGTCAAACAGTTCAGGGGACTCCTCAGGAGGACATGGTGGGGCTAGGGAAGGAGTGACTGATGCCATTGAGCCGAGGGAAGAGGCCACGTTGGCAGCTGCTTTGCCAGACAAAGTACCTTGAGCCTGGGTGAGAGAGGATGAGGACGGCTTGGTCATCCACTCTACCAAGTCTTCCGCATGTTGCGGCTCAAGACGGCCAGCTGCCGAAAAAAAGGACAAGCGTGTCCCACGGCCACGTGCTGATGAGGATGCACCGTTTCCACAACCAGCACTGTTGCCTCCAGACAGAGAGCCTGCTTGCCCTTTTTTATTGGCTTGTAACTGTCTGCCTCTCCTTGTTAGCCTTCCAGACATACTAATGGCCTGCAGTGAGATGTAGCTGCACAAAGATGGGATGTATATATATACTGATACTGCAGCTAGCAGAATCAACTGTCTGCCTGTAGTATTATTATAATATAATAGGATCAGAAGAACACCAGCAATTTTTTTCTGGTAGCTTTAGGTGCACACTGTACAGAGGACACAGTACACTAACTGTAAATACTGCAGCTGCCTGCCTGTGGTACTAATAGTATCAGAAGAACACCAGCAGTTTTCTTCAGGTAGCTTTAGGTGCACACTGTGCAGAGGACACAGTACACTAACTGTAAATACTGTAGCTGCCTGCCTGTGGTACTAATAGGATCAGAATAACACCACCAATTTTCTTCAGGTAGCTTTAGGTGCACACTGTGCAGAGCACACAGTACACTAACTGTAAATACTGTAGCTGCCTGCCTGTGGTACTAATAGGATCAGAAGAACATCTTCAGGTAGCTTTAGGTGCACACTGTGCAGAGGACACAGTACACTAACTGTAAATACTGTATCTGCCTGCCTGTGATACTAATAGGACCAGAAGAACACCATCAATTTTCTTCAGGTAGCTTTAGGTGCACACTGTGCAGAGGACACAGTATACTCACTGTAAATACTGCAGCTGCCTGTCTGTGGTATTAATAGGATCAGAACAACAGCAATTGTCTTCAGGTAGCTTTAGGTGCACACTGTGCAGAGGACACAGTACACTAATTGTAATTAATGTAGCTGCATGCCTGTGGTACTAATAGGATCAGAAGAACGCCACCAATTTTCTTCAGGTAGCTTTAGGTGCACACTGTGCAGAGGACACAGTACACTAACTGTAAATACTGCAGCTGCCTGCCTGTGGTACTAATAGGATCAGAAGAACACCACCAATTTTCTTCAGGTAGCTTTAGGTGCACACTGTACAGAGGACACAGTACACTAACTGTAAATACTGTAGCTGCCTGCCCATGGTACTAATAGGATCAGAAGAACACCACAAATTTTCTTCAGGTAGCTTTAGTGCATACTGTGCAGAGGACACAGTAGACTAACTGTAAATACTGCAGCTGCCTGCCTGTGGTACTAATAGGATCAGAACACCACCAATTTTCTTCAGGTAGCTTTAGGTGCACACTGTGCAGAGGACACAGTACACTAACTGTAAATACTGTAGCTGTCTGCCTGTGGTAATAATAGGATCAGAAGAACACCACCAATTTTCTTCAGGTAGCTTTAGGTGCACACTGTGCAGAGGACACAGTACACTAACTGTAAATTCTGCAGCTGTCTGCCTGTGGTATTAATCGGGCCAGAACAACAGCAATTGTCTTCAGGTAGCTTTAGGTGCACACTGTGCAAAGGACCCAGTACACTAACTGTAAATACTGTAGCCGCCTGCCTGTTGTATTAATAGGATCAGAACACCATCAATTTTCTTCAGGTAGCTTTAGGTGCACACTGTGCAGAGGACACAGTACACTAACTGTAAATACTGCAGCTGCCTGCCTGTGGTACTAATAGGATATTACACTAACACTAATACACTAACTGTAAATACTGTAAAAACACCTGCCTGCCTGCCTGTCAGTAGGAAGAGAATAACAGGAACGGATCTAGCTAAACTGAATACAGTGGGCTTTTTTTCAGGGGGAACTTGGTGGAACTCACAATCACTTGTAAACACAGAAGTCTGGTTTCTGTGTTTACAAGTGACAGCTCTGCACTCTGTGTGTAACCCCCATGAACTCTGCACTCTGTATGTAATGCAATCCTGATATATAATGCCCCTTTAAGACCCTTCTACTGTTTGTGAAATATGACCACACACACTATTTGATGTGATTTGGAGGGTGTGTTTGGGGGCAGGGGTTTTAGGGGGTCATGGTTGAGTTCCAGCACCTATTGTTTGAGAAAAAAAGCCCTGTATATATATATATATATATATATATATATATATATATATATATATATATATATATATATATATATATCACAACACCTAGGATGCATATATATATATACGCAATACACTGTAAGTGCAGCTAACTGACTCACCTCCCTACTCTATCTAACTTAAATCAAATGCCACTGTCTCTCTGTCTATCTCTCTCCGCCGCCGCAACACACTACACAAGGCCGCCATGCAGGCGGCCTTATATAGTGTGGGGTGTGTACTAAACCCCCTGAGCCATAATTGGCCAAAGCCACCCTGGCTTTGGCCAATTAGGGCTCTCTGTACAGACGGCGCTGTGATTGGCCAAGCATGCGGGTCATAGTGCATGCTTGGCCAGTCATCAACCAGCAATGCACTGCGATGCCGCAGTGAATTATGGGCCATGACGTACCACTCGAATTTGGCGCGAATCGGCCCATAACGTTCGCAGTTCGACGAACGGTCGAACAGGCAATGTTCGACTCAAACATTGGTTCGACTTGAACTCGAAGCTCATCCCTAATTTTGGGGTGTAATTCCACATATAACCATGGTATGTGTGAGCAATATATCATTTAGTGACAACTTTGTGTTATATATTTTTTTTGTCATTTTTCAATATTCAATGGGCTCAACATGCCTCCCAGCAATTTCCTTGGGGTGTCTACTTTCCAAAATGGGTCATTTGGGGGAGGGGGTTGTACTGCCCTGCCATTTTAGCACCTCAAGAACGTAAAATCTGTGTAAATTCCAGAAAATGTACCCTAGTAGACGCTATAACTTTTGCGCAAACCAATAAATATACATGTATTGACATATTTTTTTACCAAAGACATGTGGCTGAATACATTTTGGCCTAAATGTATGGCTACAATTGAGTTTATTGAATTTTTTTAACTAGAATAATATAATATAATATAATTAGAAAATATCTTTTTTTTTTTTCAAAATGTTGTTTTTTTTTTTTTGTTTTTTTTTTGTGGGGGGGTGAATGTGAGGTATGAATGATTAGATGATAGGACTCTTATTAATGGGTAGTTAAGTGTTCCTATATAAACTAGAAATAGATTAAAGGGGGACCCATAAGTTTGAACAAATGAACGATAATTCCATTCCATTGATAAGGGTTGGGTTTTATATGAAGAATGTAATTATAAAATTTTGTAAAAATGTTTTGATAAATAAAGATTTAAAAAAAAAAATGTCAGTCTTTTTCCGTTTATATCGCAAAAAATAAAAATCGCAGAGGCAATGAAATACCATCAAAATAAAGCTCTCTTGGGCGCATGCGCGGTAGCTTCTAAGATGGCCGCGTAGTCCGGGAGCTCCGCTCTGCTCCAATGGATCGGCGCCTATGCGAGCCAGCAGCACGACTGTACACCCGCCAGGACACCTCACAAGGACGGGGGAACGGGGGCTGCACACCCCCATGTCAGTGGGACCCGTCCACAGATCTCTGGACAAGCAGATTTCCCGAGTGGGGACAGCGCCTCAGATATCCAAGATGGCGGCTGCTCACAGGCCTCAGTCACAGACACCACAGGGGACTCAGGTGAGCAGCACAGCCCAGGATCCCCTGCTCTTCGGTCTTTTAACGGAGACCTCAGCCCTCATACCTCCTGTGGATGCTGCATCACCAGCATCCACAGAATCCCTTATAGGACACACCCTGGAAGACTTTATATTGTCCCCTATGGAGAAAGGCACCTCACACTCCCAGGAGAGGGAGTCTCACTACAACTGCCACGATGACATACCCACAAACATTGCAGACATGTTTTCTAAATTTGCTGACGTGCTCAGCATTGGTCTTTCTCAGACTACAGCAAAAATTACAGGGGACATTAAAGCGGAGCTCCAGAACTTAGGCTCCCGCATAGAAACTATTGAAACACACCTGGACATCAACAACAAATCAAAATACAGAGCGAATCCAGCGATATCTAAGATCGATGACCTAGAAAATAGGTTTCGCAGGTACAATTTCAGGATTAGGGTGCTCCCAGAGACCATTAGAGATGTCCACGCGGCGGTTCGCTCTCTCATTCAAGACTTGATACCTGACATCCCCATCCACAGGCTGGAACTCGATAGAGCTCATAGATCGCTTGGCCCCCCTCAATCTGACGGACTTCTGAGAGATATTGTGGTAAAATCTCATCACTATGCGGTCAAGGAAGAGTTAATGCAGAGAGCTTGCTCGAAAATCCACGAGCACCCCATTCAAGTATTTGCAGACCTCTCCCCATCGACTATCCAAAAAAGGAGGATACTTAAACCGCTCCTCTCTGTGCTAGCACAAGTGAACATAAAATACTGGTGGCTATTCCCCTTCAACCTAAAATTCAACTACAAGAATAAATCTTACATGTTTTCCAAATTCACGGATGGCGAGAAACTTCTCCTTCACCTAGGCCTCATCACCCAAACTCCGCCTACTCCACAACCTGGAACCAAAGCAGGATCCTCCAAAAGACCGATGCCCACTAGCCCACTCAATTCGGTCTGGCAGAAACCCAAGCCCAAGAGGTCCAAGGACTCCGAACCTACCTTAAAGAACTGTGCCACTACGGGACTTCATTAGCTCTTCAAGCACTTGATTACCAGAGACCTGATTGATTGGCTGACCTCCACAGGGTCCCTAGAGTCTCTTGAACTCCTACATCTTTTTTCTCCCTAATGGGAATTGACAATTATTCATAATTTTTTTTTTTTCATTTTTGATGTTGAGGTTCTTTTTTTATTTATTTATTTTTTATTTATTTATTTTTTTATTTCATAGCACAGGCTGGAAGGGTGGAGATTTTAGGGTCTAGGCCTTTAATGGTGTGCACATGTGCCCAGCTGTTAAGGCTCATAAATTTTACAAATGGGGTCTGTTAGTCGGGGTATGGAACAACCCCTGTTGGTTTACAAGATCACTACTTATATACAATGGGAGTATGGGGTATCCTTAAAGTGGGTGGTCCGGCCCTCCATAACCGGTTTGCACTAAACATTGTACTATTCTCCGAGCTCCTAGGTCAGCCCTACTATAGTTTCAGTCTCTGTGGAATGTTCACGCAGGTACTGAGATTATCAAACCCCCCCTAGTTGGTTCCCTGGGATGGAGGGGGTTAGAGACTGCATCATTTCAGGTGATAAGGGCCAGATAATCCTAGTCCATCATTGGACTATAGACACCACATTCAAAGATACAGTGTAGCATTTACATAGCCATTACCCATGTTCGCAGCTAACACCTCTGTCCCCTACAACCCCATCAGGTGGCCCTCGGGTCATTATTAGTTACCCACTCCAGACCTCAACTGGTTTCACGGAACCCTGCATCTCCCACATCAGGCTTTAGCTTTGTTAAGCAGTTATGGTTAGAATGTATTGGTTGTGCTGTTACTACTTATAGATAAAGTTATGTGTGAATCCTTTTGTTAAACAATGTTCCAAAAAGCGCCAAAGTCGGAGCAGATCAGTTGCGCCTACACCTGACCAGGAGCCAAGGTTTACCCTGGGATCCTGGACAGGAGTGCATCTTCTCTGGCATAGGAAGACACAACTGAAGTGACAGAGGGCTGGCAGGGACTTGATCCCTTCCACCCTCTAGAAATAGATAACTCTATTTACCATTGCCCATTGACCCCTCCCTCTCCTGTCTTCTTTTTTCTCTTTTCTAGATGTTCTACTGGAGGCTCTTACACTATCCCTCCTACGGATCAAAAACAATGGCGATCAGATTCTCCATTTGTATCTCTCTACAGAGATTGGAAGGTAAGTGACGATATATAGCTTGATCCCTACCTCTACAGTACAAACTCCATGGCGGCGGATAGCGGACCACCTCCCCTACCGCGAATAGTTTCCCACAATGCTCAGGAACTAAACTCCCAGATCAAAAGACTCAATATTACCATAATCAGCAGATAGACGTAATCCTGCTTCAGGAAGCACACTTTCCTAATACGTACAAACCCCAAGTTCATTCACCCCAAATACCCCTCATTTTTTCTAGCAAATGCTGAAGATAAAACTAAAGGAGTGGCAATCTTCTTCTCACGCCAATGCAAATTCACACTTAAGTCTGAACACAAGGACCCAGATGGTAGGTTCATCCTGGTCAAGGGAGTCTTGGACAAACAACTTTACTCATTCATAGCATGCCCCGAATCGAGGTCAGGCAAAATTCTATGAAAGTATGCTACAAAAATTAGGGCCATTAATTCAGGGTTTGGCTGTATTTGGGGGAGACTCCAATGTGGCCTTCGATATAGGACTTGACAAAAAGCGTCCGCTGGGTGCACAATCAATCCGCCCCCGCAAACAAAGCCTCCGTATAGCTAGAACCATGCATCATTATGGCCGAACTGATATTTGGAGGGAACTTAATCCCCAAATGAGGGACTTTACTCACTTTTCCCATCCACATCAATCATTTTCTAGAATTGATTACATTTTCGTCTCATCTTCACTCATACCCTTTGCCCAAAAATCCTTCATCAGGGATACGGTTTGGTCGGATCACTCCCTAGTTTATTTATTAATAGAAAGACCTCACGGACAGGCAGGGGCGGATCCAGAGCCTAGTCTCGGGAGGGGTACTGCCAGAAAATACGTTTTTTTGGGGTAAGTTTAACGGGGAAATGGCTGGCGTTAGCGCTTCAATCATCACAGCACCATGGTTGTTATGGTGTCAGGATGATTGAAGCGCATTATTACTATTATTACATGGTTATAAAAAATGAAATGGTTCAACTCACCATAGAATCAGTGGGAGCCCCGAGCGTGTCATTTGCCACTGTCACCTGCCACACGTTGCGGATTGTCACTTGCCACGTCACCTGTCACTAGATGCGGATTGTCACTTGCCACGTCCCATGCCACACGTTGCAGATTGTCACTTGCCACGTCCCATGCCACACGTTGCAGATTGTCACTTGCCACGTCCCATGCCACATGTTGCAGATTGTCACTTGCCACGTCCCATGCCACACGTTGCAGATTGTCACATGCCACGTCCCATGCCACACGTGCGGATTGTCACTTGCCACGTCCCATGCCACATGTTGCAGATTGTCACTTGCCACGTCCCATGCCACACGTTGCAGATTGTCACTTGCCACGTCCCATGCCACACGTTGCAGATTGTCACTTGCCACGTCCCATGCCACACGTTGCGGATTGTCACTTGCCACGTCCCATGCCACACGTTGCGGATTGTCACTTGCCTGCTATAATTGTCTGCTGTGTCCCAGATTCAGGCTTATTCAACTGGTGACCCCCCCTGTCATCAGTGCTGGGCAGGGAGGAATGAGCTGGCTGCTGCCGCTGGGAGAGCGATGGGAGCAGAGCGAACAAAGGGCTCATCCTGAGCAGATGTGTCAGCGCTGCATCCCGCCCCAGGGGCAGCAGAGAGATGATGTAATCTGCTGCCGCGGCTGCCTGTGCCTTCTACAGTGAGGGCGGAACTACAGGGATGCAGGGCAGCGCTGGGCGGTGAGAGATGATGTTATCCCTCTGCTCCCCGGCCCGCCGTCTCCCTGATTGGCCACACAGTCTGTCACTGAGCCGCACAGCTGCTCACCAACGGAGCCGCCCGTGCTCTCAGCCGTGGAGCCGCCCACCGGCTCTCTCACCACAGCGATGTCTGCCCACCCACTCACCCACATTCTCGGAGGGGGCAATTGCCCCGTTGCCCCCCCCCCTGGATCTGCCCCTGCGGACAGGGAGGACACAGACATTGGAGGCTTAATGAATTTTAACTTAGTGATCCAGTGAGGGCTATTGAAATTGAGAAGGACATCAATGAGTATTTCCTCCTGAATGACATAGAAGGGGTAACTCCAGAAACTCTCTGGGCAGCCCATAAAGCTACTGTAGCACTTACCCCCGAAGGAGCTGCTGATTAGATATTATATCCGTAAATCACGTTTTCCACCTAGCCCATCGCAGCCCATAGAAATAGAAACAGTCCATTTTGTACTTTTTCTCTTGCTTTATTAATACAACACAAACTGGGATAGGAGAAGGGTTTTCTGAGATGCTCTTTTGTTGCTTCGGAATCTTTTCTTTGCCTTCTTATGCAGAAACTTAGAACAATGCGGACTATAAGAAATCACTTTGAATGATTTCTTCAGTGGGGAAGATGGAAGTAGATTTACTAGAGAATATATGGTAAAGAGTCACTCTGAATAACTTCTTCACCTGCAGAACTTTTTTAAGAACAGTCTGTATCTCTACTTGTGCTGGGAGCTTTACTGCTGCCTTTTTAACACTACTTCCCATCTGCATGGTACTTCCAAGTTGAGCTAAGGAAGAGATTACTCTGAATAATTCCTCCCGCCTGACTGATTGGAATCCCGGGGTATTGTTGAACCCAAAGTCACAGGCCATCACCACCTGTCTCACTGACTTGCGTACCAACATCCCTCAGCCTCTGATAGTACCCTTCCTCTGGGCTTTCACTCACTTGATCAACAGTCCATGTGCCATTCATAAACGATCGATCGCCCAGTTGTCTTCCGCTTAGTTGCTACTTCTTCTGAAATGGCTTCTCCATCCCTTCTCTCCGGTCTGGCATACTCCCTTCCCTGCAGGAGTGTCCAGTGACACCAGCGATTACATGCTGTCCGGTGTCATTAGCTTCTCTGTAAGTCCCGGTCCCCCCTCCCTCCCCATGGGGGGGGCTCCATTTGGCTCCCCGCAGGGGAACCTCTCCCCTCTCTGGGCACCAGATTTGACTACGAACTAACTCCCGACTGACCATGTGACCCCAGCTTTTATGAGAGTCCAGCCTCCTGCCAAACAAATTAATGATTGGCCAGAACTCACACACAAGCTGCCTGTCACTCAGACCCCAAGTCCAACCTCTCTTCCAGAACCATGTCACTGAAAGCAAGAGGAGGCATCTCTGCGTCCAAGCACAGGTGGCCACACCCTGCACTACACTGACACTCCCAGTTCCCAAAATAAACAACCAGGCCTGTTATAATAGTACAAGCCTGCCTAAATTTTACCTGAAACTGTACTTTGTAATTTAAACACAGAAAAAGGTCACCTACATGAAAGTAGGTTCCCGCTACATACACCCCCCACTTGAATCACAACTGTCCCCAGTTGTGGGGAATGAATTTAGAGTACCTCCTTCAGTTCAAGGAGGAAAGAGCATCTCATTACATCAAATGGAATGGGGAAAAGGAAATACATTTGAAACAGGGATAACATTAATATCAATGTACAAAATGTTACACAACATATTGTATTCATGGGTGGCCATTGGGTTCCGCAGAGGTACCTCATTTACGCCAGAGTCTATGCTGAATGACTCAACTGGGCATTTTCTGTTTCTAAGAGGCAGCCTGGGCGGTATGCCATGCACCCTAGCAACTCTTTACGCACCCAACCGTGACCAAGCAGGTTTCATAGCAACCACTCTAAAGAAATTGGGAGACTTCGCCCGCGGATGCATTCTCCTTGCAGGAGACTTTAACACTCCACTGGAAGCTAACCTTGATACGTCCCAGGGGAAATCCAGCATCTCACATAAATGTTTGTTACACATACGCAAGCGTTTACATGACACACAGCTGATAGACAAATGGAGGATCATGCACCCGCGGACGAGAGATTATACCCATTATTCCCAAGTACACCATACTTACTCTAGAATTGACCTTTTCTTTATAGACCCTCATCATCTTTCACTCCCCATGAATGCTGACATTGAAACCTCACCCATATCAGACCATGCTCCAATCGTGCTTAAACTAAAAATCCCTTCTATGCCACTTAGGACCACAAATTGAAGCTCAATGAGGACCTCATAAATGAGGAAATCAATAAAAAAATCATAGGAGAGGATTTGGCCCTTTACTTTAAGGAAAATACACACCCAGACATCTCACCAGGTATTCTTTGGGAGGGACACAAGGCTCATATTCGGGGTAAACTCATAGAACTAGGAGCTAGGAAAAAGAGAGAATGGATACCCCAACAATCTGAGCTAATTCGAGACATTGAGCAGCAACATAAAGCTAGTCAATCCCAGAAAGTGTTTTATACTCTAACAATGAAGAGAGAGGAACTGAAAGCCCTTTTTCATATGCAGCAGAAGAGACAATCCCGCATATTAGCCCAGCGATTTCATGCGTGGGGTAACAAGCCAGGTCTGCTAAAACAGAAAAAAAGCCGCTTCTTTCATATGTAGCAATAACTCTCGGTGGAGCTGCTGGTTTAAAGCGGGCTGTTACCGTCACCTTTGTTACCTCTATTTCCCCAGAATCGGGTCTAGGGTCCCGTTGAGTTTAATACCAGACAATGTAGGCACCGAACACTTGAGTATCTTTTCCAATGCTTTAATAAACGTGAATTGAAGGAAGTAGCAGGAAAGAGGTAGAAGAAGAGTTGCAGGGAAGTTCAAATACCTTTTCTTAGTGTAGTATTAGGAATTGAAAGCTTGTAGATGAATGTACTCTCTTTTTAGAGTTAAATCTTTGCCCGCCTGGATAGGGTTCTCTCACCAACCCAGCAGCCAGTACGCAGCACGAACAAAAGTCTCTGCCACAGACTTGATTGGAATAAAACCCATACGATCCTCTGCCACAGGATGTAATGGTTTACGATGAACAGCAAACACAGCACTAGAACCTTTAAGCCGACCCGGCAGTACTATGCGGTAGGATTACTTTAGGATGCGTCCTCCAACTGAGTCACCAGGCCCCTCTCCAGACCAGCACTCTGCATGATCCTTCCATGACGGGTCCTCCCCTGGGATCTTCTCAGTTGTCTAGCTTATCCCGTACGACAGACAGCCAAGGACCATTCCCTTGCCGCTGTGGTAGGCCCCAGACAGGCTTCTGGGCCCACCCACACGCTGCAGCGACTTGGGCCTCCCGGTTGGAGGACCACGAGGTAGTACTCCTAGCACATACCTGTCGGCCAGGAGGGCCAGCAGGTGGAACGAAACGAACCCTAAAACATAGCGTCTGTCCCATAAATACCCTCTCCCAGAATGCAACTCAGAGGACCACCTCCACCGAGCTATTTCCGGGACAGAGGAGCACTCACACGCTTCAATGTGTTGCCTTTCCAACACCGGCCCATGGTGACAACGACACCCACAGGCACAGTGTGAAACTACATGCAACTCAGCCCAGCTGGAACAGAAGCAAATCTGACTATGTATAAACAGATAACCCACTAAATCCCATGAGTAAGTCACAGTTGTGACGAAACATGTCGGGGCGTGGCCGTGTGATGGTGAGCACCAGAGACGAGTGACGTGGTTTAGCATACCAGGAAGGGGGATCTGTCAGAGCGGCTTGTCCAGCGAGGAGTAGGTGAGAGAAGCGATTAGACGCCTGCACACCTCGGGTCCGCCGTGACCGCAACCCCTTACGTTTATATCCAAGTGTTTGCTGTGCTGTGCTTTGGAGTTCAGTGTGCTGTGGAAGTTTTACTCTGCATTTTTTGAATTTTTAAAGTGTGAGTTTAAATATTGAAGATTTATGTGTGTTTTTCATTAAACTGGTTATGCGAATTACACTATTGGAGCACTGTTTTAATTTACATGTGGAACGTTTCCTGCACTTTTACTTGGATGTTTGATTTGTTGTTGTGACCCTTCCTGTTTGGGTACAAAAAGTGCTGTAGCCTTACACGAAAGTGTGGGCAATTGGAGCTGGTGAGTGAGTTTCTATAGGGAGTGGGTCCACTCAGCACCTGGGTGTGGTGGAAGTCGCAAAGAAGACATGACTTTCGAAAGACTTTATTACACTTTTTTATATATATTCTTTTATATATATATATTTTTGCTATTAATCATGTTTTGTTAATTTAATGAGTTGTAGTGCATTTTTTGTATATTTTTCACTTGTCACTTGGTGTTCACTATATATGCATATATTTGCATTCTACAGTTGTATATTCATTGAACTAGGGGTTCACTTTAAGGGTGGAAATATTTGTTCTCAATTAGCACCACTGTTTTTTTCACTTTTTTTCACTTTATTTAATTCTACACGTTACAGAAGAAAACACTCTATTCAACCAACTAAATTTACCTATAAGCAGTAGATTGAAAATCTACCAGCACTACACATAGATAAAATTAAGACCTCGTCTGCTACCCTAATACATGAAACATCGGGTATAGTCAAAGAATTTCAAGCGTTCTCTCAACATTTATACCATGTCCAACTCACCGTGACGGATGGGGACACTAGGACAACGCTTATCCGGGACTACTTAGTACAAGCCAACTTACCCAAACTCACGCCCGACACCCTAGCTACTTTAGAGGGGGAGCTCACCACCTCAGAGATGCGCATTGCACTGAAGGCTATGGCCAATGGCAAGGCACCTGGGCCAAATGGCTTTACAGTAACATAAAAGTAACGATAAAGCTTTGCCTCATCTAACCAACTGTGCTGCCTATGCGTCCCATCCTGGTATATATTAAAGAACAAGATTCCTCAAAGTTTGGGGCTTTAAATGGACGCAAGGCAGTGGTAGTAAAAAAATACAAATTTTATTCAACAAACAATCAATCAATTAATAGTATAGCATGGAATGCCTATTGCTGATGATAAAAATATATATAAGGGGGAACCAGCTTAAAGAAGGAAGAAGGAGGGAGCTTCGCAAATGAGTGTCTGACGCATTTCAATTGCACTATGAAGTGCAGATCTTCCTCAGGGACCTTGCGATTTGCACCACTCCAAATGCTGTAGTTCCCAAATATAAAGTTATTTCACCAGCAGCTGAGGGACCACACTCAAATACTGGGAATTAGGTATTCATCTGTACCAGACCGAAAGACACCATCCAAAGGACACCCTAAATCCAACCGTGCTCCAAGAGATTGCTCATATTCCCTTATGAGAAGATTTCACACTGTCAGGGTAATGTCCAACTTGTATGTGAAGGCCTAATTGATATGTGTCTGTTTAGTGGAGGGTGTATCACATCCACAAAGGGTTCTCATATCAAAGGATGGAACAATGTCCCACCTATAAATGTATACAATGAGACCCTAAAGTCCTCATCCTTAAAGCCAATTGCTTGAAGAAGGCAATTAGTTACTACCTTAATGGATGGAGCAAAGGTGTGTAGTCCATCAGCTGCAGAGATAAAAAGCTCCTCCCCTTAATCCCACGTTGAGGATCCATCCTCAGCCAAATTGACAGTAGCAAAAGCGTGGAAGCAACCCACGGTCTCCAGTAACTTGACAAAACAAAAGATCTCATGGATCATGGCTCAGGAAAAGATGGTCAGTATTCTACAAGATACGGCCCAAAAGTTTGAGAACACTTGGAGACTGTGGAGACTGTGGGCTGATTACATACATACAGTATACCCATATCAGACCCTACCTACCCCCACACCTCTCTTCCTGTCTAATCAACAGGTTTCTATGGTCAGGAACTGAACCCACTGGATGTGGTGGGAAGACATACTACAGAGCAGGGCCAGATAGTGATTAAAACCTATATCACAATAATTAAGGAACAACCTGTAATGTACGGAGTAAGAATACCCTTAGATAGCCTAACATCATCCCATGAGGGAAAATTCACATTTTCTTACTTTTGATCCACTGATTACTTTCCTAACTGGACATCACCGAATCTGACACTAAATAGGAAACCACTCTCCATGTTGTTGCTTATGGGTTCTACCCTTGCTAGTTAGGATTTAGTTCATATATACTTTTATTCTCTGTAATTGTGTTCCAGTATTGTAAACTATGCCTTACCACAGCCTATATGTTGTTAAAATTAAATATGAAGCAATGAGATAAGCTGGGGGAAGCCCCTCACCTCCCGACACAGTTAAATCCCATATGGGGTGTCGGTGGTGAGGAGCCCCCTGCACCGTTAAAGTTTGTAGTTGAAATTAAAGCCCTGAAGGGGTTGCATAGGACTTTGTGGATTTCTGAAAAGTTATATGAAGCTATGTTTGTGTATTCCTGATGTTAAGAAGCATTTACATTATTACCTGTATTGCAATGATTTTACTGAAAATTCAATAAAAATTATTGAAAGTAAAATAAAGCTCTCTTTGTGGGAAAAAAAGGACGCAAATTTGTTTTGGGTACAGCATTGCATGACCGTGCAATTACCAATTAAAGCAGCGCACTGTCAAATTGTAAAAAGTGCTTTGCTCAGCAAGGGCGTAAGTGGTTAAAGAGGCTGGCAAGCCTATAATCAAATGAAATCTTGCAACATATTGTTGGCTGTATTCTCCCAAACTGAGCACTCTTCATGACACTGTGCTGCATCTTCTCGGAATAAGCTTCTACAATGGAACAATGTAAGTACCTTGATCTCTACTTTATATTTGCCTGAATATTTGTAGTAAATGGGACTGTTGCTCTACCAGCTTTTCCCTGTGCAGATCCTGTGATTGAATAGTCTCCAAACTTTTATGGCACTTTATTCGAGCTGCCAAACACCCATACAGGGAAAGATCAACTCCTGGAAACCACAAGCTTTACACTTATCAATGTAAAGCCTCTTTACTTCTTCATTAGTAGCACCATTGCATGCTCAATTGCCTCAAGATGATGGGTACTACACAGCTACCAACAATACTGTGGCCACATTTTTGATATAGGGGGCCTCAAGAGTTGCCCATGACAACAACAAAAGGCCTTAAATGATATTTAGTGAATGTAATGTTACAGGAAGCTATCAGAGACAGCAGACACTCTGCAGAAGATGGTCAGAGACATTTTGCAGGATATGAAACAAGATTATGGACGTACAGTAATAAATATTACATACAGACAGGAGCGGATGGTCCATAAGTGGCGCAGGGTGTCACCCCCTTAGTTTGTATGGGGGGATGCATGCGGGGCGCCGGACTCATAGGTTTCTATGATTTTTTTTTCTTTTAAAGCCACATGATTAGAGTCGGAGGCTCTAATTGGCTTGAAAAAGGTTGGGCTCGGGGCGCAGAGCACTGCTCCCCGAACCAACCCACTTGTGACACTGGCAAATCAATATTTGCTACAGTCTTCTGGCTTCTCCCCCCGGGCCAATCAGCATAGGAAGCGGATCGGGCTGGCCGGGAGGAAAAGCCTAGGAAGCCGTGGAGGGGCTGAGTGCGGGAGACCGTGGAGGGGTGAGCGCAGGGGGGATGCAGACCTGGGGGGGCTTGTTTGCCACCCCCCCAAAAAAGTTTAGCATCACTGTATACAGAGAAGCACTATCAGTGCAAAGACCCCAAATGAATACACTATCTGAATTAAAATATATATATATGGGATAAGATACATATATATATATATATATGATATGATAAATCAATGAGTAGATCAAACCTCAATACATCTACAATGAACCATAAAAATGTGCAATGAATCATGTAAATCATTAAATAAATAATATTCCATTTCCTCACAATGCAAGCGGATGGTATGCCACAACAAATTAAATTGTGATTTTGCCCCGTGACGCCGTCCTGTTGTATAACGAAACGCATAGGGAAGAGGAGCGACGCACTGACGTCACCGCAATACGCTTAGTCCCGGAAGCTACAGGCTTTATTCGAGGTCGGCCGCCTCGATCCTTTTAAAGGTTTACTTTATCTGCTTAATTGTAAGTGTCCATTCGTCTTTATTATTTTAATAAATGTAAAAAGGTTTTACACTATGTGAGCCTTTGTTGTTTTATGGGGACTTTATTACCGGGCCCGATTTGACTTACACATGGCCCATCGCTACTGAGGCCGAGGAGTTCATTGTGTACCACAGAGATCCGGGGCTGGGGTAATAGCCATCTGCTCAGTGTGGTCCCTTGTAATAAGGGACCACCCTGTTCCGTAAGCAGCAGTGTTTGTTGTGGTGGTGGCATTCTCTATCTGTCACATTTCTTGGGATGTCCTGTTTTCACTATAGAAGAGTCACCAGTCACTTTGCATGAACTTTGTTTATAACATTTTTTATCCCACTTTGCGATTTATGATTGACTTTTTTTGTTCACTATTACAACATATGGACTTTTGGATTGTTTAGTTACACCAGCTGTTTAGTTTTTCACACAGTTTAATTTTTTTAACCATAATTTAGGTGTTAACATTTATTTTATTTATATTGTCATCACATTTTGAGATACTATTGTCCTTTTTCACTGAAGGTCTTTTCATTGGTACATTGTTGTTCTGTACCTATATTTAGTGATTTTTTATCCATTTTCAATCACAATTTCATTTGTTGTGGTATACCATCCGCTTACATTATGAGGTTATGAAATATTACCTCATAGACTAATCAAGTTAATGCAGCTCCCCTTTTGTTTTGTATTTCTGTTTGTGTTGTATAACATTTTGAGTTGCAGCTTAGTTAATTTTTAGTTAAATAGCACAATTTTTTCCCATACTATTAAATAAATAATAGCATAATCAATCCATATGTCAGAGTGATATTAAATATATTTATTCCAAAATTAATATAAAGTGCAACAGTGGTAGAAAAAAATCTATTAAAATAAAAAAATTAAAAAAGTCCATAAATAAAGTGAGTCCCATACACCATTCAATTTTCGTGCAATCTCCTATGGCAATTAAGTTGATCTTCGGACAGTGCAAGGAAACTCTAGTTTTCACACCATGCACACCAGAGTGCCCTTCACCCCACCTTATGGGTATCTGATCACCTTAATTGTTGGACCCCAACTGATAAAAGGAGGCCAACTGCACTTTATTTACATGTCTGCAAAGGTAACTCCTCTCCAGTCTTCCGCTTTCCTCACAGACCGTCTCCCAATGGGAAGATAATATGTGAGAGAAGAAGAAAGACACTGAAACTGCAAATCGTTCTCACGATTTTTATTGAAAATGGTAAAAAAAAACTTACATTTCAGCAGATAAAACAAGGCATGTCACATTCATATTCCAATATGTCCCACCCCAAAACCCAGGGCAAAATAAATGTGCATACATACATCCCCTATACCCATATAAAGATCCATATAAAAATCCACAGATATAAAATAAAAAACTTCCAAAAGAAAAAATTGTATATATATAAAAAATATGTAAAAGAACCCATGTATAGATAAAAATACCAACTAGAAACATACTGAGAGAGAAGAAGAGGTAGAGGTAGTATCAGGCATTACTGATAAAGCATTAAAATCAAGCTCAATATTCATCAGCACCCAAAAAAAATAAAGTAAACCGGTTAGGTCAGATCTAACCACTTACTCCTCAGAGACAGAGCTCTCTTTTATATAAATTTAGGACACTCGGGTAATATCGATGTTAGCACTGAACCCCTCCTTTAGGAAGTACCAATACTTCTTTATTATTCATTCAATTAGTTTATGTTGTACATTTTACTCTAAAATAATGGCTGTATTAAAAATTATTATTATTCTTCTCTACAGATTTCTCCTTTTCTTTAATCAGATCCTCTCTTTTCAAACTCTTCACCTTCCCTATCTTGTCCTCGATGAATGTTTTTTCATAGCCTTTATCCATGAATCTTTTTGCAATAAACTTGGCTTTTTGTTCAAAAACCTCCTCATCTATACAATGGATGAGTTTATCCCTAGGTGCATACTCAGAAGCCATGACCGACGATAACAACTACCTTTTGGGATGTAGCCATTCCTATCACATGCTCTGAAGAAAGTTCTCTAAATCTATCATCACGTTTCTATTAGTTTCTACTAGCGGGTCCAAAAATTCAATCTCCTGATCCTTAACCTTCCAGTCCAATACTATATTTATGTTATTTCTCACCAGGCATGACTTAAAAACCTCCAGACTTATCAACTCACCTTCCCAAACCAACATCATTGTAAGGTCACCTAAGGCCAGGTGACAGATGCACACCGTTGGGGTCAGGAGTGCACTGCTAAGGTAGTGGACCCTATGGCTGACTGCTGCAGATGGAACTCTGGGTGGTTCAGGAAAGCAGGACAACTGGAGCACCAACACGAATCCCAATGGGAGCTAGAGCATAAGATTCCCCAGGGCGCAGAGTCTAAGAGCCAGCAGGTGTTCACCAGAGCCTCTAGTGGTGAGGATGGACTGCACTGCAACTGGCTCCAGGTTGCGGCCCCCGGGTTCTTCCAGCTCATGCTCACGGTAGGGTACAGGAGGATAGAGATGAAGCAGCAGCCCAGGACAAAAAGTCAGGATATAAGCCAAAGTTTGGGGCAACTAGCAGACAAGGATAGACAGAGAACACGCCAAAGGTCAGGGTAACAAGCAGGCAGGGATAGTCAAAGAACAAGCCAAGATCTGTAACAGAAATAGACATAGAGCACACGGCAAGCAGGAGATAGGAAACCAAACACACAATATTGCTTGGGCAAGGCAGGCTTGGACAGCACAGTGTTAAATAGTGTATCCTGTAGAGGCTAAGGTGGAGCCACGCTGAGGGAAGATTACTTAATCATGCATGTGTGAGAGTGCAGGCCCAAGGCTAATACACAGATCAGAGGTAAGTAGACAGACAGGGCATGAAGGTATTACTGGCGATTCATGACAATCATATTATCTATGAAGCACCTATAACTTTTTTTTTTTTTTTTTTACACATTCAATTTTTTATTTAGTTATCAGAACATAAAAAAACAAATAAAGACATTAAGAAAGGTATAACAAGATTCACACCATTACAGTTACATAGTATAGCAAATGCATTTTTGATAAATACATTAAGTCAGTATAATAATTGTGAATAATCCTTCAAATTCATATCTTTAAATTCAGTTTCTAGCTAGTAAACCTCCAAGAATAAACCTATTCACCCCTAGGGGAGCACACTGTGAACAGGTCTATTCTAACTTGAATAAACAAAAGAGAGAACAGAATGTTGTCTAGTAAATCAATGTATTCTAGAGAGTCAAACCAATCAGGAAATGAAAGCAGCATAAGTCTCTACAAGGAATAAGTGATACCAACAGGCTACCTAGTGGTAGTTAAGACTGAGCGTACAAGTCTTTTAGTACTGTAGATGCTTTAGGATGTATGATCCATACATACCAGTGCTTCTTAAAGTGAATTATATTATCATTTTTAAGTGCTAACAGTAATTCATAGTACGCCTGGGTGTTGACTCTAATGCCCCGTACACACGGTCGGACATTGATCGGACATTCCGACAACAAAATCCTAGGATTTTTTCCGACGGATGTTGACTTAAACTTGTTTTGCGTACACACGGTCGCACAAAGTTGTCGGAATTTCCGATCGCCAAGAACGCAGTGACGTCAACCACGTACGACGAGACTAGAAAAGGCCATTTCAGAACCAAGCGCGGCACCCTTTGGGCTCCTTTTGCTAATCTCGTGTTAGTAAAAGTTTGGTGAGAGATGATTCGCGCTTTTCAGACTCATGGCTTTCAGATCGTTTTCTGTGGTTCAGTTTGTGCTTGTGGGTTTGTATCTGCTCTTCAGTGCGTGCAAGCAAGCTACGCATGACTTGGATTAGTCATTGTGTTCTTGTTCGTTCGTTGCTGTTTTTCAGGTCGCTCTTCACAGGCCTTGCTGTTCTTCAGTGCGTTCTGTTACTTCGTTCTGAGCAGCCGACCGTTTTCTAGCCATGTTGCATATACGTACTCCTCGTAGAGTTCGTTCTGTGTGGGGGCTTGGTGTTGGGGTCCTGACCTTGACACAAGTCCAGTCCATGAACAGGGTGGGGAGGAGTTCATGGACCAAGAATTGGTTGCTTCAGCATGACCAGTTCTCTCATATTCCTTTGCTCCTTGAGATCCGTGAGAATAATCCTGATGATTTCAGGAACTTTCTCTGGATGACGGACCCCGTATTTCACCGTTTGTTGGCTTCGCTGACCCCCTATATCAGCAGGCAGGATACCTGTATGGGGCAAGCCATCACTCCGGAGCAGAGGCTAGTCGCCACCCTGCGGTACTTGGCGACGGGGAGAAGCCTGCAGGACTTGAAGTTCTCGACAGGCATCTCCCCCCAGGCTCTGGGGATCATTATCCCCGAGACCTGTTCTGCCATCATCCAGGTCCTGCAGAAGGAGTATATTAAGGTAAGATTTTTATCCTTTAATATCACATTTTATTGTATTTAATGTCTGATAATATATTGTATTTCTTTCCTCATTCCCTAATTACCATGATTGTAATATGCTGTGAATGTCCCCTTTGTCCTCATGCATGCTGGAATTGTATTTATTTTTTTTCTCCTTTATACATATTTGCCTTCACTTACCTCCCCAGCATGGTCTCCTGCCCTATATTCACATCATGTAGTCACTTAACAATGTATTTTATCAGCTCCATAGTAGTGCTTTACCCTAAACACCCCCTAAAATGTTTAGAAATCTGATTTGTGCATTAAATTCAGGCAGAGTGCCAGAGGCTTTTTTTGTGGTGTCCCCAAATCATTTTTAACCCTCCCTCCCCCCAACTGATAAGTAATCTTATCCCAATTCTCTATCTATCCTCAATCATCTATCTGCTGACTTTGCCAAACCTATACACACTATACCCACCTCTTTTGTGGTCAGATGTATGGATGAATTCTCCAAAGCATGTAGTGCAAGGGCCTGCCTGAATACTTTCAAATGGTACTGTTTAAAGTTTTTGTATCCTATTATTATCTTGCTAGGTAATAGCAGAATGTCCAAATCTGCTCAAATGTGTACAGTGTGTATTTATGTCTTTGTATTATGACACTTCATACCTGTCCAGTGGTCTGCCAATAGTGTAACTAAGGAGGGGCTGTTCCAAGTAATACCCCTTATTTAGGCATTCATCTCTCAATGAAGTGGAGAGGGTTACCTGTCCAAGATTCCACCCCCCTATAATGTTAGAAATGGCCCATGAGAGGGGGGGGATATGATAGGTGTACCTTATACTTTGGTGTTGTAAAATTCCCCTTAATAAATGTTATCTGGATGTTGGCCAAGAATGTTTGTGTCTAATCTGCTTTCCATGTTTGTGCAAAAATACTAATTTATTTTTGTTTTCCTCAACAGTTTCCTTCCACGCCACAGGAATGGCAGACTGTGGCCTCCCACTTTGCCCAGCGGTGGGACTTTCCTAACTGCGGAGGGGCAATTGATGGGAAACACGTCCACATCATCCCACCACCCAACTCGTTGTCGTACTATTATAATTACAAGGGGTTCAATAGTATTGTGATGTTGGCGGTGGTGTCGGCTAATTACGAGTTCCTGTATGTGGACGTGGGGAAGAATGGCCGGATGTCTGATGGTGGAGTCATCGCCCAGACGGAGTTTTACAGGCGTCTCCAGAATGGCAGCTTGGACTTGCCACCTCCAGAAGAGAATGTGGAAGGACTCCCATTCGTCTTCGATGAGGATGAAGCATTTGCGCTGGGGGACCATCTTATGCGGCCATTCCCGATGAAGACCCTCACCCCGGAACAGAGGGTTTTTAATTACCAGCTGGCCAGAGCCAGAAGAGTGGTGGAGAACACATTTGGAATCATGGCCAGCCAGTTCTGCCTATTTCTAACACCCATCCATTTGGTGGAGTATAAACTGAATCATATAATCCTGGCGTGCTGTATTCTACATAACTTTTTATGGCAACATGCTGCCAACTATGCTGGCTCAGTTGGGCCTGAGGCCGGAATTATAAATGAAACAACCCTGACGGCACTTGAAAGTGGCCGTCCTGGCTTGCCCTCCCTGAGTGCCCGTGATGTCCGGCTAAGATACCTTGAGTTCTTTGCGGGTAGGGGGCCATCAATATGCCAGACAATGTGTGAAACCTTGATCAAATAAAAAAAAATTAAGCAAATCTTTGGTGACATTTACTGCTTGTGTTTGTTTTAGCTGACCCTGACCAAAATGTGGTGAGTCGTGAAAATGGCGTGATTGTGTAACCTTATACAAAGCACTGTTGGTTGTTAGTTACTAAAGGCAAATACACTTTGCACTACAAGTGCACTTGAAAATGCACTGAAACTGCACTTGTAGTGCAAAGTGGATTTGCCCTTAGGAAATAACACCCATTGCCACAGAAATCAGCAATTACATCACCACAAAAGTGTTGTAGCGTTGAGACAATAATCCACACATTCTTGATTAACAATCTTTTTAATACCTGCACAATCACATGTGCATTTAGAAAAGGTTTTTAAAACAAACCAACATGTTTGTTGTATAAAAATTTTTGGGGTGGCATTATCAAAAATAGAAATGTCCATTTAAGATAAAACAGGCATGTGTAAAACCAACAAGAAAGACACAAATCTTGAACTTACAAAGTTCACATATGGTAAAACTTGAAGGCAATATCAGACATGAGTATTTAGGAACTGTGTTTGATATTGCGTTCAGATGGGGTGAAGTCACCCCAGGAAAAGCCAAATTTTGAAGATGCACACCAATTTACGAATGTCTAGCTGCCATCACGGGGGATCAAGGGACGTGTTTTGGGGGAGCAACCCCTTCCTCTCAGCTACGTTATTATTGAGGAAGGGGTTGCATCCCCAAAACGCGTCCATTGATCTCCCGTGATGGCAGATAGCACATGTTGGCACACTGTGTGCATCCTCAAAATTTGGCTTTTCTAAAAATCGCTAAAACATTTTTAACATTGTAGCGTACAAAAAAAAGGGATTTGGAGGGGTTTTAAACTCTCCCCAAAACATCAATGATGTTATTATTTTTTTGAATAACATCATTGATGTTTTTCTTGATGTTTTCCAAAGCTAAATTACACCCCATTATCTCCCCAATCAGGATCTGTGCACTTTCAGAGGTGAAATGCCCTGGGTCCACAACATCATGATCACCTAAAAAGAGAGAAAACCAAAAAAAAAACAGGTATTATAAATATGCCGGCATCCATCTCTTACCTGAGTCTGTGGTCACAGACACTCACCTGTTGTGGTGCCAATTTCCACCACGTCTTCTTCCTCCTCCTGCTCTACTTGGGTTGGGGGGATTTCCCCTTCTTCCCGAGGTGGGGGGTCTGTGGTCTCCTCGGATGAGGGGTGTCCTCCGAGTCTTTTCTCCCCTATGTAAAACAAAAATGGTATAATTAGCACACAGATATTTGATGGCCGAAATATAAAGATGAAACATTGCTTGGAAGTGGGGTACAATTGTCTATTTTGTCAGAGTTCCAAGATGTAGCATTTTTATTGTCCGTTGTCAAGCTTCAAGACTTTACCTGTCTTGTACAAGCTTCACAGATGGAGACCCCCCCCTATAGTATACACTGGAGCACCTGTGTGGGCCCCCTAATAAAAAGGGTGTTCTGGTGTCCCACACTAGTGCTCCAGCGTCCTGATGTGAAAACAGCTGCTGAGTGTCCTCTCCTTACACAGAATCTAGTTTGCATTTCATCCTAGTCACAAACTCATCTACACAACCAAATATTTTTCATACAAGTAGGCCCTAAAAAATGTGGGCAAATGCATATGGCCTAAACAATGGTGTTTTATAGGCCGAAAGAAAAATGTTTGATACGAATGAATAATGGGCCCATGAACATGAAAGTTGCCATTTTAAACTGTACAACACTTAAGCAAAGCACATGGAGCAGCACGAACGTAATAAAGACAAAAAGAATAGGAACACAGCGCAACTACTTACTTTTTTGCAGCACTCTCCGGATCTTTCTGTACTGCTTGGACTCTCTTAATTTCAGGTCCGACCACCGCTTCCTGAGCTGATCTTTCGATCGTCGTACCCCGAAATTCCGGTGCAGACTTTTGACCACTTTCGCCATGATCTTGGCCTTTCTGATATTGGGGTTGGGGTAAGGTCCATACTTTCCGTCATAGTCGGCCTTCTTTAGGATGTCGGCCATCTCCAACATCTCCCCAAAGGACATATTTGAGGCCTTAAATCGTCTCCTTCTGGATCGGGACGTTTCCGGATCTGGGCTTTCCTCCTCCTCGTTGCTATAATTAGCACGCACCTGCTCTGACTCCGCCATGTGCTCTTCACCCACTGCGCCGAACGAAAAGGGGCGGGGAATAGACTAGAAAGAACGTCAGGGGCGGGCGGAGTTACACGCATGCGCAGTGTGTATAAAGCGTAACACCCGTGCATAGTAAGTACGATCTGTGAGCGGACGAAGGAGTATCGGAGGCGCCGATCGTGATAACGAAGGTAAGAGCCAAACGTGGGCCTATACTGCTTCTAGATTGAGGCCTATATTGTAACTAGATTAGGAGAGTTTTGCCTGACATTAGGGTTTGTCTTGTGTTGTGTCTTGCAGCTGTTACCCTGAAAAATCTATATTTAAGATTTTTCATATCTCATAGATATGAGGTAAGTTAAATAAGAGTTCTTTTCGACGAAGAGTGAAAGCTTAAAATATAATAACATTTATTAGGAAGCAGTTGAAAGTCTAGCTAATACACAATCATCTATCTATCGCCTTACACCAAGGCAGAAAATATTAGGTTGAAATAAAGTATTTACAGGAAGGAATATAGAGTATATTCCTCAATACAGTAATCTACACACATATTCAGTTACAAGTAAAAGGGCATTCCTTTCCCATAATTACCCATCCGTACCAAAGCTCCTTTCAGCTTGCTGGTCTTATCAGAAAGAGAGATACCTCCCCCTTGGCTCTGAGTATATCAAACCAAGCTGATGTCTCATTGGTTGGCCTAGCTTGGATCATGATTGGAGGGCTTACTCCATAAGTCGGCCCCCTTTCATGCAAATCCTTGTGACTATGTTGGCCAAGTGTGTTAATTGCATTTCCCCAGGAAGTTAGGTCCAATGCATATCCCAGCATGGCACCCTTTCAAAGGAGTAGGTGTAGAACAATGGAATTGGCTCTCCATTGTTTGTATATACAAGCCTTGGCCCACATTCTCTGCTATTAGCAAAAGCTTAAATGAACCTCTTTTTGCCCGGCTTTCATAGATGCCAGCTAAATGAAATATATTCATCAATACAATATTTTACAGTTATTAATGGAGATTTCACATAAACTTATAAGGCAACAGATGGCCCCTTGTGGCCAGTTGAGAATATGAGACTCGGCCACACCTAGAATAATGGTTTATGTGCAATCTCCTTTAATATTTGGCACTTTCGGCTTTACACTCTGAAATGAAATAAAACTCTTTGAGAAGAAAAAAAAAACTTTTAAACTCTCCATCTCTACAGTTCACACTTCTGGATCCCAGTATTGGTAGTCATCACTTGTTCTGGATGTCATAAGTCCAAAATAGAAATCATGAGAAACAGCACCAAAACAAAATAATAAGGAAAAAAAAACAAAAACATGAGGATCCTTGTTCTCAACAGTTCAATAATAACAATAGTCCGATAATAACAGTACGAAAGTCCATAAGGCGAATCTGGTCCTGTTGCCCTTGCTTCTGGGACGGCCTTCACTGGTGATTCCAAGTGGATACAGCATACAATAACAGCCTGGGGACCAGCTTTTCCTGGCTTTCTAAGATTATACTTTATTAATGTGGACAAAGGTAGAGAAATAAAAACACAAGTACATTTAAGACATATGCATTCAACTGAATGCTTGTCTGGTAAGTCTGAGCCATAAGGACCTTTGATTAGAATTGTCATAGATATACTGTGACATACTAATGAGACCCCTTTCCCAGTGACATGTGTAACAATTTGAATGGTTACGCCCTTCAGCCAGGTGTCTGATTTTCATCCCCCCATCTTTCTTCCTCCATTGTCATATGCCTGCAAGTACCTCTGCCCCACCTTCTGTGGAATACCACGTTGTGTGTGCATGTATGACCCTTCACGTGTTCCGGGGAGTTTTGTTGCCATCGCAACTCACCACTAACCCCCTTTTACTGGAACTGTGTTCCGTTCAACCTTGGCTGGTGTCAAACCTTTGGGCATATAGCTCCGTCCTTGGCTACAGTGTGTAGCTACTGTATGAGTCCTGCCTTTAGCAGGCTACAGAAGAGGTCATCACTTTAAGAGTTCTCCGTGCAGATTAGGCAGTGTCGCCTACGCAGACAAAAATAACTTGATCTCAGAATACGGATAAGTGTGATGTCATCAGTCACTAGTGGCTTCAGGAACAATCAAACTAAATTACTCTTAAGTACAATTGTACTATACTCCCTACTATTTGCCAATCACTATGAGTCTCACCAGTCCCAGTATATCTATATGATATTCACGCAATGCTCTTTGAACTTGGTTATGGCACAAAAAAGAAAACTGACCAATAAACAAAAAAAAAATAATTGATCAATGACCACATATGATGACTGCCCAATATTAGAACTGTAGAGAGGATTGTATGTCACATATACAAAGAAAATAGTCACATAACTGTTGCTAACACCCAGGTGTTACTGTCATAGTTGGCAATAGCTACAATCACATACATTTATATAACAATTATCCAATGTCGAAAGAGAAAAGAAAAACTATTGGAACTTGGTCCATCCCCAAAATGCTATAGGGAAGCTTTAATATTCTATATCAACAATTCTAACCATTTTAAATGTTCTCCATATAATATTCTCCTACTCCCCTCTTTTTTTTTTCTTTATTTTACCCTAGTGAAACCAAACTCAAGAATCACCATGCAAAAAATAAATAAAAGTACTATAGGAAAGAAAGAAAAATAGTAAACATTTAAAAAAAAGAATTAAAAAAAAAATTACAAATCTTTCTTCCCCCCTTTGTTTTTTTTTTTTTTTTTTGTAAACAAAAAAAAAAGTTACCGTTAAGAAAAAAAAGAAGAATAAAAATGAGAGAAAAAAAAAATGTAACAAATTAAAAAAAAAAATTGAATCTGTATTCTGTCAAAAAAAACATTGAAATTGCCTTCAAACATTGTAGCTATTCAAAAGGCAACACCCTCTGTCGGTGGTGATTAACATATTAATTGACTCTCAGTGCAAATCAAGCAGGCCACAAGAACTTGTATTACAGAGAGCAGGATCTCTGTTTTAAAAAAAAAAAAGTTTAAATTTTTTCTTTTTAGAATTTAGTTGGCCCTGACTGCAATTAATTAGATTCAAGACTTCTCCTTAAAACAAAAATAAAAATTATGTTTTAAGGTCCTCTGTGTTTCAAAGTACTTTGTCCAGTCTGGGTTCAATCATTCGTCCTTGTCTGTGTATTTCTCCTAAAATACAAAACTCAAAAATTAATAACACCTCACTGTACCTCTCTGAGAGGTTCATAATGGACTAAACTAGTAGTGGATGATTGAAACAGACTTCCAGCTGAGATAATGCGTCCATCCACAGTAAGTACAGTCCAAAAATGTACAGACACACCCACATATCTGTACTCTGATAAACAAAAAGTTATAGGAAAACCTGGTGTGTTTGTAAGTACTTAAAGTTTAAGAAGACAACCTGTAGACATAAAACCTTTACACATATTAACAGCACATGCGTCAATTTGGAAGGAAAAGCAAAACACCAGACCTACTGAATCCATAAGATGCCACAAAGGTGCAAAGCAATGCATTGTTATGTATTTTCCACGTATCAGAGTGAATGAAACTTCACTCTAAGCCACAGGAAAGGAAAAATTATCAAAACAAAATCCCTACAGTTTCTCAGAGTTATAGGGATCGAGATCTCTTATCTGTGCACAGGTTATTTGTTCGCGAATACATATAAACTTTTAAAAAAAGTATTAATTTAAACTGGTACCAGTATTGAGCTCATTACAAACGAGAAAAATTAATAAAATAATCATAAACAGTACAAAGCATGCGCATTAGTGTGATCACACTTATTGATGGCCATAAAAAACAATGGTGAGTACACCCCTACAAAAAAAAAAATCTTTCTTTACACATGGACAGTTCATACCCATGCATTCCATCACTCAGACACACACATTCATTTAGATTGACCCCATACATTCTGGATAGAGCTTTGTTAATTACAAATGAATAGCTAGGCGTTTCTGGCCCCTGGGAGAATACAAAGGAAAGAAGAAAGAGAAAGCAAAACCAACACAATGGACTGTTACACCTTACCTTTGTTAGGCGCGTATTTTACGCATATGTACAACTATCTACAATACAGCTGCTTTATATGTACATTTATTTTCAGGAACTCACTTAACCTGAAAAAAACTTGTAGAAAACAGTTAATAACTCTATCCCCCTCTTTTTTTTCTCTTTAACTTTATTTAAAGCAAACAATACATCATTCATACGTGTATATTGGTAAATGGTGCATGACATTCCTGTCTTGATATAGTGACACTTAAATGCCATAGAACTCTATAACATAACTTATATATTGTATTGCCACCCCGGCTTTAGTGTAGTGGTTTGTTTCTCAATGGACAAATTACTCCCTCCATTTTTCCAATTCAAGGAGTCAATAACGTTTCTTTTAACCACTTGCCGACCGCCTCACGCATATATACGTGAGCAGAATGGCACGGGCAGGCAAAATCACGTACCCATACGTGATTGCCTTCCCGCGGGCGGGGGGTCCGATCGGACCCCCCCCGGTGCCAGCGGTGGTCGGCATTTGGCTATGAGCGATGAGAGACGAGGGGGAGACCATCCGATCATGGCCCCCCCCTCGCGATCGCTCCCAGCCAATGAGGAACATCCCCTGCCTGTGTATAGTACACACAGGCAGAGGATGTGATGTCATCTCTCCTCGGCTCGGCAGTTTCCGTTCTAGCGCCGAGGAGAGAAGACATGTAAGTGCACCAACACACACACACAGTAGAACATGCCAGGCACACAAAACACCCCCGATCCCCCCCGATCGCCCCCCGATCCCCCCCCAATCACCCCTCCCCCCTCCCTGTCACACTGACACCAAGCAGTATTTTTTTTTTTTATGATTACTGCATGGTGTCAGTTAGTGACAGTTACTGTGGTAGGACAGTGAGTGTTACCCCCCTTTAGGTCTACGGTACCCCCCTAACCCCCCCTAATAAAGTTTTAACCCCTTGATCACCCCCTGTCACCAGTGTCGCTAAGCGATCATTTTTCTGATCGCTGTATTAGTGTCGCTGGTGACGCTAGTTAGGAACGTAAATATTTAGGTTCGCCGTCAGCATTTTATAGTGACAGGGACCCCCATATACTATCTAATAAATGTTTTAACTCCTTGATTGCCCCCTAGTTAACCCTTTCACCACTGATCACCGTATAACCGTTACGGGTGACGCTGGTTAGTTGGTTTATTTTTCATAGTGTCAGGGCACCCGCCGTTTATTACCGAATAAAGGTTTAGCCCCCTGATCGCCCGGCGGTGATATGCGTCGCCCCAGGCAGCGTCAGATTAGCGCCAGTACCGCTAACACCCACGCACGCAGCATACGCCTCCCTTAGTGGTATAGTATCTGAACGCATGAATATCTGATCCGATCAGATCTATACTAGCGTCCCCAGCAGTTTAGGGTTCCCAAAAACACAGTGTTAGCGGGATCAGCCCAGATACCCGCTAGCACCTGCGTTTTTCCCCTCCGCCCGGCCCAGCCCAGCCCACCCAAGTGCAGTATCGATCGATCACTGTCACTTACAAAACGCTAAACGCATAACTGCAGCGTTCGCAGAGTCAGGCCTGATCCCTGCGATCGCTAACAGTTTTTTTGGTAGCGTTTTGGTGAACTGGCAAGCACCAGCCCCAGGCAGCGTCAGGTTAGCGCCAGTCGCGCTAACACCCACGCACGCACCGTACACCTTCCTTAGTGGTATAGTATCTGAACGCAACAATATCTGATCCGATCAGATCTATACTAGCATCCCCAGCAGTTTAGGGTTCCCAAAAACGCAGTGTTAGCGGGATCAGCCCAGATACCTGCTAGCACCTGCGTTTTGCCCCTCCGCCCGGCCCAGCCCAGCCCACCCAAGTGCAGTATCGATCGATCACTGTCACTTACAAAACACTAAACACATAACTGCAGCGTTCGCAGAGTCAGGCCTGATCCCTGCGATCGCTAACAGTTTTTTTGGTAGCGTTTTGGTGAACTGGCCAGCACCAGCCCCAGGCAGCGTCAGGTTAGCGTCAGTCGCGCTAACACCCACGCACGCACCGTACACCTCCCTTAGTGGTATAGTATATGATCAGATCAATACCTGATCCGATCAGATCTATACTAGCGTCCCCAGCAGTTTAGGGTTCCCAAAAACGCAGTGTTAGTGGGATAAGCCCAGATACCTGCTAGCACCTGCGTTTTGCCCCTCCGCCCAGCCTGGCCCAGCCCACCCAAGTGCAGTATCGATCGATCACTGTCACTTACAGAACACTAAATGCATAACTGCAGCGTTCGCAGAGTCAGGCCTGATCCCTGCGATCGCTAACAGTTTTTTTGGTAGCGTTTTGGTGAACTGGCAAGCACCAGCGGCCTAGTACACCCCGGTCGTAGTCAAACCAGCACTGCAGTAACACTTGGTGACGTGGCGAGTCCCATAAATGCAGTTCAAGCTGGTGAGGTGGCAAGCACAAGTAGTGTCCCGCTGCCACCAAAAAGACAAACACAGGCCGGTCGTGCCCATAATGCCCTTCCTGCTGCATTCGCCAATCCTAATTGGGAACCCACCACTTCTGCAGCGCCCGTACTTCCCCCATTCACATCCCCAACCAAATGCAGTCGGCTGCATGAGAGGCATTTTCTTTATGTCCTCCCGAGTACCCCTACCCAACGAACCCCCCCAAAAAAGATGTTGTGTCTGCAGCAAGCGCGGATATAGGCGTGACACCTGCTATTATTGTCCCTCCTGTCCTGACAATCCTGGTCTTTGCATTGGTGAATGTTTTGAACGCTACCATTCACTAGTGGAGTATTAGCGTAGGGTACAGCATTGCACAGACTAGGCACACTTTCACAGGGTCTCCCAAGATGCCATCACATTTTGAGAGACCCGAACCTGGAACCGGTTACAGTTATAAAAGTTAGTTACAAAAAAAAGTGTAAAAAACAAAAAAAAAAAAACATACAAAAATATAAAATAAAAAAAAATAGTTGTCGTTTTATTGTTCTCTCTCTCTCTATTCTCTCTATTGTTCTGCTCTTTTTTACTGTATTCTATTCTGCAATGTTTTATTGTTATTATGTTTTATCATGTTTGTTTTTCAGGTCTGCAATTTTTTATACTTTACCGTTTACTGTGCTTTATTGTTAACCATTTTTTTGTCTTCAGGTACGCCATTCACGACTTTGAGTGGTTATACCAGCATGATGCCTGCAGGTTTAGGTATCATCTTGGTATCATTCTTTTCAGCCAGCGGTCGGCTTTCATGTTTTGGTTAATTAGCCTCTAGACTGCTTTTACAAGCAGTGGGAGGGAATGCCCCCCCCCCCCCACCGTCTTCCGTGTTTTTCTCTGGCTCTCCTGTCTCAACAGGGAACCTGAGAATGCAGCCGGTGATTCAGCCAGCTGACCATAGAGCTGATCAGAGACCAGAGTGGCTCCAAACATCTCTATGGCCTAAGAAACCGCAAGCTACAAGCATTTCATGACTTAGATTTCGCCGGATGTAAACAGCGCCATTGGGAAATTGGGAAAGCATTTTATCACACCGATCTTGGTGTGGTCAGATGCTTTGAGGGCAGAGGAGAAATCTAGGGTCTAATAGACCCCAATTTTTTCAAAAAAGAGTACCTGTCACCACCTATTGCTATGATAGGGGATATTTACATTCCCTGAGATAACAATAAAAATGATTTAAAAAAAAAAATATGAAAGGAACAGTTTAAAAATAAGATAAAAAAGCAAAAAAATAAATAAAAAAAAAAAAAAAAAAAAAAATACCCCTGTCCCCCCTGCTCTCGCGCTAAGGCAAACGCAAGCGTCGGTCTGGCGCCAAATGTAAACAGCAATTACACCATGCATGTGAGGTATCACCACGAAGGTCAGATCGAGTGAAGTAATTTTAGCAGTAGACCTCCTCTGTAAATCTAAAGTGGTAACCTGTAAAGGCTTTTAAAGGCTTTTAAAAATGTATTTAGTTTGTCGCCACTGCACGTTTGTGCGCAATTTTAAAGCATGTCATGTTTGGTATCCATGTACTCGGCCAAAGATCATCTTTTTTATTTCATCAAACATTTGGGCAATATAGTGTGTTTTAGTGCATTAAAATTTAAAAAAGTGTGTTTTTTCCCCAAAAAATGCGTTTGAAAAATCGCTGCGCAAATACTGTGTGAAAAAAAAAAATGAAACACCCACCATTTTAATCTGTAGGGCATTTGCTTTAAAAAAATATATAATGTGTGGGGGTTCAAAGTAATTTTCTTGCAAAAAAAAAATAATTTTTTCATGTAATCAAAAAGTGTCAGAAAGGGCTTTGTATTCAAGTGGTTAGAAGAGTGGGTGATGTGTGACATAAGCTTCTAAATGTTGTGCATAAAATGCCAGGACAGTTCAAACCCCCCCCCAAATGACCCCATTTTGGAAAGTAGACACCCCAAGCTATTTGCTGAGAGGCATGTCGAGTCCATGGAATATTTTATATTGTGACACAAGTTGCGGGAAAGAGACAATTTTTTTTTTTTTTTTTTTTTTGCACAAAGTTGTCACTAAATGATATATTGCTCAAACATGCCATGGGAATACGTAAAATTACACCCCAAAATACATTCTGTTGCTTCTCCTGAGTATGGGGATACCACATGTGTGGGACTTTTTGGGAGCCTAGCCGCGCACGGGATTTAAGGGCGTAAATTTTTGATTTCACTCTTCACTGCCTATCACAGTTTCGGAAGCCATGGAATGCCCAGGTGGCAAACCCCCCCCCCCCCAAATAACCCCATTTTGGAAAGTAGACAGCCCAAGCTATTTGCTGAGAGGTATAGTGAGTATTTTGCAGACCTCACTTTTTGTCACAAAGTTTTGAAAATTGAAAAAAGAAAAAAAAAAAATTTTTTTCTTGTCTTTCTTTATTTTCAAAAACAAATGAGAGCTGCAAAATACTCACCATGCCTCTCAGCAAATAGCTTGGGGTGTCTACTTTCCAAAATGGGGTCATTTGGGGGGGGGTTGTGCCACCTGGGCATTCCATGGCCTCCGAAACTGTGATAGGCAGTGAAGAGTGAAATCAAAAATTCACGCCCTTAGAAATCCTGAAGGCGGTGATTGGTTTTCGGGGCCCCGTACGCGGCTAGGCTCCTAAAAAGTCCCACACATGTGGTATCCCCATACTCAGGAGAAGAAGCTAAATGTATTTTGGGGTGCAATTCCACATATGCCCATGGCCTGTGTGAGCAATATATCATTTAGTGACAACTTTGTGCAAAAAAAAAAAAAAAATTGTCACTTTCCTGCAACTTGTGTCAAAATATAAAACATTCCATGGACTCAACATGCCTCAAAGCAAATAGCTTGGGGTGTCTACTTTCCAAAATGGGGTCATTTGGGGGGGGGTTTATGCCATCTGGGCATTTTATGGCATTCAAAACTGTGATAGGTAGTGAGGAGTAAAATCAAAAATGTACACCCTTAGAAATCCTGAAGGCAGTGATTTGTTTTCGGGGCCCCGTACGCGGCTAGGCTCCCAAAAAGTCCCACACATGTGGTATCCCCGTACTCAGGAGAAGCAGCTAAATGTATTTTGGGGTGCAATTCCACATATGCCCATGGCCTGTGTGAGCAATATATCATTTAGTGACAACTTTTTGTAATTTTTTTTTTTTTTGTCATTATTCAATCACTTGGGACAAAAAAAATTAATATTCAATGGGCTCAACATGCCTCTCAGCAATTTCCTTGGGGTGTCTACTTTCCAAAATGGGGTCATTTGTGGGGGTTTTGTACTGCCCTGCCATTTTAGCACCTCAAGAAACGACATAGGCAGTCATAAATTAAAGGCTGTGTAAATTCCAGAAAATGTACCCTAGTTTGTAGGCGCTATAACTTTTGCGCAAACCAATAAATATACACTTATTGACATTTTTTTTACCAAAGACATGTGGCCAAATACATTTTGGCCTAAATGTATGACTAAAATTGAGTTTATTGGATTTTTTTTAGAACAAAAAGTAGAAAATATCATTTTTTTTCAAAATTTTCGGTCTTTTTCCGTGTATAGCGCAAAAAATAAAAACGGCAGAGGTGATCAAATACCATCAAAAGAAAGCTCTATTTGTGGGAAGAAAAGGACGCAAATTTCGTTTGGGTACAGCATTGCATGACCGCGCAATTAGCAGTTAAAGCGACGCAGTGCCAAATTGTAAAAAGTGCTCTGGTCAGGAAGGGGGTAAATCCTTCCGGGGCTGAAGTGGTTAAAGGATTGGAATTCTTTCACAAACTCATCCCGTTCCTGTTTAATTTGCCTAATCTCTTGCTGTAAAGCCTCATTTTCGGCTTTAATAGTTGAGGAAGGGATGTATGATTTTGCATTTTCATATTTCCTAGGCCCTTCACCCCAGCGCGGTGAGTATACTTCCACATCACGCCTCTTGGTTGTATATTGCTTGTGTTTAACCACCTCAATACTGGGCATTTTCGCCCCCTTCCTGCCCAAGCCATTTTTCAGCTTTCAGCGCTGTCGCACTTTGAATGACAATTGGGCGGTCATACTACACTGTACCCAAATGAAATTGTTATCATTTTTTCCCCACAAATAGAGCTTTCTTTTAGTGGTATTTGATCACCTCTGCGGTTTTTATTTTTTGCGCTATAAACAAAAGAAGAGTGACAAGTTTTAAAAAAAACACAATAATTTTTACCTTTTGCGATAATAAATATCCAATTTTTTTTTCTTTAAAACAAATTTTTTCTCAGTTTAGGCCGATATGTATTCTTGTACATATTTTTGGTAAAAAAAAATCGCAATAAGCGTATATAGATTGGTTTGCGCAAAAGTTATAGCGTCTACAAAATAGGGGATAGTTTTATAACATTTTTATTTTTTTAAATTTTTTTACTGGTAATGGCGGCGATCTGCGATTTTTATTGTGACTGCGATATTGCGGCGGACACATCGGACACTTTTGACACATATTTGGGACCATTCACATTTATACAGCGATCCGTGCTATAAAAATGCATTGATTACTGTATAAATGTGACAGGCAGTGAAGGGGTTAACACTAGGTGGTGATCGAGGGGTTAACTGTGTTGCTAGGGAGTGATTCTAACTGTAGGGGGCGGGGACTCACTAGGGGAGGAGACCGATCGGTGTTCCTCTGTACTGGGAACACATCATCGGTCTCCTCTCCTCTGACAGGACCATGGATCTGTGTGTTTACACACACAGATCCACGGTCCTGCTGTGTTACCGGTAATCGCAGGTGCCCGACGGACATCGCGGCCGCCGGGCATGCGCGCGGGTGCCTAGTGACATGGCGGGCGCGCGCAATCGCCGGCGGCGGCGTGCGCGCGCGTGCAATCGCTGGCGGCGGCGCGCGCGCGCCCCCTGGTGGCCTAGGAAAGCGAGGACGTCATATGACGTCCGCCCGCAACGAGAGCTGCGCCGCCTGGCCGTCAATTGACGGCCGGCGGTCGGCAAGCAGTTAAATAACTTTTTCCCAGAAGACAAACAAAACTGCGAAATATGGCCCCATAACCCACACGTGTAGCACTTTATCTTTTGTAAAGTATTAAAGCATCTCTTAACAACTGGTGTGGTTTTAGGCCGAGAATATTCCATGGCTCCAACTTGATTAACCACTTTTCCTGTCTTCCTAAGAGGTCTAGGGGTATTTACAAAAGAGCACATTAATGAGTTGTTGAAATTAACAACTTCTCCAGGAGGAGATAACTTCCTGTTGTCTCTAGAAATACTCAACCTGGTTGCATTACAATCTATGGTATGTGTAGATTGCACACGCTGCCCTGGGCTGGAAGATGCCTTAACCTGGCCACTAGGCCTTCTCCCATCTAAGAGCTCACAGCTCTGTTGTACATTGGTTGCGTGTGGAATGTGTTCCTTAGTTTTAATTTTGCCACTGAAAGCAGCCACACTCCTGAGTGTTTTTACCGGTTGAATTGGATATACATCTGAAATCCCCTCATTTCCTTCACTATCAAACCCCAAACGTGTTTGATTTCCTTCAGGAGAGGAGAGGGTCTGGATCCTACCCGTGATGGGGAACTTGTCTTGCTCCTCATTTGTGGACAGCTGGCCCCCATTGTTTAGTGGGTCTGTGACCATGGTGCATTCTTGATTTTCCTGTGGCTCAGCGATTTCTCCCATCGCCAAAGGAAAAGTAGAATTAGGACCCATATCTTCACCTCCCCAGTACTTTTCATATTCCTCTGTGTCCCCTATTTTATAGGCACAAGTAGGTGCCGTAGCATTAGCATGTTCACATCTGCTAGCCCCAGCCACCTGTCCTTTGAGAATTGAAATTGTTTGTAGCAACTGTGACTCTGTTTGTGTGCACTGTGTGTGATCTATAAATTTTCCTTTCTTAGTTTCATGTAACTGATTTTGGATCACTTTATATGCAGTAATTATGTGGTCCAGTTCAGTCTCCACTTTGGTTAGCATGTTTTTATAATGTACCACTTCTTTTTGAGCCAATTTGTACTTTTTAACATTTTCCTCCTGTGAGGCATTAACCATTTGATTAAGGGTAGTTAAGGTTTGTACTTGGTTATGTAAAGCTGTATTCTCCTTTTCCCTCTCAGAAATTGTACTATTTTTATTATAGACTATATCTTCTAATTGCTGTATTTTAGCATTCACAGCCATGCAAGCCGAATACATGCCTGCTACAGCTAAACCTTTGAGCTTTTTATCCTTTTTGGTTGTTTTAAATTGTTCAAATAACTCTTGGACATAGTCCCAAGGCGAACCTTGTAATCTAGCATCACATGCAAATTCATTGCTCTTATATTTAAGAGTATAACTTGCTACAAACTTTTCTAGAGAGGACATCTCTGCCATTATCAACAAATAATATGCACAATTTGTAAGCTAGATTAAGTTAAATGTTCCCCTGTACTATACAGTCACTATAGAAGGAGGGAACAAACAATAAACAGAAACTCAAGTAGAATAAAATTCTGAAAATACAGTAAAGTGTAGAAAATAAAAGATATTTTCAGCTCTCAATAACACAATCTTTCAGCTTAGTGGAGACACACTCACTAGCCTGCAGCCTACACACAATAGACTGCAGTTTACTTTGTCTGAGCCTGCACCCGCAAAACAATAGGCCCGGGGGACAAAAGGAACAATAGTAGAGCCACCAGTATCAAATAAAGGTGGGTAGCCCTCTAGGTTTACAATAGAAGGGTAAACACAGCCGTGTTTACACCAATGTTAAACCAAATTCAGTTAAAAAAAAAAAAATCTACCACAAACTCAGATTATCAAATTATCAAATATCAAAAGGTATAACACAGTATGCTAGAGGCACCTTATACCCTATAGTAATAATCTTTATCAAATATTAGCTTCAGTAACAAGACGTCCACCGTTTTGTACTTTAACTGACGCCAATGAAAATATTACTGCTTGTAAATTCCCACAGCTAAAAACAAACAAACAAATAAACCAAACTACTCACTTGTAGCTCATTTCAAATGTCCTACACACAATACTCTGCCTTTAGTGGACACACCATTTAAATTAAAAACAAAAATCTGTTGAACCTTTTCAACAAAACTAAGACCACCTTCAATCGGTGTCTTTCCAATGAAACACATGTACTCACCATACAGCAAACTCAAACCCTGGTTAGATAGAGAGCAATGAAGCTTGGTGAGCCCAAAAGAAACACAAACAAAACAAAAAGAAAAAAAAAAATTTCCCGCTCTGTACTTCCTCCCCATTACATTTATCCGGATTATAATGGTACATCCAAAGTACTTTTTTTCAAGTAGAATTACGGGATATTAAGCAAAACAAAATATGTGGTGTATCCTCCCTCCTTTTTTAGAGTTCATCTAATACCCACTAATAAAACAAACATTTACCTATATTTTTCCCTAGATAAAATTGTTCTGACCTCCAACTTCCAGGACAAACTGACTCAGTTTAAATTCCCCCCAATAACCTTAATCTGCCTTACACAAATCTCGGTATTATATTAAATACTTTCAGTCTTGTAATCTACTCTCGTGGTCGCCATCTGTTACTCTGAAAAATCTATATTTAAGATTTTTCATATCTCATAGATATGAGGTAAGTAAAATAAGAGTTCTTCTCGACGAAGAGTGAAAGCTTAAAATATAATAACATTTATTAGGAAGCAGTTGAAAGTCTAGCTAATACACAATCATCTATCTATCGCCTTACACCAAGGCAGAAAATATTAGGTTGAAATAAAGTATTTACAGGAAGGAATATAGAGTATATTCCTCAATACAGTAATCTACACACATATTCAGTTACAAGTAAAAGGGCATTCCTTTCCCATAATTACCCATCCTTACCAAAGCTCCTTTCAGCTTGCTGGTCTTATCAGAAAGAGAGATACCTCCCCCTTGGCTCTGAGTATATCAAACCAAGCTGATGTCTCATTGGTTGGCCTAGCTTGGATCATGATTGGAGGGCTTACTCCATAAGTCGGCCCCCTTTCATGCAAATCCTTGTGACTATGTTGGCCAAGTGTGTTAATTGCATTTCCCCAGGAAGTTAGGTCCAATGCATATCCCAGCATGGCACCCTTTCAAAGGAGTAGGTGTAGAACAATGGAATTGGCTCTCCATTGTTTGTATATACAAGCCTTGGCCCACAATCTCTGCTATTAGCAAAAGCTTAAATGAACCTCTTTTTGCCCGGCTTTCATAGATGCCAGCTAAATGAAATATATTCATCAATACAATATTTTACAGTTATTAATGGAGATTTCACATAAACTTATAAGGCAACACAGCGAAAATGGATATCTTGAACGATACTGACTTTATGGCAATCTTCATTGACATGTTCAGGAAGCTGCCTTGTCTGTGGCAGATAGGGATGAGCCGAACACCCCCCTGTTCGGTTCGCACCAGAACATGCGAACAGGAAAAAAGTTTGCTCGAACACGCGAACACCGTTAAAATCTATGGGACACGAACATGAATAATCAAAAGTGCTAATTTTAAAGGCTTATATGCAAGTTATTGTCATAAAAAGTGTTTGGGGACCCGGGTCCTGCCCCAGGGGACATGGATCAATGCAAAAAAAAGTTTTAAAAACGGCCGTTTTTTCAGGAGCAGTGATTTTAATAATGCTTAAAGTCAAACAATAAAAGTGTAATATCCCTTTAAATTTCGTACCTGGGGGGTGTCTATAGTATTCCTGTAAAGGGGTGCATGTTTCCCGTGTTTAGAACAGTCTGACAGCAAAATGACATTTCGAAGGAAAAAACCCATTTAAAACTACCCGCGGCTATTGCATTGCCGACAATACACATAGAAGTTCATTGATAAAAACGGCATGGGAATTCCCCACAGGGAAACCCCGAACCAAAATTAAAAAAAAAAAAAATGACGTGGGAGTCCCCCTAAATTCCATACAAGACCTGAAGATAGAAGACGCCCCGGAGGAGATGCTGGACGAGAACGCCGGAGGAAGAACCAGAGGAGCCAGAAGAACCAGAAGAAGAAGAAGATGAAGGAAGATAGAAGAAAGAAGAAGCATTTAAATAAAGGAATTGTCAAAAACTGTCTCTTGTCATTTTTAAAATTTTTGACAGTTTTTTAGTGAAATGGTAGGGGTAAGTACCCCCTTTACCATTTCACACAGGGGGGGCGGGATCTGGGGGTCCCCTTGTTAAAGGGGGCTTCCAGATTCCGATAAGCCCCCCGCCCCCAGACCCCCACAACCATCGGTCAGGGTTGTGGGGATGAGGCCCTTGTCCTCATCAACATGGGGACAAGGTGTTTTGGGGGGCTACCCCAAAGCACCCTCCCAATGTTGAGGGCATGTGGCCTGGTACAGTTCAGGAGGGGGGGGCCGCACTCTCGTCCCCCCCTCTTTTCCCGCGGCCTGCAAGGTTGCGTGCTCGGATAAGGGTCTGGTATGGATTTTTGGGGGACCCCACGCCATTTTTTTTTTTTTTTATTGGCGCGGGGTTCCCCTTAAAATCCATACCAGACCTGAAGGGTCTGGTATGGAATTTAGGGGGAACCCCACGTCATTTTTTTTTTTATTTTGGCCGAGGTTCCCTTTAATATCCATACTAGACCTGAAGGGCCTGGTATGGAATTTAGGGGGACTCCCACGTCATTTTTTTTTTTATCAATGAACTTCTTTGTGTATTGTCGGCAATGCAATAGCCGCGGGTAGTTTTAAATGGGTTTTTTCCTTCGAAATGTCATTTTGCTGTCAGACTGTTCTAAACACAGTAAACATGCGCCACTTTACAGGCATACTATAGATACCCCCCAGGTACGAAATTTAAAGGGATATTACACTTTTATTGTTTGACTTTAGCATTATTAAAATCACTGCTCCTGAAAAAATGGCCGTTTTTAAAACTTTTTTTTGCATTGATCCATGTCCCCTGGGGCAGGACCGGGTCCCCAAACACTTTTTATGACAATAACTTGCATATAAGCCTTTAAAATTAGCACTTTTGATTTCTCCCATAGACTTTTAAAGGGTGTTCTGTGGCATTCGAATTTGCCACAAACAACCCCAAATTGTTCGCTAGTCGGCGAACTTGCGAACAGCCAATGTTCGAGTCGAACATGAGTTCGACTCGAACTCGAAGCTCATCCCTAGTGGCAGATAAACCACCCACATTATAAGAACCAAAGAGGAAGGCAGTGCTGGATCAATTGCTGGAAATTGTAAAGCAGGTGATCCCCACGGCAGACATGACCTATTTGAAGATCCTAATTGGTGGCCTGAGGAGCACTTATCTAAGGGAGCACAAGAAGGTCCAGGATTTGCAGAGATCCAGAGCAGCAGATGACATCTATGTCCCCAGGATGTGGTACTATGACAGGCTGCAGGCCAGACTGAACCCAGGTCATCACTCTCCAGTCTTCCTTCCACGCTTCCTTCCCCCCCAGCTGAGGCTTCTGACGCCCAACCTGGGCCTTCCAGGCAGCAACATGTGGAGGAGCCCAGCTTGAGCCAGGTATAGCATTCCTCTAAATAGTTCAGGTTGTCCAATCAATGATGTTAACTAGATGTTAGTTTGGAGTACTAATTTATGTTTGGGATTGATGATGCAAAAACTAAAACCATGTCCCTTTTTCATACACAGGGAAGTCTCAGCCAGGAGGTGGCCGGGCCGAGCAGGCTGCCTGATATGCAGGTCCCTCCCCTACACCCGCAAAGAGAAAGTGGCAAGAAGAGGAGTACCCTAGAGGAGGCTGTCATAGGTCTCTTTTGGAAGGCTACAGAGGCCCTGACAGCCCCCCACACTGTGGAGGAGGACTTTGCTGGCATAATTGCCTGTAAAATGCAGCGGATGGAGGAGGGCCAACAACTCATGTGTGAGTCATTAATGTTGGAAGCTCTCAATAAGGGGTTGAGGGGCCAAATAACATCTGCTACCCACATTTGTGACCTCACACATGGTCCTCCTCCTCCTCCAGGTCCTTCTACTTCTCCTCCTCCTCCAGGTCCTACTAGTCCTCCTTCTCCTCCAGGTCCTACTCCTCCTCCTGCCACATCTCCAACAGCAGAGCCATAGCCAGGAATGAAGCGTGGAAAGAAGACCAGAAAGTGATGACCCTAGGTCAAGTCTGGTCTGGCAAAAGATGCAGCCTCTTGTGGTACCACAGCCTGGGGACACAGATGTCATCTGCTGCTTTCCGGATCTCTGGGACTTCTGGACCAGACTGCACTCCCTTACATATGGACTCCTCAGAGCACCAATTTTGATGTTAAAGAATTGATGTCTGCCCTGGGGGTCCAAGGCTTCGCTAATTTCTGCTGTTTCTCCAGCGTTGCCTCCCTCTTTGGTTCTGAGCCCTTAATAAAGGATTTTTGGTTTCAATTATACTCTCCTATGTGTGTTTTCCTACAAAAAGGACAGTTTGTTTGTGAGGAGGCAGGTACATTTGTAAAGTACAATGTGAAATTAACAAGGGACACCAACTCCAAACAATCTCCTTGAGATTAAATAATATAAGATATCAATGGTGTTGTGTTAACTTGACACATAAAACACACACAAAAATATTCTTGAGTAAAACTAAAAATAAAATAAAACAAAGATCAGCCTTGGAAAAAATACAAACCTAAAAAAAAAAAAAAAAAATGCCTTTAAAAAAAAAAAAAAAATATATATATTTTTGTCAGATGTGACAAATCAAAATATATTGAGGGAATCCCGATAAATAAAAAAGAAAGTTTGTGAGAAGTCTGTGTGAATATGAGCAGCAAAACTACTTCATTCTTCTCACATTATAAAGAAGAAGAGAGTGCGCTGTATTAAACCATTTTTCACATTGCACCATGACGAAAGTATTGTATCCATTGCGAACGCTAAGTTTACCAGACCGAGCTGTTCCGTCTCGGAATTTCTTCTGAGCATGCGTAGCACTCTGTGCGTCGGAACAGGCCACACACGGGCGGAATTGACGTGATCGGATTTTGTTGTCGGAAAATTTTATAGCCTGCTCTCAAACTTTGTGTGTCGGAAAATCCGATGGAAAATGTCCGATGGAGCCCACACACGGTCGGAATTTACGACAACACGCTCCAATCGGACATTTTCCATCTGAAAATCCGACCGTGTGTACGGGGCATAAGAATGACATCACACAGGTTAGGGGCCTCATTTGATTTCCTCAATTTCGTTATGGTAAGTCTAGCTGCTATAAGAATATTCGCCACTAATATTCTGTATTGAAATGGGAAAGTGTCAAGGTTGATACCTAAAAGGGCCATAACAGGTGAGTTTTAACAAGTTGCCTGTGAGAGAGGCAATAAAGGTGGATATCGAGTTCCAGATACTGGTCAGATTTTTACAACTCCATAAAATGTAGAATAAGGAACCAACTTGATCCGTACAACGCCAGCATAGTGGTGATGTAGATGGATATATTTTAGCTAATTTGTAAGGAGTTAGGTACCATCTATTCAATATTTTCTGGAAGTTGTCCCAATGCTCTAAGCAGGATGTTGCAGTTTGGTTTATTCTCATAGCATTGTACCAACATTCATCCGAAAAGGATTGTCCTAAATCTTTTTCCCATTTATACATATTAGGGTTTTTCCTCATATTTAGGATACTAAGAAAAAACTTTATAGAAGAAAGCTATACTTTTATGTTTTACAGGTTTGTTAATGGTGAGGTGTGACCAAATTAAAGATGGAATTTCAAAATCTTGATGTGGATTAAAGCTTTGCAGATGGTTAAGCTTATTTAACTTATCATCAATCATGGCTTTGTATCCTGAGGGAAGGTGTAAAAGTTAAAGCCCTCAGCAATCCATTTATTTATCAAGAGTCGGCCTCTACAGTAGTCAAGGGCTCTGAGTGGTATAGGTATCTTTTGTAAATGCCCTAGAGCATGGAAGTTTGAGACAAGAAACTTCCATGCTAACAGGGTAGCTTTAATGGAAAGCAATGTAGGAACTATGACCTTAGGGATTATAACATTTTAATTCCCAAGGTGGATCATTAAAAATGACCTCATATTCCCATTTGGACATAAAAATGTCAGGTACGCTGGGGAAAAAAATTTGCCCCATTGCGATGCCTATCATTTGCTGGATATTTGAATAGGTATTTTTATCTGTACATGGCTTTTACTTATTTTTAACATATACAATTTTATCTAATACGTTCTTTTATTTTATATCTGTGGATTTTATATGAGTCTCATATATATATATATATATATATATATATATATATATATATATATATATATATATATATATATATATATATATATTGTAACATTGGGGGTTGTTTAGCTCTCGTAGTAGATGCTTTTGCCAGTGATTCAAACCAGTCAGGAACTATATTTTAGGGCAAATACACACAATGGAAAATGCTAGCCCACCTGGTTTTATCCTGGTCACACAGACCACTGGATCCTTCAGTATGGGCTTTACTTTAGTGCCCACAGCTTCGCTCTGCCCTTAGTCTTCAGGCTGTTTCACTGCCTCTTGCCGTCACACATGTTCTGGCTGCCTCCAGCAGCCCCTCTGACTCCTGGAGACCTCCTGTCTCTTGGTGTGGATCAGTCTCCAACTGGGACCCTAAGGTATTCCCATAAACTCATTATAAGGGCTGTGCTCACCTGAGCACACACCCTGCTGGTCATCTACAAAATCTGGACACAGGGTTGGAGATCCCGCCCCACCCAAGACACTGCGGAATCTCCAAACTACAGAGCCCCATGACGAAATACCAAAACCTGGAGAAAGCTGTGAAAACAGTCTTCTCCAGTCCACATCTATGCTCTGCAGCCTTGCACCAAGCAAATGTGCACACCCTGTGTCACCCAAACTACCAATTTTACTGTGACAGCATCTCCTACTGTCACAATATATATATATATATATATATATATATATATATATATATATACAATTTTTAAGGGGGTATTGGGGATATACAGTATCTCACAAAAGTGAATACACCCCTCACATTTTTGTAAATATTTTATTATATCTTTTCATGTGACAACACTGAAGAAATTACACTTTGCTACAATGTAAAGTAGTGAGTGTACAGCTTGTATAACAGTGTAAATTTGCTGTCTCCTCAAAATAACTCAACATACAGCCATTAATGTCTAAACCGCTGGCAACAAAAGTGAGTACACCCCTGTGTGAAGATGTCCAAATTGGGCCCAATTAGCCATTTTCCCTCCCCGGTGTCATGTGACTCGTTAGTGTTACAAGGTCTCAGGTGTGAATGGGGAGCAGGTGTGCTAAATTTGGTGTTATCGCTCTCACTCACTCATACTGTTTACTGGAAGTTCCACATGGCACCTCACGGCAAAGAACTCTCTGAGGATCTGAAAAAAAGTATCGTTGCTCTACATAAAGATGGCCTAGGCTATAAGAAGATTGCTAAGACCCTGAAACTGAGCTGCAGCACTGTGGCCAAGACCCTAAAGCGCTTTAACAGGACAGGTTCCACTCAGAACAGGGCTTGCCATAGTCAACCAAAGAAGTTGAGTGCACATGCTCAGCCTCATATCCAGAGGCTGTCTTTGGGAAATAGATGTATGAGTGCTGCCCGCATCGCTGCATAAGTTGAAGGGGTGGGGGGTCAGCCTGTCAGTGGTCAGACCATACGCCGCACACTGCATCAAATTAGTCTGCATGGCTGTCGTCCCAGAAGGAAGCCTCTTCTAAAGATGATGCACAAGAAAGCCAATAAACAGTTTGCTGAAGACAAGCAGACTAAGGACATGGATTACTGGAACCATGTCCTGTGGTCTGATGAGACCAAGATAAACTTATTTAGTTCAGATGGTGTCATACATGTGTGGGGGCAACCAGGTAAGGAGTACAAAGACAAGTGTGTCTTGCCTACAGTCAAGCATGGCGGTGGGAGTGTCATGGTCTGGGGCCGCATGAGTGCTGCCGGCACTGGGGAGCTACAGTTCATTGAGAGAACCATGAATGCCAACATGTACTGTGACATACTGAAACAGAGCATGATCCCCTCCCTTTGGAGACTGGGTCACAGGGCAGTAATCCAACATGATAACAACCTCAAACACACCTACCTGACAACCAATGAATTGCTAAAAAAGCTGAGAATAAAGGTGATGGACTGGCCAAGCATGTCTCCAGACCTAAACCCTATTGAGCATCTGTAGGGCATCCACAAATGTAAGGTGAAGGAGCGCAAGGTCTCTAACATCCACCAGCTCCGTGATGTTGTCGTGGAGGAGTGGAAGAGGACTCCAGTGGCAACCTGTGATGCTCTGGTGAACTCCATGCCCAAGAGGGTTAAGGTAATGTTGGAAAATAATGGTGGCCACACAAAATATTGACACTTTGGGCCCAATTTGAACACTTTCACTTAGGGGTGTACTCACTTTTGTTGCAAGCGGTTTAGACATTAATGGCTGTGTGTTGAGCTATTTTGAGGGGACAGCAAATGTACACTGTTATACAAGCTGTACACTCACTACTTTACATTGTAGCAAAGTGTAATTTCTTCAGTGTTGTCACATGACAAGATATAATAAAATATTTACAAAAATGTGAGGGGTGTACTCACTTTTGTGAGATACTGTATATGCGTAAAATGAAGAGCCAGCTAATGCACAATTCAATCAACTCTCACCAAGACTGTTTGGAGAACTTTTGTTACCACAACAAGATTATTGTCATGTTTATTCATTGATTCCTTGGTATACGAGTTGTGTGCGGTATCAGTATCTAAGCAACCCTCACTTTGCAAAGTCTTTTAGCCATTGTTTTTCTGATGTTCTTCATTTTTAATCAATTTAATAAATAAAAGAAGATATTTATAATTTTGTGTATCTCGGTGCCTATAAAGTCCAGTACGAATTTTCCTTTATTATCCCCAATCAAAAGGACGTGTCACATATATAGATCATTTTGGTATCCACAGTGCCATCCTGTGGTAATATCTATAAAAAAATTTCCATGGTCGGGTGTTGTTTAGACCCAATGCACGATACTTCTGCTGTTTATGACGTAAGTGTTTTTTTCACTATTTTCAATTAAAATCATGAGAACAATCTGCTGTACCAGTGTCTTTCTGCTTCCCACATATTATCGTGTCATTGGGAGACGGTCTGTGAGGAAAAAGGAAGACTGGAGAGGACTTACAGTACATTTGTATACATGTAAATAAAGTGCAGTTGGCCTCCTTTTATCAGCGGGGTTCAACAATTAAGGTGAGCAGTAGGGATGAGGCGAACACCCCCCGGTTCGGTTTGCGGCAGAACATGCGAACAGACCAAAAATTTGTGCGAACACGCGAACCCCATTAAAGTCTATGGGACTCGAACGTGAGAAATCAAAAGTGCTAATTTTAAAGGCTAATATGCAAGTTATTGTCATAAAAAGTGTTTGGGGACCCGGGTCCTGCCCCAGGGTACATGTATCAATGCAAAAAGAAGTTTTGAAAATGGCTGTTTTTTTGGGTGCAGTGATTTTAATAATGCTCAAAGTGAAACAATAAAAGAGTAATATTCCTTTAAATATCGTGCCTGGGGTGTGTCTATAGTATGCCTGTAAAGTGGTGCATTTTTTGCGTGTTTAGAACAGTCCCTGCACAAAATGACATTTCTAAAGGAAAAAAAGTCATTTAAAACTGCTTGTGGCTGTAATGTAATGTTGTCCCCCCCCCAGCCCATTACTGGACCCTTTGGGTCTGGTATGGATATTAAGGGGAACCTCGCACCCAAATAAGAAAAAAAGGCGTGGGGCCCGCAGGCCCTATATACTCTGAACAGCAGTATACAGGCGGTCCCCGGGTTACAAACAAGATAGGGACTGTAGGTTTGTTATTAACTTGAATCTGTTTGTAATTTGGAACAGGTAAATTTTTTAAGTGTAGCTCCAGACCAAAAATCTATTTTTAAGCTTTTTGGATAACATAGGGCAGGGTTATCACCCCTGTAACATTTTTTTTGCTGTCTGTGCCCCTGTTCAGAAGATTTCACCTCACTTTCTGTCCCAATGACAATTGGATTTTGAAAATTTTGGGTTATTAGGGAAACAAGGATTGGTAATAAAGCATCAGTGGAGACACCTTTTTTCCCATATTAACTCTTATGCCGCGTACAAATAATCGGACTTCTCGTCGGAAAAATATATGACGGCTTTTCCGACAGGATTCCACTCAAGTTTGCCTTGCATACACACGGTCACGCAAAAGTTCGCTGAACTCACGACCGTCAAGAATGCGGTGACGTACAACACTACGACGAGCCGAGAAAATGAAGTTCAATGCTTCTGAGCATGCGTCAAGTTGTTTTCGAGCATGCATAGGAATTTTGCGCGTCGGAATTGCCACAGACGTGCCACAGACGATCGCATTTTCAGATAGGAACTTTTTCCGATCGAAAAATTAAGAGCATGCTCTCAATTTTTTGCTAGCTGGAATTCGCCCAACAAAAGTCCGATGGAGCATACACAAGGTCGCATTTTCCGATTAAAAAATCTCATCAGTATTTTGCGGGCCGAAATTCCGATCGTGTGTATTCGTCATAACAGGAGAGAATTTCCCTTCCTAGGGGTAGATTTCCTCTCACTTCCTGTTGTCTCCCTCCGTTTGTAAGTAGGAGTCGTTTGTAAGTCGGATGTTTGAAAATAGGGAACCGCCTGTATATACTATACGGCCTGCCCTATATACTCTGCGGAAAGTTGGGCCTTAGGTGTTGGTGGTACCAGAACACTGTAAGCCCTCACAGTTACTCTTGGTGGGCGCTGGAACAGGCCTTGCTGTGAAATATTATATCAAGAATTGTAATTACATGCCCCTGTTAAACAGGGGCAGAATAATTGGGCCTTAGGTGGTGGTGGTGGTGGCACAACACTGTAAAGCCTCACAGATACTCTTGTTGAGCACAGGAACAGGCCCTACTGTGAAATATTAGATCAAAAATTGTAATTACAATACAGTGCAGCCGTAGTGCAGTTGCTACCACTTTTCTGGTGGTGTACACAGTACACAATACAGTGTAGTGCGGTGTTGCAAAACAAAATATATATCATGTCCGGAAGGCCACTAAGGAGAGGCAGATGCTCTCAGGCCACTAAAAGAGGGCAAGCAGGCTCTGTGTCTACAGTCAACAGTGCTGGTCATGGACATGGTACATCCTCTGCCGGTGGCCGTGGGCACACTTGTCCTTTTTTTCTGCTGCTGGCCGTGTTATTGAGCCAGAACATGCAGAAGAGTTGGTGGAGTGGATAACAAAGCCGTCCTCATCCTCCTCATCCTCTGTCACCCAGGCTCAGAGTAGTTTTCCTTCCTATGCAGATGCCAAAGCGGCCTATTACAGTGGCTCCTTGTCCACAGTCACTCCTTCCATAGCCCAACCATCATGCACGGAGGAGTCCCCCAAACTATTTGACCACAGTGTCGAGTACATGCTGCTGGAGGATGCGCAGCGATTTCAAGGCTCCAATGTTGGTTCCTAGGTCGAGGAAGGGAGTAACGTGAGCCTAGATAGAGTGGGTGCCCAAGAAGGTCAAGAAACTGGCAGTCATGTTCCCCAAGCTGCAGCATAGTGCCAAGTTTGCTCCAGTGACGGGAAGGGAGGGCATGATGAGGTCACTGACTCTAATTGAGTGTCTGATAGAATAGAGGAGGAGGAGGAGGCACAACTCCAACGAGGTAGGATGTCCTCTAGGGGGCAGTTTAAGGGCAGCCACCCTACTGCATCACACCGCAGAGCTCCGCGGGTGCAGGCTGCTGCTGACTCCACGCTGATTTTGAAAAGTTCCTTGGTGTGGGCCTTTTTGGACACGTGTGCAGCACCGTTGCTGTTTGCAACCTATGTCTGAAGCGGATCAAGCGTGGCAACAACAGCAGCCGCTTGGGCACCACATGCTTGACCAGACATATGACGACCTCCCATGCAGTCTTTTTTCCGTAAACTATATTTGAGATTTAATATCTCTCAGATATGATTTGGGTTAAATGAGAGTTCTTTGACCATGAGTGAAAGCTTTAACACAATAACAACATTTATTGGTGAGTAGTTGAAAGTCTATCTAATACACAACCATCTATCAATAGTCTACACCAAGGAAGAAAATATTAGGTTAAAATAAGAGAATTACATGAAGGAATACAGAGTATATTCCTGAAAACATTAATCTGCAAACATATTTAGTTACAAGTAAAATGCAAACCTTTCCCATAATTACCCTTTGCACCAAGGTTCCATTCTGATGGTTGCTCTCCCATAAAAGTGTGTGTTTCCCTCCCGTCTAATCCGTGTATATCCTTACATGCTGATGCCTCATTGGTTGGCATAGCGTGGCTCTGATTGGTGAGCTTCCCTATTCCTGGTTAAGGACTGGCTACATCTCCAATCCCTATACTTTGCAAACGTCAGCCCCCGTTAATGCAAGTCCTTGTGCCTATTCTGAGCAGGAGTACTACCAAGAACTCACTTTATTTAGAATCAAAATTACAAGACTTTATATGCCGTTGGAACCTCCTCTAACAATACAACTGTAACCTAATTAACATGAGCTAATTATCTAATCCTTTATACAGCCTAGGTGACTGAGACATGACCTTTCGCCCAGACTTGTGGTCACCGAGCTTCACACAGTTATATCAACACAATAGCAGCTCCAATAGGAGTCGTCCCGTCTCCTACATTGTATAGAGGACAATGTCATCAGCTCATTCAATTAACATAAACACAGGTAGTTGGAATTGATGACACCAGCATCTCCTCACAGGATGTGTCCCAACAGAATGAATCAGTCTTATCAGCAGGGGAGCTGCTGGAGGAATCCCCCCTCCCTCTTCAGGGACACAAATCTACAGTAAGCAGTCCCCATACAATATATACATATATACACGACTGAGTCCGATTAGTACAGTTCAGCCTGGATTTCTCATTCACCTCACAAAGAGTATTGTTCCATTGAAAATCCAGGGCCCATAATCAAAAGGCAACAGGCTTGCATACAGTCCTCTCCAACAGCCTCTGTTTTGGCTAGGTCTGTCACATTTCTCCCCTTTCGGCAGGAGACTAACACAGGAGGAGACCCCAGACGGGTTGACTCCGAAGTTAGTCCATAGTTCCAGTCCTCTACTGCCTGTACCCACACAGTACCCCAAATAAATTGTTCCAAACAAAGCATTACTCACCCAGCCAACCTCTGCCTCTCTCAGAGAACATATCTGCCGCTGGGGAGAGGCCTGGACTGGCCCTTCTCCCTGGAATCCTTTCTGCCGCTGGAGAGAAGACAGGGTGTCTGGGCTCACTCTGTCATGCTGTTGGGGATCTGGGCCCACTGCCCAGCATCCCTGGGGTATACAGGTGGAGACTGAAGTCCCATCCACCTTCACAGGAAATCCATCCTCTGTTAGTTGAGGGCAGAGTATAGCAGTCCTCGGCCCTGTTGCCAGCCCTTCTGCTGGAAACCCCACACCATCTGTTCCGGCTAACTGTTGGAGAGGGAGGCCGACTGCCCCGCCTCCCTGGAACTCTGTATTTGTTGCCGGTGCTGGGCAGAGGTTGGTAGCACTCTGCCCTGTTGCCAGCACTTCTGCTGGGGACTCCGCATCCTCCGCTCCAGCTAACCGTTGGGGCAGGAGGCTGGCTTCCTCCACTCCCAAACTGTGTAGCTGCCATTGGGGAGGTGAGCCGGCTGCTTCCTTTTCCATTCCCTCATCTGGCTGCTGGGACGACATGTCGATGGTACTGTCTCCCAGGTGCATGGATCTTTGCTGGGGAGGAAAGCCCGCTTCCTCCACCCTGGCCAACTGTTGGGGAGGGACAACACACCTCCTCTCCCTTCTCCCCCTGTATCTGCTGCTGGGAAGTGATTGCCATCTTCTCACCCTGAGCCTCCACAATTGCTGCAGGTGTGGGGCAGAGGTCTTGGACCCTCTGTCCGGTTGCCAGCACTTCTGCTGGGGGTTTGCCAGGTGGTTCCTCCTCTACAGAAACATCTATTAAATCCCCAGTCTCTGGAATTGGTAAAAGTGTGGGACAGAGGTCTTGGACCCTCTGTTCAGTTACCAGATCTTCAGCTGGAGAAGTTTGTTTTAACTCCATAGATGCTGCTGGCAGAAAATCACATGTCCCTGTCAGTGTTGTGGGAGAAAGGCCGACTACCTCTTCTCTCAAGAAGGCTGAAGCCACTGTTGGTGCTGGGCAGAACACAGTGAACTTTGGCCCTGATAGCAGCTCTTCTGCTGGAGGCTCATCAGGTTGTTCTTCCTCAGCAGAAAAGTCTATCAAATCCCATGTCTCTGCAACTGATGTCTGGGGATAGAGGTTCACCATCTCCTGTCCATGGAACCCAGAAGATGCTATCATTTCTGGGCAGAGGTTAGCAGAGCTCTGCCCTGTTTTCAGCACTTCAGGTTTGGGGACGGCAATCTCTGGATTTTCCACTGCCGATTCTCTGGCATGCTACTGAACTTGTTCTAGCAGTTTCCTGTATGCCCTTTCCAGATGCTGTTCCTTCCTTAGCAAATGGTCCAGATCAGGTTTGAGCTCTGAGACCCCTGCAAGACCGAGCATAGACTCTCTATAGTCTCTCAGGTCCTCAAGGTCAGGTTCCCCTTCATCGCCAAACATAAAAAGATCTGTAAGGCTCTCCCACAGCAATCCAGGGCCGCCAAAGTCATATCCCTCCGGAGAGCATTCTGTTGTCTCCCCTAAATATCCCTCCTCTGCGTGCCATTGCAGAGCCCGATAACGATTGTCCAGCTCTATCTCCTGCTGGACCAACCTGTCCAACTCAGTCACCCATTGCTCCTGGGGCTGCTCTCCCAGGAATGCCATCCGCAATGCCCGTTGGTCACTGGCCCGTTGCTCTTGGGTTGGAAAGCACTTGCCCTGTTTTATACCAGCGAGACGGAGGGCTGCAATCCAGAGCTCCACCCGAATTTGCTGCCTAAGCTCCAGGTATTCATCCTCAGACACAGTCCTGGTGTATGTTGAAAGGATGATCCGCAGCAGCCCCGGGAACTCTGATGCCAGGTCCAGATCTCCGCTGGGGTGACTGAAGTCTGCTATGCTGATCTTGGATCCAGTTGGAGGTTTGGATGTCCCAGACTTCAGGAAGCTATCCCACTGCTGCCACCAATGTCACAGAACGTCCCACACTCCGCTTGAGTGCTTCCGTCATATACCACTTCCTCCCAGTCTGTATACAGATATCCCAACCTCTCTGAGCACAAACAAGGCGACACTTGCTTGTTACTACCAAGAACTCACTTTATTTAGAATCAAAATTACAAGACTTTATATGCCGTTGGAACCTCCTCTAACAATACAACTGTAACCTAATTAACATGAGCTAATTATCTAATCCTTTATACAGCCTAGGTGACTGAGACATGACCTTTCGCCCAGACTTGTGGTCACCGAGCTTCACACAGTTATATCAACACAATAACAGCTCCAATAGGAGTCGTCCCGTCTCCTACATTGTATAGAGGACAATGTCATCAGCTCATTCAATTAACATAAACACAGGTAGTTGGAATTGATGACACCAGCATCTCCTCACAGGATGTGTCCCAACAGAATGAATCAGTCTTATCAGCAGGGGGGCTGCTGGAGGAATCCCCCCTCCCTCTTCAGGGACACAAATCTACAGTAAGGAGTCCCCATACAATATATACATATATACACGACTGAGTCCGATTAGTACAGTTCAGCCTGGATTTCTCATTCACCTCACAAAGAGTATTGTTCCATTGAAAATCCAGGGCCCATAATCAAAAGGCAACAGGCTCGCATACAGTCCTCTCCAACAGCCTCTGTTCTGGCTAGGTCTGTCACAAGGAGCTTAACTTGAATTTTCCCGGGAAGTTAAGTATTGATTATGGGTTGGCTTCCCTTCATTTTCATATCCCAGCAGGGGATCCTTTGAAGTGAGTATGTGTAAAACAATGAGGTTTGGATCCCATTGTTTGTATACACAAGCCTAGGCACCGACTTGTCTGGTCTACCAGAGATTTCTGTGAAGGTAATATGTTCTGCCCTACATAGATAAAAGCTAAATTAAATATATTCATTAAATATAAGTAAATTAAATATAAATTAAATATATTAATTAAATATAAATAAATATAAATTAAATATATTCATAATTACAATATCCGTTGGCAACAGCACTTGAAAGACTCACATCAAAGAAAAAAGGCGGATTTCTCCTTGCTCCTCATCTGGGATCTCCAACCCTACTCCAGTCCTCTCGAAAGCCTGTACTGAGAGGAATGAAGGTATAGCAATAGGTGTCCCAAGTACTTGCAGCCAATCTGCTAGCAGTACACCACCATCTGATTTTAGCAGGCAAATTTCCCTACCCCAGTTGCTAAACCATAAAAAGAAATTTGGTCCCAGCCATCCACATGCTCACAGTCAGAATGCTAGCTTGAATGCCAGGTTGGCCAAATTGCTAGCACTGCAAATACTGCCTTTTCAGCTGGTAGGCTCTGCCCCCTTTCGTGAATTTGTGGAATGTGCTGTACCTCAGTTGCAGGTTCAAAAAATGCCATTTCTTTTCACGGAAGGCCATTCCAGCTCTCTACCGGCATGTGGAAGGCAATGTTTTTTCTGCAGGCCCGCCAAATACACAGGAAGAAGAGGAGGAGGAGGAGGATTGTGTCATCATGGACGTGGAGGATAACACTCAGCAGGCAGCAGTAGTCTTCAAGGGATGGTTTTCAGTCCCCAGAGGTTGTTACGGATCATGTGATCCTTAGTGACCCAGAGGACTCAGAATCGAATGCCTCTGCAAACTTTCGCAGGCTTTGCAGAATCAGGGAGGCCATGCAGCGTAAGGACCCTAGCATTCGTGGCATCAAAGAGAAGGAATCATTACTGGCTAGCAACCCTTCTTGATCCACGTTACAAGGGTAAGGTTGCAGAACTCATCCTGCCTTCACAGAGGGAGCAGAGGATGAAACATCTTCAGGAGGCCTTGAAGAAAGGTTTGTGCAATGCATTTCCAGACCCTGTGAGGTTACAATTTCCTGGTGCTGGGCAACGTGTTGCTGAGGCTTCTGTCAGGTCACAGAGGCCAGGTGACAGATGCACACCATTGAGGTCAGGAGTGCACCGCTAAGGTAGTGGACCCTATGGCTGACTGCTGCAGATGGAACTCTGGGTGGTTCAGTAAAGCAGGACCACGGGAGTACCAACACGAATGCCACTGGGAGCTAGAGCATAAGATTCCACAGGGCACGGAGTCTAAGAGCCAGCAGGTGTTCACCAGAGCCTCTAGTGGTAAGGATGGACTGCACTGCAACTGGCTCCAGGTCGTGGCCCCCAGGGTCTCCCAGCTCAGGTTCATGGTAGGCTACATGAGGATAGAGGTGAAGCTGCAGCCCAGAACAACAATGGACAGTCAGGAGATAAGCCAAAGGTCGGGGCAACTAGCAGACAGGGATAGACAGAGAACACGCCAAAGGTCAGGGTAACAAGCAGGCAGGGGTAGTCAAAGAACAAGCCAAGATCGGTAACAGAAACAGACATAGAGCACACGGCAAGCAGGAGACAGGAAACCAAACACACAATGTTGCAAGGCAGGCTTGGACAGCACAGTGTTAGTGTATCCTGTAGAGGCTAAGGTGGAGCCACGCTGAGGGAAGATTACTTAACCATGTTTCACTGCATTGTGGTGACCAGGAGAGAACCTCAGCACAAAGCCAATCAAAAGAGGGGTTGTGCCTCTGTAACCAAGGATAACCAATAACCAGTGGAAACTTAGGAGAGGAAATCACTTTGAATTGGATTATCTCATGGTGAAGAGCCCCTTACGGCCATGGACAATGGAACTGTCTCATGAGTCACATGGGCAGGCTGTAGAGGTCTCCCATCAAGAGCCTCAATGGCAAGTGGAGTGTCACGCAGCTGCAGTGGAATCGAGTGCTTTGATACAAAGGCAGCATCAATGAACAGGCCTGCAGCCCCAAAGTCGATTAGATCCTGTATCTCGATAGACAACTTAGCCCAAGAAAGGGTGATCAAAACCAGGGGCTTATCCTTCTGGATAACTGGGGACGACACAACGCCACCTAAGGTCTGTCCATGACAGGACCTCAAGTTTTGGGTGTTCCCAGGATGGGTAGGACAAGATTTCAAAAAGTGACCTGCCTGGCCACAATAAAGGCACAATCTCTCCCTCCTCTTAAAGGCTCTCTCATCCGCAGAGAGACGCGTGAAGCCCAAGTGCATAGGTTCATCTTCACTGACCGACTCGGTACCAGGAGGCATGGGAGGTGAGGGAGGCACGGGTGGGACTTCAAAGCTCAGAGGCAAACGTACAGGAGGCTTTCCCAATCGCTCCTTAAAAGAGAGTCTTTCTCTGAGTCTGGAGTCAATAAGGATGGCAAACATGATCAACTTCTCCAGCTCAGTGGGTATATCTCGGGCTGCTATCTCATCCTTGATGGAATCTGAGAGACCATGAGAAAAAGCAGCCACGAAGGCCTCATTGTTCCAAGCAACCTCTGCTGCCAGAGTATGGAACTCGAAGGCGTAGTCGGCAACAGTTCTCGTACTCTGTTTGATGGACATGAGGCACTTGGCAGCAGAAGCGGAGCATGCGGGAACATCAAATACCCTTTTAAAGGAGGCCGCAAACTCAGGGTAACTCAAGACAACAGGTTTTTGCGTCTCCCATAGAGGGTTAGCCCAGGCCAAGGCTCTCTCAGAAAGCAAAGATATCAGGAACCCTACCTTGCTTCTGTCCGTGGGAAACGCCTGGGGCAGCATCTCAAAGTATATCTCAACTTGGTTGAGAAACCCTCTGCATTGAACTGGATTGCCCCCAAATCGTTGGGGAAGCGGGGCGGAACCAGACATACCTCTTATAGAGGTAATTCTCCAGGTGGGTGCCTGCACAGAGACTGGCGCAGCAGCAGCAGGGATGGCCTGCAACTCAGGTTGTACCGGAGCAGCCATAGTGGGGGACTCCAGGTGAGCCGTGCGACTCAGGAGCGCTTGTAACACCATGGCAAACTGATCCATGCGATCAGTGGCGTAACTAGAAGCTTCAGGGCCCCGGTGCAAGAAACCATTAAGGGCCCCCCTGAACCCCAGCCGGGGCCCTTCCCTCCGAGTCAGGTGGTGGAACTCTAGGGCCCGATTACAAGTAAAACCTTTATGAGCCCTGTAGTTCTGCCACTGGTATCAGTAGTTTTTTATTATTTTTTTACAATTTTTTAGGAGCCCCGTTGGGGGGCTTTGGTGACATTTCAGAGGTCTAAACAGACCTATGATGTTCCACCTTTGAGATAAAGAGGAAGACTGAGGACACAGCCCCCAATCGCCTTCTCTGCAGCCTCAGCTACATAGAATGAATGGACAGGAATAGCTCTGTACAGAGCTTCTTGCCCATTCATAAACTGAAGCATAGTAAACGCAGTTTAGTATATGCCACAGTTATGAAATGGACAGAGTCAGTGATCGGTACACATTTACTGGCCCATTTCCCACTCTCCGTCCTGACAGATCCCCAGCAGCAGCCAGCAGGAGAGAGGATGGGGTAACTTGGCAGAGCCGATGAGAAGGTCTGGGAAAGAGCACACAGGGGCTGGAGTGCACACCTTGCTGGTACCCCATCCCCATCTCCTGTGACCGCACGCTGGTCCTGCTGTACCCCCCCAGTGTCCAGTGACCCCTGCTGGTACACCCCCCAAATAGCTGGGGATTCAGATTTCCTCTGTGTGTCCTGCTCCCTCCTCTATCCTGGCACCCTAGGATGGCTGACGCCAGCCCTGCCAGCCATTATGGTCTGTAGATGGGGTTTCTGTTCTTAGGGGAGGTGGGGTCCTGGTCCCCAGGGAAGATGGGATCCCTAGGTAAGATGGAGTTCCCATTGCCAGGGGGGATGGGGTTCCTGTCCTTAGGAAGGATGGGGTCCCAGTCGCCAGGGCAGATGGAGTTCCTGCTCCCAGGTGAGATGGGGTCCCTGTGCCGAGGTGAGAAGAGGGCCCTGTTCCCATGGGCGATGGGGTCCCTTTCCCCAGGTGACATGGGGTCCCTGTCCTTAGGGGAGATGGGGGTCCCTGTCCTTAGGGGAGATGGGGTCCCTGTCCCCAGGGGTGATGTGGTCCCCTGTCCTTAGGGGAGATGGGGTCCCTGTCCTTAGGGGAGATGGGGTCCCTGTCCCCAGGTGAGAAGAGGGTCCCTGTCCCCAGATGAGAAGGGGTCCCTGCCCTCTGGGGAGAAGTGAGCCCAGTCCCCAGGAGAGACAGGGTACCTTTCCCTAGGGGAGATGGGGTCCCTGTCCCCAGGGGTGATGGGGTCCCTGTCTCAGAGGTGATGGGGTCCCTGTCCTTTGGGGTGATGGGGTCCCTGTCCTTTGGGGTGATGGGGTCCCTCTCCTTAGGGGAGATGGGGTCCCTGTCTCTGAGGTGATGGGGTCCCTGTCCTTAGGGGTGATGGGGTCCCTGTCCTTGGGGGAGATGGGGTCCCTGTCCTTTGGGGTGATGGGGTCCCTGTCCTTTGGGGTGATGGGGATCCTGTCCTTAGTGGAGATGGGGTCCCTGTCCTTAGTGGAGATGGGGTCCCTCTCCTTAGGGGAGATGGGGTCCCTGTCTCTGAGGTGATGGGGTCCCTGTCCTTAGGGGTGATGGGGTCCCTGTCCTTGGGGGAGATGGGGTCCCTGTCCTTTGGGGTGATGGGGTCCCTGTCCTTTGTGGTGATGGGGTCCATGTCCTTAGGGGTGATGGGGACCCTGTCCCTAGGGGTGATGGGGTCCCTGTCCTTAGGGGAGATGGGGTCCCTGTCTCAGAGGTGATGGGGTCCCTGTCCTTAGGGGAGATGGGATCCTTGTCTCAGAGGTGATGGGGTCCCTGTCCTTAGAGGTGATGGGGTCTCTGTATGGGGTCCCTGTCCTTAGGGGAGATGGGGTCCCTGTCTCAGAGGTGATGGGGTCCCTGTCCTTTGGGGTGATGGGGTCCCTGTCCTTAGGAGAGATGGGGTCCCTGTCCTTAGGGGAGATGGGGTCCCTGTCATTAGGGGAGATGGGGTCCCTGTCATTAGGGGAGATGGGGTCCCTGTCCTTTGGGGAGATGGGGTCCCTGTCCTTAGGGGTGATGGGGTCCCTGTCCTTTGGGGTGATGGGGTCCCTGTCCTTAGGAGAGATGGGGTCCCTGTCCTTAGGGGAGATGGGGTCCCTGTCCTTAGGGGAGATGGGGTCCCTGTCTTATGGGTGTTGAAGGGGGGTATGTGATGGTATGTGTGGGGGATGGGGTCATCTCACTCACCATGACCAAGCTGCAGGCCGGGCACTCATCCATGGTGGCCTGGGCTCCCTCCAGCGTGCTGCACAGACGATCAGTGTATCTCCCAGAAAGACCTGTCATCTCTGTATGACGGGGGAGGAGGGGGGCTGGCAGACAAGCCTGCAGTGTCCTCCGAGGAGCCGGCTCTCACAGGGCTGCACACACTGCCTCTGTGTGCTCAGTTTGTTTGCCCCTTTGGAAGCATGCAGTGCAGTGTGAGCCGACTCAGGGGGCGGGACTGAAAACGGACTGAGCGGCGCTGCATGGAGCAGGAGAGGGGGACCCAGAGGAGCTGGCTGTGGACACAGGTCATGCGGGGAACCCAGAACTAAACAGCAGCCAGTGCAGTACTCGAGCATGGAGCTCTGATAGTCACCCTCCACCTCCAGTCAGCAGCCAGCCGCCCGTGCGCACAGTGCATGCATTGGTATTCCTAGCCTATGATACCGCCGGCCATGTGTAAAGGGGGGCCGCACGGGCCCCCTGCAGCACAGGGGCCAGTCGGGGCTGCGACTCTTGCACCCCCTATAGTTACGCCCCTGCATGCGATGATTTTGCTCATCCAATCTGGAAAAAATATTAGCAACAAGTGGATTGACTGTATCTTCTGAATTCATGGCCTTCGTCTACTGTCAGAAACCATGAACCAGACCGAGAAAGAAATACTGTAAAATCACACTTGTTTATTAATAAAAATAAAAAGGTAAATAGAGTAAGCGTAGTCAAAGCATAGCCAGAGTCCAGTAACCGGATCAGGTAGTCAGCCAAGCCAGAGTTCAGTAACCAGATTGGGTAATCAACCAGGCCAGAAGTCAGGGATCCAAGTAGAGGAACAGCAAGCAGGATAAGGAGCCAGAAGTTATGTCAGCAAAGCCAATCTTTAAACAGGAGCGCAGGAGATGGTTTCTTGTGATGTGACCAAGGCGAAGGCAGAAATGAAGTGAGCTGGAGATCTTTAAGTAGGCGGGACTGATGAGCAGATCCACAACAGCTGGTTAACTGTGGAGAAAGATGAGAGCTTCCAATTAGCCAACAGCTGAGCAACCAGCTCGGAGAAGGAAGGGCTGAGCCAGCCCTGACAGATGCACACGGAAGCTAAACACACAAAGGTTGATCAGCAAGGCAGGCTTGCAGTGCACAGGTTAATATAGAGTTCCCTGATAGGGGCTGGGGTGAAGCCATGCTTTGAGGAGGGATTATTTAAGTAGCCAGGTGAGAGTGGCTGGCCTCTAAAGGTGAACACATGGAGGAGAGGTAAGCTGACAGACAAAGATTACTGCATAAACATGACAGCTTCGTTCAGTCAGAGGAAGAGCAGTGGAGAAGGTGGCCAGCTGACCGATGCCTTTAGACAACTTTTCAGTCCTCAGTGCCAAGGTTTGATCGGTTCAAGCAACCATTGCCAGCATCTGCATTACATTGTGCATGGTGAATATCTAGGGGCAAGAGCAGACTTGGAGACCTTTCCAACAGAGCATCCACTGGGTTACTGGGTCTTGAGGATGGACCACTGGCCAGAACTTGCTCAATGTGCAATTGACCTACTGGCATGTCCTGCATCCAGCGTTCTTTCTGAACGCACATTCAGTGCTGCTGGAGGGTTTGTAACGATCATAGAGTGTGCCTGTCCACAGACTCCCTTGATAGGCTCACATTCATAAAAATGAATCAGTCTTGGATCAGCAGTAGCTATCAAGCACCTGATGCTGATGTAACTGATTGATCTTTCTATGGATGTGGGATCCCTTGAAGACTGCCTATGCTGAGTGACTATCCTATTCCTCCTCAATCTTGATGATGCTAGCTTCCAACAATATTTTTGGTTTAGGGCACCACCACCACTGCCTAAGGCCCAATTTTTCTGTCCCTGTTTAACAGGGCATGTAATTACAACTTCTGATTTAATATTTCACAGCAGGGCCTGTTCCTGTGCCCAACAAGAATATCTGTGAGGGGTTACAGTGTTGTGGCACCACCACCACCAAAAGCCCAATTTTTCTGCCCCTGTCCCAGCAGCAGAAAAAAAGGACAAGCGTGCCCCATGGCCACCTGCAGAAGATGCACCATGTCCATGACCAGCACTGTGAACTGTAGACACAGAGCCTGCTTGCCCTCTTTTAGTGGCCTGTGACCATCTGCCTCTCCTTGGTGGCCTTCCGGACATGATGGGGATTTTGTCACCACACTACACTGTATTGTGTACAGTGTACACCACCAGAAAAGTAGTAGCACCTGCACTATGGGTGCATGGTATTGTGTACACCACCAGAAGTCTAATAGCAACTATGGGTGCACTATATGTGTTGTGTACTGTGTACACCACCAGAAAAGTCATAGCACTATGGGTGCACGGTACTGTGTACACCAACAGAAGTGTAATAACAACTATGGGTGTACTGTATTGTGTACACCATCAGAAAAATAGTAGCAACTGCACTCTGAATGCACGGTATTGTGTACACCACCAGAATTCTAATAGCAACTATGGGTGCACTGTATGTATTGTGTACACCACCAGAAAAGTAGTAGCAACTGCATTAGGGCTGCACGGTATATATATATATATATACAAGACTATCTGTATATATATATATATTAAAAAAATGCACTGAAGCTACCTGAATCACCTGCCTGCCAGAAGTAGAAAGAGTACACTAGGAACGGCCTGCAGTGAGATATAGCTAAACTGTATGCAGTGGATATATATATATATATATATATATATATATATATATATGACACTATCTGTATATATATTAAATACACTGCAGCTAACTGAATAACCTGCCTGCCTGAAGCATATTAGAAACAGTACACCAGGAACGGACTGCAGTGTCAGATCTAGCTAAACTGGATACAGTGGATATATATATATATATATATACAAGACTGTCTGTATATATATATATATATATATATATATATATATATATATATATATATATATATATATATATATATATATTAAATACACTGCAGCTAACTGAATCACCTGCCTGCCTGAAGTATATTAGAAACAGTACACCAGGAACGGTGAAGGACACTCTGGTGTGCATGGTGTGGAAACTGGAGCTTCCTTGCACTGTCTGAAGATTGACTTAAAGCATAACTCTACATTTTTGTTGAGAAAAAAACATTCCCCTCTGGGAGATCTATGTACAATACAAGGATTTTAACAAACTTTGTTGCAGATTCCTAACTTTTGTTATTCTTAAGAAATACCTGTGTGTTTGTCTGTGTCCATGTAAGAAAGTGAATATAATGGGAGTGGTTTCATAACTATCAACCAGCTGTGGCAGCTGTAGAACTCTAATGAGGAAAGCTACTCAGTATCTCACCAAAAATGACATTTTTGTTGAAGGGGGTGCCTGAAATCTGACTTGTATCTTAGGCAGATTTCTGGGGAAATCAGTGAGTCAATCACACAAGCAGAAAATTATGTTTCTGGGGAGTGGTCGGTACACACTCTGTGTTCAGAACATCTCCAGGTAGCCGTATTGCATTGCATTTTGCAGAAAATTACAGCGCTGTAGATTGAAAAGAAAAGGTAATTTTTTTATACCATTTAATTGCAATATGACTTGTGTCGCAATTGTATATGCTATATTATTTTCCCTTTGTTTGCTATTTTTTCCCCATGAAAATGGAGTTATCCTTTAAAGAATTTGTTACCCCAACACTTCATATTCCTGATATGTGTCTGCTGTACCATGTACTTGTATTAGAAAGTATCCTGTTCTCTTTGTATTGCTTCCTTTTGTGTGAAATCCCTGGTGTTCCTGCTAGTACCCTTGCTTTCCTATTAAAAACTGACCACACCAAGCAGGAGAGCACAAGGTGGTCAGTTCTCTAGCTATGGTAGGAACTCAGCCTGCTCTCCTCCAATGATCAGACTTGTACTGACAGGCCCCGCTGTTCAGCCATTCACTGACAAGCTCGGTATGCTGCTGCTTCTCCTCCCCCCAGCTCTTAGGCAGCTGAGAACAGAGGAAACGTGATCACTTATAAAAAAGGGAAAAAAGGTATTTATAATGTTATTTTATATCTATACACAAATGTTTTGCCTTTCATTTCTATTTTAAACTGAATGGTTGTTTTACAAGGTGATCATTTACAATTGCTTTAATTGCAATAGGAGATTGCATGAAAATTGAATGTGTATGAGACTCACTTTATTTATGGACTTTTTATTTACTTTTATTTTTTATCTATATAGATTTTCTTGTACCACTGTTATACTTTATATTGACTTTGGAAAGAATGTATTTTTATCACTGTAACATATACATTGATTATGCTATTATTTAATGATTTACATGATTCATTGTAGATGTATTGAGGTTTGATCTACTCACTGAATTATCATATCTTAACAGATACAGTGCCTTGAAAAAGTATTCATACCCCTTGACATTTTCCACATTTTGTCATGTTACAACCAAAAACGTAAATGTATTTTATTGGGATTTTATGTGATAGACCCATACAAAGTGGCACATAATTGTGAAGTGGAAGGAAAATGATAAATGGTTTTCAAAATGTTTTACAAATAAATATGTGAAAAGTGTGGCGTGCATTTGTATTCAGCCCCCGCCCGAGTCAATACTCTGTAGAACCATGTCTCTACCAGCTTTGCACATTGACATTTTTGCCCATTCTTCTTTGCAAAATAGCTCAAGCTCTGTCAGATTGGATGGAGAGCAATCTGTGAACAGCAATCTTCAAGTCTTGCCAAGGATTCTCAATTGGATTTAGGTTTGGACTTTAACTGGGCCATTCTAACACATGAATATGCTTTAATCTAAATCATTCCATTGTAGATCTGGCTGTATATTTAGGGTCGTTGTCCTGCTGGAAGGTGAACTTCCACCCCAGTCTCAAGTCTTTTGCAGACTCTAACAGGTTTTCCTCTAAGATTGCCCTGAATTTGGCTCCATCCATCTTCCCATCAACTCTGACCAGCTTCCCTGTCCCTGCTGATAAAAAGCATCCCTACAACATGATGCTGTCACCACCATGTGGGGATGGTGTTTTAGGGTGATGTGTAGTGTTAGCTTTCCGCCACATATAGTGTTTTGCTTTTAGGCTAAAAAGTTTAATTTTGGTCTCATCTGACCAGAGCACCTTCTTCCACATGTTTGCTCTGTCCCCCACATGGCTTCTCAGAAACTGCAAACAGGACTTCTTATGGTTTTCTTTCAACAATGGCTTTCTTCTTGCCTCTTTTCCATAAAGGCCAGATTTGTGGAGTGCACGATTAATAGTTGTCCTGTGGACAGACAGTTTGTTCACTAAGGTTCTCTAACAAAGCTGTCAGGGCTTCACAGAACAGCTGTATTTATACTAAGATTACACAAAAGTGGACTCTATTTACTAATTAGGTGACTTCTGAAGGCAATTGGTTCCACTTTTAGGAGTATCAGAGTAAAGGGGGCCGAATACAAATGCACACCACACTTTTCACATATTTATTTGTAAAAATTTTGGAAAACCATTTATCATTTCCCTTCCACTTCACAATTATGTGCCACCTTGTGTTGGTCTATCACATAAAATCCCAATAAAATACATTTACGTTTTTGGTTGTAACATGGCAAAATGTGGAAAATTCCAAGGGGTATGAATACTTTTCAAGGCACTGTATATTCAGTTGTGCTCATAAGTTTACATACCTGGCAGAATTTATGATTTCTTGGCCATTTTTCCTTGTCAAAATATTTTATTGTAAGTAACATATTACACTAAAAATACAGTCATGGAGAAGAAGCTCAACTGAATTTATATAAAGAATCTAATAGTATATCCTAAAGTATAATAAAATAATGTCAAGAACAGAATAAAGATACTGTTGATAATACATTAATGTGACTCAAGGTACTGTGTATTAATGTAGGAGTAATAGTCATTATTATAATCTTGACAATATAAAAAGACTATTAAGTGAGTAAAAATGAGAGCTTCGAAATCATAATGAAAATCATAAGGAAAGTACAGGAAAGAAGAAAGGAGAGACATGAAGTAGAGAAGGAAGAGTGGAAAAGTCCACGAGGTTAGGCCATGAGCCATTACTACTATAAAGGAACATATGATATAAAACTCTTCATTCAAGCTACCACGGCAGTAGTACTTGGTCGTCAAAGGTTTGTGGTATGGTATAGTCAATCCAGGGCTGCCATGTTTTTTCAAATTTAGGGATCGTGTCCATTTCAATAGCTATCATTTTGGCATGGGTCATAGTATTATTCATCTTAACTAATGCTTCTTTTATGACCAATTTAGAAGATTTCCAAGACCTTGCTAGAGTTTGTTTAGCTGCTGTAAAGAGTTGCACTAGCAGTTTAAATTGAGCATGTGTTACATTTTCAGGTTTCAAGTTAATTAAGGCTATTGCAGGATCAAAAGGAATTATCTTATCGAATAGTTTAGATGCAATATTAAATATATCCCTTCAAAATATTTGAGCTTTTGGACACAACCACCAAATGCAGAATAATTTTGTGCATATTTAGCTACCCTAGCTGGTATGAGGTACCATCTTGTTAACACCTTATAATTAGCCTCAATCGCCAATATATTAGGGGATGCTGCTTTTGCTGTAGACCATATTTCATTCCATTCAGAACTATCTAATTTTCGTTCCAAGTCTTTTTCCCATTTCTGGACATATTGTGGTTTGTCTATATTGGCTTGAACCAGCAAATGTGAATATAAAATGGAAAATTGTACCTCTAGAATGTGGGTTATTCTTACAAATAACTTCAAAAGTGGTCAATTGGGTTAGTGGGGTTACAGTATTTAACAAGGGTGTGAAAAAGTTTTTAATTTGGAGGTAATTAGCGCTAAAACAGTATTCACTATAGCGCTGGTGAGAAAATACTCCCAAAATCGAATTTACTATAGTTCCCTGAAACCAAATAGCGCCCAAACCCTTACTCTGCTAAAACCTGGAGTAGTGCACATGGAAATAATGTTTAGAGAATGATATAATTGCCTTAATGGTACTGAAATATGCGGTATATTATTTAAAGATAATCTGCTTTTAAACTGTGTGAAAAAGTGATTTCTACACTGAAATATCTTTAAAAGTCTGAGAAGTGAAAAATTCCCCGTTTTGGACAACTAGGTGCCAACACAACTGAGCATGCTCAGACCTGAAAATAGCTCTCATTTTAGCTCCAGTGTCTTTTTTACCCGGCGCTATGGTAAATACCAAAATGAGAGCTAATTAGAGAGCATTTTTTGAAAGTGAAAATCTGCTCTATTCTAGTCCAATGCAAGTTTTAGCCATTGATTCTAATGGAACAATTGTAACTTTCACAAAAAAAAACCTTTCAGTGTTGAGATGAAATGTATCTTTCTCTGAAATACATTTTCCTTTGCAACATTGTTGCTTCTACTTAAAATATTTTGTTTTTAAGAATGCTAGAGTGTGGAATGTTTTGATGTTTTGGTAAAATATATTTTCTCTGTCACTTTCACTTATTACTCTCCATCTCACAACAATTTTTACCCAAACTCACACAGGTGTCTTTACAATCCACAAACAATACCATTGCTGATGCAAATTTAAAATGAATCACAATTTTTTGTGCTTTTTATCATTTCCAAATATTCATAATTTGAGCCCAAAAAATGTGATATGTGTAGCAACATCAGAAATCAAAATGTAATTTCCAAAAATTTGAGGGTAATATTCTACTCTCACCCACAAAAAACATCAAATATCACAGAATAAATCAAGAAGAATAACTCTTGAGTAATGTAATTCCATAATCTGTATGTCCAAAGAAATGCAGTATTTATGTGTTTTTATGTGTATTTATGTGTAGTTATGTGTAGGAGGTTCTCACACATGGCAGTTCTGTGGCTTAGAGGTTAGAACTTCTGCTTAGTATCCCTGAGCGCCTGGGTTCAAACCCCAAACATGCTGCTTCACGTAGAGAAGTTGTCTCATCTCCCAGGTACTATGTCTAAATGTAGTATTTATGTGTAGGAGGGTACCACCACCATTGTAAATCTTTTCCAGATACACTATATAGCCAAAAGTATTGGGACACCTGCCTTTACACATACTTTAATGGCAGCCCAGTCTTAGTCCGTAGGGTTAAAATTTGATTTGGCCCACCCTTTGCAGCTAGAACAGCTTCTGTTCTGTTGCTCATCCATGTCTTTATGGACCTTGCTTTGTGCACTGGTGTGCAGTCATGTTGAAACAGGAAGGGGCTTTCCCCAAACTGTTCCCACAAAGTTGGGAGCATGAAATTGTCCAAAATGTCTTGGTATGCTGACGCCTTAAGAGTTCCCTTCACTGGAACTAAGAGGCCAGGTCCAACCCCTGAAAAACAACCCCACATCATGATCCCCCCTCCACCAAATGATTTGGACCAGTACACAAAGCAAGGTCCATAAAGACATGGATGAGTGATTTTGGGGTGGAGAAACTTGACTGGCCTGGACCTCAACACAACAGAACACCTTGGGGATGAATTAGAGAGGAGACTATAGGTCAGGCCTTCTCGTCCAACATCAGTGCCTGACCTCACAAATGCACTTGGAAGAATGGTCAAACATTCCCATAGACACACTCCTAAACCTTGTGGACAGCCTTCCCAGAAGGGTTGAAGCTGTCACAGCTGCAAAGGGTGGGCCAAATGAGTTTTGAACCCAATACTAATACTGGGATGCCATTACAGTTCATGTGCGTTTAAAGGCAGGCATCCCAATACTTAGGCCAATATATTGTATATTGCTTGTGACACTGAGCATGGCTATGGACTTAGGGCTGGTTCACACCACAGAGATGCAGAGAACATGTGTGAGGCTGCCTGGTGGCTAAGTGGATCACATTTCTGTCTAGCAGCACCTGGGATGTTGGTTCAATTCCCCAACATACTAATGCTTGTGTTGAAGTTTATATGTTCTCCCTGTGGGGGTTTCTCACTACAATCCAAAGACATGCTGGCATTTTATTTGTCTCCTTTCGAAATAGTCTCTAATGTAAGAAAGTTAATTTTGGACTTTAGATTGGAAGCTCATTGCAGCCAGGGACTGATGTTAATGTTTGTTAGCACTAATCATGCCCAGAGACTTGGACATTTAAAATTTTAGGGTTTACACTGCACAGGTACATATGCTTAGAAAACTGTTGCTTTGTGTATGTGGATGCAAATGGACTTTGATCTTTGGAGATTTGATGCACATAGCCAAGGGCTAACACAGTTGTGAATAATATTATGTGTTCATGCTCATCAGGTGCAATCACTTTAGATATACATAAAGAGACAGATTGAAAGATACTGGTGGGTGTGTACTTCTATTGGGCGTGTGTCAGTGTGCTAACAATACAACCTCTCTTATATAAAGGCCTGCATAGGTCAGGTTTTTTGCTGTGATTTGTGGGGGAGAAGGAATGATATTGTGCCTATTGACAAATGCCCAACTAGGGATATTTGCTGAAATTCTTGTGCATTTTTTCAATTAAAAGTGGGTTTATGTGCCCATGCTGTCAATGTTGTGTGTGTATTGTTCCTGTCTGATCATGCAAACATCGTTTGGAAGCATCTGCTGACCTTCTACAATTTTTTATCTTGTTGTTTAATTGTGTACACCGAAATGCAGCTTCCAGCAGAACATGGTCACCAATGTATGTATGTGTGGATTGTGGGCTGGTGGTGGGTGTTTTGAATAAGTCTTTTTTAATATTATATTGGAAAGCTTTGTAAGAATGGCTGTTAAGTATGTTTCTATAATCTTGCAGATAAAAATGTGATGTGTTGCCCATTATACACTGAAATTAAAGCTGTGTCCACTCTAAGGTTTTACCAAATTTTAGATTGTAAACTCCTATGAGCAGGGCCCTTAAAATCCCATTGCTAAATGTAGCACCATATATCCTGTCCACATTTTTTTGAAGCTAATAAATGAATGTACATATTTTTTTTCTGCTAGTAAAATAAAAGTACATTATTGAGCTTTGTTGTGGTGTTTTTGTTTTTTTCTTCTACTTTTCTTCCTCTTTAGCTTTTGTGGGTGGTGGTGGTTTTGGGAAAGTGCAATATCTCTTATATCTTATTTCAATATGTATTTGTGCACCAAAAAACTAATCTCTTCGCCCTGGTTCACATTGATGCTACTTTGAAATCGAGCTACTTCACTTGAAGTAGCACGATTTCAAAGTAGCAAGGTCAGCGTGATTTCAGGTGCTACTTGATAGACATCCGTGTGGCTTCATACACAAATGTCTATTGAAGTCGCACCTGAAATCAGCAAAGTAGTGCAGGAACTACTTTAGCAAATTGGTGCGGCACCACAAAATCGGTGTTGCATCGATTGGAACAGTGCCATTGCTGCCAATAGTCATGCGATTTGATCTCTCAAATCGCATGACAAATCGCTCCAATGTAAACCTAGGCTTCTGCACACCTGCAAGTAAATGATAAAGGTGGAATCTTTATATATAACAGCTGTGGAGAATTGCAGGTAATGAATTCAGCTGGTGGGTAGGCAATGTTGTATGTGTCAGCTTTAATTCACATTGGTGCGATTTGACATGTCAAAGCAGTGGCAATTGCACCGTTTTAATTTGTGCGACTTTGGGGTGCAATTTGTATTGATATCAGTGCAGAAACCTGCACAGATGTCTCTGAAATTCCCCCTGCAGGCATGTGGGAAGGAAATTGTGTGATTTCAGCTGAACAATTCCCTCCCTCTGTCAGTGTGAGCCAGGGCTCAAACTGGGCCTTTTGTTTTTGTCATTCACCTGCTGCTAACCCAGGGACACCATTTCTTATCAAACGCCTTTAAATGTCATAAGTAGAAATACAAATTTGCATATCTGCAAATAAACAAAAATAATAAAATTCTAATCATGGTTGCGATCCAATATTCGCAGCAGCAATCAAAAGAGTGTGGTTTCACCTTCTGCCCCAGAAATAAGTCATTGTAATCACCCGAAAGTTCCTGTGCTGGTCAGGATCTCCATCTAGGTGGACATGGCGAGTTCCCTCTTTAGCAAAGAGGAGATGCTGCTCATTTTCCGGATAAGGGTATGATAGGTACTTGTGCTTAATCAATGTGGGGTGGATGTGGTAGTTAGATTTGGTGTGGGTGGGGTTCAATGATTTGTTTGGCATCCCCACACATTTGCTTCTGGCCCATGTGCACACATCACTTCTTGCATTTGTTCTGCTGATGTAAATGCAAGTATAAATGAGAGCTCCTTTCTATTAAAATATATATGACTTGTTTCACAGTTGGGCGACTTTGGACCTCCGAGTTGCTTGACAAGTTGTACCCTGTGATTCTCAATAATAACTAGGGATGGGCTGAACACCCCCCTGTTCGGTTTGCAGCAGAACATGCGAACGGGCAAAAAATTAGTTTGAACACGCAAACATCATTAAAGTCTATGGGACATGAACATGAATAATCAAAAGTGCTAATTTTAATGGTTACTATGCAAGTCATTGTCATAAAAAGTATTTGGGGACCTGGGTCCTGCCCCAGGGGACATGTATCAATGCAAAAAAAGTTTTAAAAACGGACTTTTTTTGGGAGCAGTGATTTTAATAATGCTTGAAGTGAAACAATAAAAGTGTAATATTCCTTTAAATTTCGTACCTGGGGGGTGTCTATAGTATGCCTGTAAAGTGGCGCATGTTTCCCGTGTTTAGAACAGTCTGACAGCAAAATGACATTTCTAAAGGAAGAAAAAAGTCATTTAAAAGTGCTAGCGCTAGTGCCGGTGTTCTGCCGAGAAAGTTCCCCCCGGCGGATAAGGACTCCCCTGTACTGCGCAGGCGCAGCGCTTGTGCAGTGCGAGCCGCTGAAAATAGCTGAAGCTGAACACTTGTAAATCAGCCATACACGGCACCTGTAACAGGGCCGCTCGCCACGCTTCGGGCATGGCCTCGCTTCACTCCACATATTTTTATTCGAACTCTATGTCCACTTGGATGGTGGGGCTTGAACCTGGACTCAGGGCAGAATGTAGTGCGCAGGCACCGTGTAGAGCTGACGATCAGCTGTTCATCTTCGGAGACTTTCGGCGGCTCTGTAGTCGTTTGTACTGCGCAAGCACAGCGCGTGCGCAGTACAGGGGGGTCCTTATCCGCCGGGGGAACTTTCTCGGCAAGACACCGGCTATTAATGAATTGCCGGTCCCGACAATACACATAAAAGTTAATTGATAAAAACGGCCTGGGATTCCCCCAAAGTCCATTACCAGGCCCTTTGGGTCTGGTATGAATATTAAGGGGAACCCTGAACCAAAATGAAAAAAAAAATGCATGGGGGTCCCCCAAATTCCATACCAGGCCCTTCAGGTCTGGTATGGATATTATGGGGAACCCATGCCAAAATTTTTTTTAAAAATGGCGGGGGGGTCCCCCTCAAAATCCATACCAGACCCTTCAGGTCTGGTATGGATTTTAAGGGGAACCCTGTGCCAATTTTTTTTTTTAAAATGTCGTGGGGGTCCCCCTCAAAATCCATTCCAGACCCTTATCCGAGCACGCAACCTGGCAGGCCACAGGAAAAGAGGGGGGGATGAGAGAGCGCCCCCCCTCCTGAACTGTACCAGGCCACATGCCCTCAACATGGGGAGGATGTGCCCATGTTGATGGAGACAAGGGCCTCATCCCCACAACCCTTGCCCGGTGTTTTGGGGGTCTGCGAGCTTATCGGAATCTGGAAGCCCCCTTTAACAAGGGGACCCCCAGATCCCGGCCCCCTCCTGTGTGAAATGGTAACGGGTACATTGTACTCCTACCGTTTCACAAAAAAGTGTCAAAAATTATAAAAAACACACAGACACAGCATTGGACAAGTCCTTTATTAAAAAATAAAAATAAAATTCCAGCAATGTAATCCTTCCTCATCCCAGGATACGGAGAAAGACTCCGCCACGACACGATCCGCCTCCATGGGAGGAGCCCACTGAATGACGCTAGACCTGCCGTGACAGTTCTTAAATAGCTGCATCAGAGGAGGGCGGGGTCACCCACGCACTTCATGGGTGGCCCCGCCCCCCTCTGACGCAATGGGGAAAAACCATGGGGTTAACGGTGACCCCGCCCCCTCTGACACCACGGAAACCCCGTAGATGTCACTAGGTAACCCTGCGGTGTTTCCCCGTTGCGTCAGAGGGGGCATGGTCACGCATGCATGTCACGGGTGGCCCCATCCTCAGCTTTTTAAGAACTGTCATGGCAGGTCTAGCGTCATTCAGCAGGCTCCTCCCATGGAGGTGGATCGTGTCGTGGTGGCATCATTCTCCTTATCCTGGGACGAGGAAGGATTACATCGCTGGAGGTTTTTTTTTCTTTCTTAATAAAGGACTTGTCCCATGCTGTGTCTGTGTGTTTTTTACAATTTTTGACAATTTTTTTGTGAAATGGTAGGAGTACAATGTACCCGTTACCATTTCACATGGGGGAGCTGGGATCTGGGGGTCCCCTTGTTAAAGGGGGCTTCTAGATTCCGATAAGCCACCTGCCTGCAGACCCCCACAACCACCGGGCAAGGGTTGTGGGGATGAGGCCCTTGTCCCCATCAACATGGGGACATCCTCCCCATGTTGAGGGCATGTGGCCTGGTACCGTTCAGGAGGGGGGGCGCTCTCTCATCCCCCCTCTTTTCCTGCGGCCTGCCAGGTTGCATGCTCAGATAAGGGTCTGGTATGGATTTTTAGGGGGACCCCCACGCCATTTTTTAAAAAAATTTTTGTTCGGGGTTCCCCTTAATATTCATACCAGACCCAAAGGGCCTGGTAATGCACTGTGGGGGATTCCAGGCCATTTTTATCAAGGAACTTTTATGTGTATTGTCAGGACTGACAATTCATTAATAGCCGGAACTAGCGCTAGCACTTTTAACCACTTGCCGACCGCCTAACGTAGATATACGTCAGCAGAATGGCACGGGCAGGCAGAATCACGTACCTGTACGTGATCTGCCTCCCGCGGGTGGGGGGTCCGATCGGACCCCCCCCCCGATGCCAGCGGCGGTCGGCATTTGACTGGGAGCGTTGGGAGGCGAGGGGGAGACCATCCGATCGTGGCCCCCCCCTCGCGATCGCTCCCAGCCAATCGGAATCCTCCCCTGCCTCTGTGTAGTTTCACACAGGCAGAGGATGTGATGTCATCTCTCCTCGGCTTGGCAGTTTCCGTTCCAGCGCCGAGGAGAGAAGACATGTAAGTGCACAAAACACTACACACACACAGTAGAACATGCCAGGCACATAAAACACCCCGATCCCCCCCCGATCGCCCCCCGACCCCCCCCAACCACCCCCCCCTGTCACAAACTGACACCAAGCAGTATTTTTTTTTTCTGATTACTGATTGGTGTCAGTTTGTGACAGTTAGTGTGTTAGGGCAGTGAGTGGTAGCCCCCTTTAGGTCTAGGGTACCCCCCTAACCCCCCTAATAAAGTTTTAACCCCTTGATCACCCCCTGTCACCAGTGTCACTAAGCGATCATTTTTCTGATCGCTGTATTAGTGTAGCTGGTGACGCTAGTTAGGGAGGTAAATATTTAGGTTCGCCGTCAGCGTTTTATAGCGTCAGGGACCCCCATATACTATCTAATAAATGTTTTAACCCCTTGATTGCCCCCTAGTTAACCCTTTCACCACTGATCACCGTATAAGTGTTACGGGTGACGCTGGTTAGTTTGTTTATTTTTTATAGTGTCAGGGCACCCGCCGTTTATTACCGAATAAAGGATTAGCCCCCTGATCGCCCGGCGGTGATATGCGTCGCCCCAGGCAGCGTCAGATTAGCGCCAGTACCGCTAACACCCACGCACGCAGCATACGCCTCCCTTAGTGGTATAGTATCTGTACGGATCAATATCTGATCCGATCAGATCTATACTAGCGTCCCCAGCAGTTTAGGGTTCCCAAAAACGCAGTGTTAGCGGGATCAGCCCAGATACCCGCTAGCACCTGCGTTTTTCCCCTCCGCCCGGCCCAGCCCAGCCCACCCAAGTGCAGTATCGCTCAATCACTGTCACTTACAAAACACTAAACAAATAACTGCAGCGTTCGCAGAGTCAGGCCTGATCCCTGCGATCGCTAACAGTTTTCTTGGTAGCGTTTTGGTGAACTGGCAAGCACCAGCCCCAGGCAGCGTCAGGTTAGCGCCAGTACCGCTAACACCCAAGCAAGCACCGTACACCTCCCTTAGTGGTATAGTATCTGAACGGATCAATATCTGATCCGATCAGATCTATACTAGCGTCCCCAGCAGTTTAGGGTTCCCAAACACGCAGTGTTAGCGGGATCAGCCCAGATACCTGCTAGCACCTGCGTTTTGCCCCTCCGCCCGGCCCAGCCCAGCCCACCCAAGTGCAGTATCAATCGATCACTCTCACTTACAAAACACTAAACGCATAACTGCAGCGTTCGCAGAGTCAGGCCTGATCCCTGCGATCGCTAACAGTTTTTTTGGTAGCGTTTTGGTGAACTGGCAAGCACCAGCCCCAGGCAGCGTCAGGTTAGCGTCAGTACCGCTAACACCCACGCACGCACTGTACACCTCCCTTGGTGGTATAGTATCTTATCGGATCAATATCTGATCTGATCAGATCTATACTAGCGTCCCCAGCAGTTTAGGGTTCCCACAAACGCAGTGTTAGCGGGATCAGCCCAGATACCTGCTAGCACCTGCGTTTTTCCCCTCCGCCCGGCCCAGCCCAGCCCACCCAAGTGCAGTATCGATCGATCACTGTCACTTACAAAACACTAAACAAATAACTGCAGCGTTCGCAGAGTCAGGCCTGATCCCTGCGATCGCTAACAGTTTTCTTGGTAGCGTTTTGGTGAACTGGCAAGCACCAGCCCCAGGCAGCGTCAGGTTAGCGCCAGTACCGCTAACACCCACGCACCGTACACCTCCCTTAGTGGTATAGTATCTGAACGGATCAATATCTGATCCGATCAGATCTATACTAGCGTCCCCAGCAGTTTAGGGTTCCCACAAACGCAGTGTTAGCGGGATCAGCCCAGATACCTGCTAGCACCTGCGTTTTGCCCCTCCGCCCGGCCCAGCCCAGCCCACCCAAGTGCAGTATCGATCGATCACTGACACTTACAAAACACTAAACGCATAACTGCAGCGTTCGCAGAGTCAGGCCTGATCCCTGCGATCGCTAACAGTTTTTTTTGTAGCGTTTTGGTGAACTGGCAAGCACCAGCGGCCTAGTACACCCCGGTCGTAGTCAAACCCGCACTGCAGTAACACTTGGTGACGTGGCGAGTCCCATAAGTGCAGTTCAAGCTGGTGAGGTGGCAAGCACAAGTAGTGTCCCGCTGCCACCAAAAAGACAAACACAGGCCCGTCGTGCCCATAATGCCCTTCCTGCTGCATTCGCCAATCCTAATTGGGAACCCACCACTTCTGCAGCGCCCGTACTTCCCTCATTCACAACCCCAACCAAATGTAGTCAGCTGCATGAGAGGCATTTTCTTTATGTCCTCCCAAGTACCCCTACCCAACGAACCCCCCCAAAAAAGATGTCGTGTCTGCAGCAAGCGCGGATATAGGCGTGACACCCGCTATTATTGTCTCTCCTGTCCTGACAATCCTGGTCTTTGCATTGGTGAATGTTTTGAACGCTACCATTCACTAGTTGAGTATTAGCGTAGGGTACAGCATTGCACAGACTAGGCACACTTTCACAGGGTCTCCCAAGATGCCATCGCATTTTGAGAGACCTGAACCTGGAACCGGTTACAGTTATAAAAGTTAGTTACAAAAAAAAGTGTAAAAAAAAAAAAAAACACAAACAAAAATATAAAATAAAAAATAATAGTTGTCGTTTTATTGTTCTTTCTCTCTCTATTCTCTCTATTGTTCTGCTCTTTTTTACTGTATTCTATTCTGCAATGTTTTATTGTTATTATGTTTTATCATGTTTGCTTTTCAGGTATGCAATTTTTTATACTTTACCGTTTACTGTGCTTTATTGTTAACCATTTTTTTGTCTTCAGGTACGCCATTCACGACTTTGAGTGGTTATACCAGAATGATGCCTGCAGGTTTAGGTATCATCTTGGTATCATTCTTTTCAGCCAGCGGTCGGCTTTCATGTAAAAGCAATCCTAGCGGCTAATTAGCCTCTAGACTGCTTTTACAAGCAGTGGGAGGGAATGCCCCCCCCCAACGTCTTCCGTGTTTTTCTCTGGCTCTCCTGTCTCAACCGGGAACCTGAGAATGCATTCATTTGCTGAGAGGTATAGTGAGTATTTTGCAGACCTCACTTTTTGTCACAAAGTTTTGAAAATTGAAATCTTTCTTTATTTTCAAAAACAAATGAGAGCTGCAAAATACTCACCATGCCTCTCAGCAAATAGCTTGGGGTGTCTACTTTCCAAAATGGGGTCATTTGGGGGGGGTTTGTGCCACCTGGGCATTCCATGGCCTCCGAAACTGCGATAGGCAGTGAAGAGTGAAATCAAAAATTTACACCCTTAGAAATCCTGAAGGCGGTGATTGGTTTTCGGGGCCCCGTACGCGGCTAGGCTCCCAAAAAGTCCCACACATGTGGTATCCCCGTACTCAGGAGAAGTAGCTAAATGTATTTTGGGGTGCAATTCCACATATGCCCATGGCCTGTGTGAGCAATATATCATTTAGTGACAACTTTGTGCAAAAAAAAAAAAAAAATTTGTCACTTTCCCGCAACTTGTGTCAAAATATAAAACATTCCATGGACTCCACATGCCTCAAAGCAAATAGCTTGGGGTGTCTACTTTCCAAAATGGGTTCATTTGGGGGGGTTTTATGCCATCTGGGCATTTTATGGCCTTCAAAACTGTGATAGGTAGTGAGGAGTAAAATCAAAAATGTACGCCCTTAGAAATCCTGAAGGCAGTGATTGGTTTTCGGGGCCCCGTACGCAGCTAGGCTCCCAAAAAGTCCCACACATGTGGTATCCCCATACTCAGGAGAAGCAGCTAAATGTATTTTGGGGTGCAATTCCACATATGCCCATGGCCTGTGTGAGCAATATATCATTTAGTGACAACTTTTTGTAATTTTTTTTTTTGTCATTATTCAATCACTTGGGACAAAAAAAATGAATATTCAATGGGCTCAACATGCCTCTCAGCAATTTCCTTGGGGTGTCTACTTTCCAAAATGGGGTCATTTGTGGGGGTTTTGTACTGCCCTGCCATTTTAGCACCTCAAGAAACGACATAGGCAGTCATAAATTAAAGGCTGTGTAAATTCCAGAAAATGTACCCTAGTTTGTAGGCGCTATAACTTTTGCGCAAACCAATAAATATACACTTATTGACATTTTTTTTACCAAAGACATGTGGCCGAATACATTTTGGCCTAAATGTATGACTAAAATTGAGTTTATTGGATTTTTTTTAGAACAAAAAGTAGAAAATATCATTTTTTTTCAAAATTTTCGGTCTTTTTCCGTGTATAGCGCAAAAAATAAAAACGGCAGAGGTGATCAAATACCATCAAAAGAAAGCTCTATTTGTGGGAAGAAAAGGACGCAAATTTCGTTTGGGTACAGCATTGCATGACCGCGCAATTAGCAGTTAAATCGACGCAGTGCCGAATTGTAAAAAGTGCTCTGGTCAGGAAGGGGGTAAAACCTTCCGGGGCTGAAGTGGTTAAATTATTTTTTTTTCCTTTGAAATGTCATTTTGCTGTCAGACTGTTCTAAACACGGGAAACATGCGCCACTTTACAGGCATACTATAGACACCCCCCCCAGGTACGAAATTTAAAGGAATATTACACTTTTATTGTTTCACTCTAAGCATTATTAAAATCACTGCTCCCGAAAAAACTGCAGATTTTAAAACTTTTTTTGCATTGATACATGTCCCCTGGGGCAGGACCCGGGTCTCCAAACACTTTTTATGGCAAAGAACTTGCATATAAGCCTTCAGTGAGAACTTTGGATTTTGCAGGTTCGAGCCCCATTGACTTCCACTATTCCAGCATATGTGATCTGACAGGCATTATTGCCGGCAATAGCGCTGCTTTCCATTTGCATTAGCACTGAGTTTCTGAGAGTTGAACTCTTTCTGGCCTTTTTTGAGAGCTATCTTTTGGCACTGCAGGATAATTTTTTTGGCACTATAGTAAATGACCCCTATATGTTCGATAATAAAAATCTGAATATCCATCTGGTCCCAGTCTCTTATTTAATTTTAATTATTTGATGGCTTCCGCAACATCATTGACAGTAATGTGATTTTCTAGTTGTGTTTTTTGAGCTTCAGTCATCTGTGGAATATTCATTTGTGAGAAAAAGGAATCTGCCTCATTAATATCAAATGTATTTGTTTTTGTATATAGATCCTTTAAATGAGATTTCAATTTTTGTACAATTTTTTGTGGGTTACTAGTATATATATTATTGGCCAATTTAAGTTTAATGGGTTTAAAAGATTTGTTAATGGATTTTAACGCCTTGGCCAATAATGTACCATGTTTGTTAGACTTCAGATAGAATGCATGTTTAGTTCTATGTATTGATTTATCAGCAGAATTAGTGAGAAAAAGGTCATATTCTAGACGTGCTTTCTCTAAACTAGTTATAGCAGAAGAAGTGGGATTATTTTGGAAGGACTTAAATACTGTATTAAATTCTGTCTCTAATTGTTTTGTTAGAGTTCTACTTTCTTGTTTAAGAATTCCTGATTGTTTTTTTAATATGCCTCTAAGGACCGGTTTATGTGCTTTCCAGAGTGTGAGTGAGGAGATGTCAGTACTAGTTTTGTTTTTTTAAATAATCTTTTAAAGCTTGCTCAATTAATAGACGGTGAGGGGGATGTTTTAGTAATCTGTCAGGGAGGTACCAAGTTGGGTCATGCGCTCTAGGTATAATAGAAGCAATAGTGGTATATACCGCATTATGATCGGACCAAGGGATGGGGATAATAATAGACGTAAGTATTTCTGGTACTATACCTATTGTTATGAATATATGATCTATGCGGCTAAATGTTTGATGTGGGTTCGAGAAATAAGTATAGTTTCTTTTTGTTGGATTAGATTCTCTCCAAGAATCAACCAAATTATGTCTGGAAAGAAGCTGAGAAAGAGACCATTTGGTTTTGTATCTTGGTGAGGTATATGGGGTTTTGTCCAGAAATGGGAGGAGTACCTGATTGGAATCACTGTACACAAAGATTGATTCCACTCTATGTGTGTTTATAACTTGAAAGAGATATCATAAAAATGGTAAAGGTTGACAACTGGGGGCATAATAAGAGACCACTGTTATAGCTGTGTCCATAACATATCCTGTTAGTAATAGGTAACATCCTTACAGATCTTTTATTTCAGAATGTAATGTGAATGGTGTGGAACGATGAAATGCTATGAGAGTGCCACGCTTTTTGATGTTAGCCGAAGCTGTATAAACTTGTGGGTAGGAGTTACTGAAAAATTTGGGAGTGTGTTTCTTGAAGGCAGACAATGTGTGCCTTCTTAGCTTGAAATGACCGAAATGCTTTTGTACGTTTGTGTGGCACATTAAAACCTTGGACATTTTGTGATAAAATGTTTAAAGGAGCCATAACAAATTAATCCACATGCTAAATATAGTCTTTGAATTAGACTTAGTGTGGTGATTTTTCGGTCTTACCTTTGCAGACAAAAGAAAGAGAAAAGAATAAGAAGATTCAGTACAATCAATCTTAGAGAAGAAAAAGGGAATATAAAAGATTATATGGCATATAAATACAGTGAAAAATATAGGGATTCAAAATTTACCCGTGATGAGGAGCAAAACCCCCCATCAGGGGACAAGGGGCCTTCGTCCATTGTGGGGATCCGAGGAAAGTAGGTTGAGGTGCATGAAACTTCTGTGCGCTGGGGAGCCGCCTAAAAAATGAATAATGTACATCACAAGGATGTAATAGTATTAGCCCTAACTATTTATATTATAAACAGAGATAGTTCCCCTGGTGGACTTTAAAGGCACATATGAAAAAAATGTGTAGGAGAGTGTATTAAGTAGACAATAATTTATTCATTACAAAAAGAATCTCATAAAAACATCAAACAAGTAATACACATAGAGAGGAATGCGATTTCATGTATCTATACATATATGGCTATTGATACCAATAAGCTTGCACCCAAGCTTTAGGTGCAAGCTTATTGGTATCAATAGCCATATATGTATAGATACATGAAATCGCATTCCTCTCTATGTGTATTACTTGTTTGATGTTTTTATGAGATTCTTTTTGTAATGAATAAATTATTGTCTACTTAATACACTCTCCTACACATTTTTTTCATATGTGCCTTTAAAGTCCACCAGGGGAACTATCTCTGTTTAAATTCTTAATTTAGGATGTGGCACAATTTGCAGATAATTAGCCGACCAAACCCCTGTTCTAACTATTTATATTAGTATCAAATATGTATTAAAGTCTAAAGAGACAAAATGAAAAGGAGTGGATGGAGAAATTCCTAAGAAGTGTATCTATGGAATTACGTTTATGAAAACAAAACAATCCTCTATGGTGATATAACCAGAGTGAGCTCAAAACAGTGGAAACAAAATACCCAAAAACTATGTTGTTAAGATAAATATATAGTTGCAAAATAACTAACAATACTGTTGGCTACATAGAAATAACCTGTGAAAGATTTATAAGTATAGAGTCCATAAGTAATAGTGGACCCTAGACTGAGAAAAAAAAAGAAAAAATCCAATAAAGGACTATAAAAATATATAATCTTAACATAAATATCAATATGTTTCTATTATTGAATATAAAGTAAAAAAGGACCATGTTGAATAATAAATTGTTTCTGTGAAACTTAGAAATAATTCATAAAGTTATGTTATTTTATAATGTGTGTTTCAATGCATCCCAAATTATGAGCCATAAATCATGGAGCAATAGGAGGCAATACGCAATTAATAAGAGAATTAAATCAATACTTAAAATTGTTCTTATCCCCCAAAAGGTACTGTTTTAGCAAAAACAATGAATTATGTATCAAAAAGGAATTTCATCAGCCCATGGAATCATCTTGGCCTTGGGGTGAGGATACAAATCGACCTCTTTTGTGTGAATGATGATTTCCATTTCTTGCCTCAGATTGAGGTGCGTTTTGCAGGGAGGAGCCCGAAGCCGCTCTTCTTCATGTGGTAGTAGTAGTAGAATTCCCATCTAACAAGTTAAGATCTTGGAGGGCTTGTTGAAGTTCTTCAGCTGTTCTGCAGGAGATTCTTGTTCCTTGATGGGTAAGGCGTAAAGAAAATGGGAAACCCCATTGGTATTTTATGTTGTGATGTTGTAGTTCCTTTAATTGGGGTTTCATTGACCTCCTTTTAGATATTGTTAATTGAGAGAGATCAGCAAAGAGTTGGTAGTTATAACCTTGGAACATAAGGTTGTTCTTTTCTCTAGCTGCATTTAAGAGCTGCTCCTTTGTTCGGTAAAAATGGAATTTTGCTATAACGTCTCATGGGGGGCCATCCACTTTTTTGGGCATAAGAGCCCTATGTACTCTGTCCATTTCCAGCCTTTCCAACGGCATGTCTGGCTGTAGCTCTTGGCATAGTGTTGTAATAGTTGCTTGTAGATCTATGACCAATTCAGGTATGCCTCTGAATTGCAGATTAGACCTTCTGGCTCGATTTTCATAATCCTCCAGTCTATTCTGCAATGTGACATTTTCTTCTTTCAGGATTTCCACTTCAGACAAGTAGTCTTTGGTAGTGTTTTCAATTTCCTCCACTTTAAGTTCCAGTGAGGCTGTGTGGAGTCCCAGTTCTCTTATTTCCTTAGTTGGGTTATTAGTTATTTGCTCTGAGGTTTGCTTTAAAGCTTTATGGAACATTTTTTCAAATTGTTTTAAAATGCTTGAGGGAACTACAGGCTCTTGAAGTGATGTATGTAACAGAGTTAATTCAGTCTCTGAGTCAGAGTCCCCAGGGGAGATATGTTGTGGTATCTTAGGCTTATTCCTCTTCTCTGAGGTAAATGTGACTAAGGAGACTGGCGCTTTTTTTGTGGTATTCTGCGCCTGTGTGCCGCTATTAGGAGTCATTTCATTTTCATTTTATTTCGTGCACCCCCAACACCATTTTGGTCACAAAATGTTCCACTCACCTCTCAGGAGTAAATACCTAATGTTCTTGTTATTTCTATGCCGGCGGGCTATCTCTTTATTGCAGCTTTCTTCCCCTCATGGAGCGGAGCTCTAGCCTGACATGTCCATCCCGCTAGCCTCCGCCTCTTGGGCCATTTTTCAGAGAATATGAATGATAACACAAAAACTTTTTTTTCACTCATGGTTAGTGTTTGGCTGAAGCCGTTTATTATCAATCAACTGTGTTTACTCTTTTTAAATCATAACCACAACAGAAACTACCCTGATCAAAAGTTTACATACCCTGGTAATTTTGGCCTGATAACATGCATCCAAGTTGACACAAAGGGGTTTGAATGGCTATTAAAGGTAACCATCCTCACCTTTGATCTGTTTGCTTGTAACTAGTGTGTGTGTATAAAAGTCCAATGAGTTTCTGGACACCTGACAGACCCTTGCATCTTTCATCCAGTGATGCACTGACGTTTCTGGATTCTGAGTCATGGGGAAAGCAAAAGAATTGTCAAAGGATCTGCGGGAAAAGGTAGTTGAACTGTTTAAAACAGGAAAGGGATATAAAAAGATATCCAATGAATTGATAATCCCAATCAGCAGTGTTCAAACTCTAATCAAGAAGTGGAAAAAATGGAGTTCTGTTGAAACCAAACTACGGTCAGGTAGACCAACTTAAAATTTCAGCCAAAATTGTTAGGGATGCAAAGAAAAACCCACAAATAACTTCAGGTGAAATACAGCACTCTCTGAAAACATGTGGTGTGGCTTTTTCAAGATGCACAATAAGGAGGCACTTGAACAAAGATGGGCTGCACGCTCGAGTTGCCAGAAGAAAGCCATTACTACGCAAATGCCACAAAGTATCCCGCTTACAATACGCCAAACAGCACAGAGACAAGCCTCAAACTCTCTGGCACAAATTCATTTGGAGTGATGAGACCAAAATTGAGCTTTTTGTCCACAACCATAAATGCTACATTTGGAGAGGAGACAACAAGGCCTATAATGAAAGGTACAGAGGTGGATTGCTGATATTTTGGGGATGTGTGAGCTACAAAGGCACAGGAAATTTGGTCAAAATTGATGGCAAGATGAATGCAGTATGTTATCAAAAAATACTGGAGGAACATTTACATTCATCAGCCAGGAAGCTGCGCATGGGTCGTACTTGGATATTCCAATATAACAATGATCCAAAACACAAGGCCAAGTCGACCTGTCTTTGGCTACAGCAGAATAAAGTGAACATTCTAGAATGGCCATCTCAGTCTCCTGACCTCCATATCATTAAGCCACTCTGGGAAGATCTCAAACGTGCAGTTCATGCAAGACAGCCCAAGAATTTACAGGAACTGGAGACTTTTTGCCAAGAGGAATGGGCAGCTTTACCATCTGAGAAGATAAAGAGCCTAATCCACAAATACCACAAAAGATTTCAAGCTGTCATTGATGTTAAAGGGAAATACATGGTATTAAGAATTGGGGAATGTAAACTTTTGATCAGGGTCATTTGGGTAGTTTCTGTTGTGATTATGATGTAAAAAGAGTAAACACAGTTGACTGATAATAAATGGCTTCAGCTAAACACTAACCATGAGTCAAAGAAAAGTTTTTGTATTTTCATTCATATTCATATATATATATATATACCGTGGGAACCGAACGTATTCAGACCCCATTAAATTTTTCACTCATTGTTATATTGCAGCCATTTGCTAAAATCATTTAAGTTAATTTTTTTTCCTCATTAATGTACACATAGCACCCCATATTGACAGAAAAACACAGAATTGTTGACATTTTTGCAGATTTAATAAAAAAGAAAAACTGAAATATCACATGGTCCTAAGTATTCAAACCCTTTGCTGTGACACTCATATATTTAACTGAGGTGCTGTCCATTTCTTCTGATCATCCTTGAGATGGTTCTACACCTTCATTTGAGTCCAGCTGTGTTTGATTATACTGATTGGACTTGATTAGGAAAGCCACACACCTGTCTGTATAAGATCTTACAGCTCACAGTGCATGTCAGAGCAAATGAGAATCATGAGGTCAAATGAACTGCCTGAAGAGCTCAGAGACAGAATTGTGGCAAGGCACAGATCTGGCCAAGGTTACAAACATTTTTCGGCTGCACTTAAGGTTCCTAAGAGCACAGTGGCCTCCATAATCCTTAAATGGAAGACGTTTGGGATGACAAGAACCCTTCCTAGAGCTGGCCGTCCGGCCAAACTGAGCTATCGGGGGAGAAGAGCCTTGGTGAGAGAGGTAAAGAAGAACCCAAAGATCACTGTGGCTGAGCACCAGAGACGCAGTCGGGAGAAAGTTGTAGAAAGTCAACCATCACTGCAGCCCTCCACCAGGCGGGGCTGTATGGCAGAGTGGCCCGACAGAAGCCTCTCCTCAGTGCAAGACACATGAAAGCCCGCATGGAGTTTGCTAAAAAAATACCTGAAGGACTCCAAGATGGTGAGAAATAAGATTCTCTGGTCTGATGAGACCAAGATAGAACTTATTGGACTTAATTCTATGCGGTATGTGTGGAGAAAACCAGGCACTGCTCATCACCTGTCCAATACAGTCCCAACAGTGAAGCATGGGGGTGGCAGCATCATGGTGTGGGGGTATTTTTCAGCTGCAGGGACAGGCCGACTGGTTGCAATCGAGGGAAAGAAGAATGCGGCCAAGTACAGGGATATCGTGGACGAAAACCTTCTCCAGAGTGCTCAGGACCTCAGACTGGGCCGAAGGTTTACCTTTCAACATGACAATGACCCTAAGTACACGGCTAAAATAACGAAGGAGTGGCTTCACAACAACTGCGTGACTGTTCTTGAATGGCCCAGTCAGAGCCCTGACTTAAACCCAATTGAGCATCTCTGGAGAGACCTAAAAATGGCTGTCCACCAACGTTTACCATCCAACCTGACAGAACTGGAGAGGATCTGCAAGGAGGAATGGCAGAGGATCCTCAAATCCAGGTGTGAAAAACTTGTTGCATCTTTCCCAAAAAGACTCATGGCTGTATTAGATCAAAAGGGTGCTTCTACTAAATACTGAGCAAAGGGTCTGAATACTTAGGACCATGTGGTATTTCAGTTTTTCTTTTTTAATAAATCTGCAAAAATGTCAACAATTCTGTGTTTTTCTGTCAATATGGGGTGCTGTGTGTACATTAATGAGGGAAAAATATGAACTTAAATGATTTTAGCAAATGGCTGCAATATAACAAAGAGTGAAAAATTAAGGGGGTCTGAATACTTTATGTCCCCACTGTATAGACATAACAACAAATAAGCTTGCCTGGTGAACTTGTGGCTCAGGGTATGGGAGAACCTCACAAAACTAACAGACAACCGGAAAGACAAAATTTTGAGTTTCATATGTATGTGTGTAGTAAGGAAATACCCACATATCATGTGGTTTATGATAGGTACCACTAAATAAAACAGAAACATATGCATTATGGACTAAGCTGCTGCTATAAAAAAAACTCAAATCAAAGCAGTTTATACTAGAATAGCTCTCACCTGATATATAACAATCATGTAGAAATATAAGAATATAGATCACACATAGAGGAAAGTGGTCACATATTCCACTATAAATGTTTTCAACACAGTATCTGAAAATAGACAAAGTCTATAGTTAGGTATTAACCCCTTAAACAGGGTATATATAGTGGAGTAGAATACAAAAAAGATACAAAAGTATATATGAGTGGTACTTACCAATAGTACCAAGAAATAGCCCATAGGTACAGAGCCAATGTATTAGATGGGTGAGTACACAATCCCATTAAGTATAGTTCGTGGCGGCATGAATATGACGCCAAAAAGCCAAGTCACGTGGCATATAGCAGTGTCATATGATCGTGGGTCATGTGATCGTGTTCATGTGGCCATGTGCATCCCCTCTTATAATAGGGCATGGGGATAACAGAGGGAGCATGGCGGAGCAATTATGGCGCCAAAAATAACCTGTTCATGTGACGTATAATATTGCCATGTGATCATGGTCTTGTGAGCGTGGTCATGTGACCGCAACCGCATCTTAAATGATTGGACAGATATCAACAAGAAGTGAGGAGGTGTGTAGGGTGGTGCAACCACACACATCCACGCGAGCACACCCACCACCAAAACTCCACCCCTAAACAAATGGACGGATAGATAAAGCAGATCAAACATGGCAAAAGGCGCAGTGACATGTCGCATAACCATTACGTATACATCCACCCCGCATCCACATGACGCAAGAATGCAAACCAAGAACACGTCAACATCAAAATGTAACGCAGCATCTACAAACGCCCACATCTCAAGCCATACCCTCAACATCAGCAAAAAAAAACAAAGTTAGATCTCAAAAGCAAATCCAGCAAGAAAGACATACCCCAATAAAGTTTTTTGGGAAAAAGGTCTCCAGCTGACAAGCAGCAAGCAAGCTCGATGACAACTTAGACACATACACACGAATATAGGGGGAAAAAAAGGGAAAAGATACAGCAGGACCATTGCGACCAGGCCAGGAGGTTGCCATTGCACTATACAGCAGATCGGTTTGAAGTATACTGTTTCAGATAGCACTATGGACAGGTATACATTTTTTTCTCATGGAAAATAAAGATATGGATATTTTTACAGAACTGGTTTATAGCATATAGCATCTTTTTTTTATATCAAATCTATTTTTATAATGCTTATTTCATACAAAATCATAAAAAGAAAGATACATTTTTATAAAAATAAACAACGTGAGGATCTTATCATCATTTCATTTCATATTATATTCACAAAGAAAAACATAAACAAATACAGAAAAAGTCAAAAACTCATATAGAATTAGCCACACACACCAACAATAAACATACACCTCGCAATAGTTTATTTTGCTTTGTTCAACTCCCATCATTTTAATATTTTATAGATCAATCTCCTCATCCCCATTCTCCCCTCCTCCCTCTCCCCCTCACCAACCCCTCCACTTAAGCCATCATATAGTAGATTGCTCGGGTCAATCCAGTAGTGCCAAATTTTGCAGAATTTCTGGGGGACTCCCCTATGTTTATATGTTAATCTTTCCTTTTTTAATATATAGTTTATCTTATTACTCCACTGTTTGTGAGTTGGACTGTCCATTTTTGTAGGATAAGTTTACGGGCTAGATAGAGAGATCTAGTCCACATTATGTGCATAGCCACAGGTAAAATTCCATCTGGAATTATTCCCAGTAGTGACAACTTAGGAGTATCTATTATTTCTGTTCCTGAAATTGTATTTAGGGTCATAAAGACTTTTTCCCATTATCTATGGAGTTTGGGACATCGCCAAAGCATGTGGATAAGGGAACCATTCGAAGCTAAGCATCGTGGACATAAAGGCGAAGCATTTTTTCCCCACACAAACAATTTTTGTGGGGTATAGTGGGTTCTGTGTAAAATAAAAAGCTGAGTCAATTGCTGAGATGGTAAAATAGATACCTCAGGAAGGATCTCCATGGCACGAGTCCATTCATCTTCATTAAGATCTATCAGATCTTTTTGCCAACGAATAAAACTCTTATGCCTTGTACACACGGTCGGATTTTCCGACGGAAAATGTGTGATAGGACCTTGTTGTCGGAAATTCCGACCGTGTGTGGGCTCCATCACACATTTTCCATCTGAATTTCCGACACACAAAGTTTGAGAGCTTGCTATAAAATTTTCCGACAACAAAATCCCTTGTTGGAAATTCAGATCACGTGTACACAAATCCGACGCACAAAGTGCCACGCATGCTCAGAATAAATTAAGAGACGAAAGCTATTGGCTACTGCCCCGTTTATAGTCCGGACGTACGTGTTTTATGTCACCGCGTTTGGAACGATCGGATTTTCCGACAACTTTGTGTGACCGTGTGTATGCAAGACAAGTTTGAGCCAACATCAGTCGGAAAAAATCCATGGATTTTGTTGTCGGAATGTCCGATCGTGGGTACAGGGCATTAGCCTGTCCATCTGTCTTCACTGTATTTAATAAGATGTGGTAAAGATCCCCTATTGATCCCAGTTTCGTAAGTCTAACAGAAGCTGCTTTCAGTAGGATTTCTGATGGATTATATTGAAATTGAAATGTTAAAGCTTGGCTTTGTAGAGCATGGCAGATCTGAAGGTACTGATAGAAGTTAGACTTTGATAGTTGGAAGCGATCTTTCAATATACTAAAAGGCAGTAAAGTATCCCCTTCAAATATCTGGTAAAGGAAATTTATCCCAGCCCTTTTCCATTCTAAAAATTCTGGTATTTTATTTATCTCGGGTAAACAAGAATTCTCCCATATTGGCATATGTCTTGTATATGCCTTATGCTGCGTAATAATGTGTATTGTCTCCCACAGTTTATGGATTAAATAAAAAGTTGGAAATTTTCTCTTCTCATACAATCTGTGGGAGACTATTCACTGAACTAATGGTAAAGGTTTAAACTGAGTCATTATTATATTCTGTATAGGGTCTTGATCATTTATCTCCTCCCAACCACACCAGTGTTGAAGTTGTGCTGTAAAAAAGTACAGTCTAGAGTTAGGTACCGCTATTCCACCTCTATCTTGTGCCTGTTGTTGCCTCAAGTTTAATTCTTGGTTTACCATGTTTCCAAATAGGGTCTCTAAATATAGAGTCTAATGTCCTAAATAATTTTGATGTCAACCAAACTGGAGAATTATGTAATAGAAATAGCAATTGGGGGAGCCACACCATTTTCACCAGATTTGCTCTCCCTATCATAGTTAATGGGAATTTGCTCCAAGTTTTACTTTGTTGCCTGAATTTACCTAAAAGAGGTAATACATTTTCATCTATATAATCCTTAACATTTGAGGTGATTATTACCCCCAAGTACTTAAATGACGTAACATACTTAATCTGGTGATTCTGATGTGGAGGCTCCAATTGTGTCCGGTTCATCGAATCAATCGGCATTATTACTGATTTATCCCAGTTGATATTAAATCCTGAGAATGTACCAAAATGATCAATAAGTGAGATAACTTTAGACATAGAGTAATGTGTATCCCCCAGAAAAACTAGAGCATTATCGGCAAAGAGTGCTATTTTTTCTTCGCCCGCACCTCTCTAGAATCCCATAATGTCTGGATTTTCCCGATTAGCCTCCACCAGGGGTTCCACAGCCAGTGCAAAAAGGAGAGGAGACAGGGGACGACCCTGTCTTGTTCCTCTCTTCAAAAAAAGGTAATGAAGTTGATCTATTAATCTGTACTCTTGCACTCGGGGAGTTATATAACAATTGTATCCACCTAGTGAATTTTGGTTCTATTCCAAAATTTTTCAGGGAAGCCCATAGATAATTCCACTCAATACTATCAA